>NC_036243.1:26501017-26647587 GCF_002742605.1 Olea europaea var. sylvestris | reverse complement strand
ATATATATAATTTAATAGTATAACTCTAAATTTTAAAAATGTGCGAAAAAAAAATTAAATAGGACAGTAAACGGGGCAAAAAACTGTCCCGAACTCCCGCCCTGCCTCGTTGCCATCACTACAAGTGATCAACGTAGTCAACATATTAATTAAACCCGGCTCGATTCAACAGGTTGGGCCAAAAACGCAGTGATCGGGCGGGCTCACATGACAGGATAGCAATGGACCCGATCAAAGCCCGGCTAAACCGGTGATTTTTGGTTAATTATGGCACGGTCTAATCGATTTCAAAATTTTATTTGCAGATATTATTTGCAAATATTGAGGTCCAAAGAATTATAAAATGAGCAAGCTTATTACTGCAACTGCAGTATCCTCTTGTTATTTTTGTATTAATAAATTATATGTACTAAAACATCGGTGTTATCATAATTTTTCTTAAAATAAAATAAAAATTAACATTATAATCAAATGAGTATTATATTTTAGAGAAAAGATTTTATATATTATTTTAAGCAGTCACCTATCGGTCCGATCATTGATCCCTTGATTCAACCAGTGATATGATGAACAGTGTCTTATCTTTGTCGATGTCTGAATCAAGTCAGATAATTATGATTTGTAGAATTCTAGGTAATAGAGTATCTTGTGCTTCAATATTAGAATTGCATGACATTGAACTAGCGTGTTAAACGTGCAAGGACGTTAAGATAATTTTTATGTCACTCTTATTAGATTTAGGCTCCGTTTGATAGGGATTTTTTGCCCAAAAAAATTGATTTTTTGACCGTTATTTTACTATTCAAGCCGTAATTTTTGACTTCTTCTCTCACATGTGGATCCCACTTTTCTTCTAAGGGTCAAAAAATCAATTTTCAAAATCTCTACCAAACGGGCCCTTAAATAGTAGTGGAAAGTCAAATTTTATTAGTTTTCTAACTATTTGACATAATATATAATTTTTTTATATTAAAAGAACATAAAGATTCATTTAAATATTTGCAGACATACACAGATGAATATGCATAGATCACCTTTAGGCTAAATTTTAAAGATGTAAAAGAATACACTCTTGAAATTATTTACAGTCCTAATTTTCATCTATCATTTTTAACAAAGTTTCACATTTCGCACATGTTGCAAGTTGGTCTTTGGTTGGTGGTTTTGTCCGTTTCATTGTTAAAAGGCGCATGGTTGTCACTCTTTCAAAGGGTAGAAGAGTTTAATTTCAATATCTATCAATAATTCAACTGAAATTTTTTATAACAGTATCGTTCACAGACGAAGTTTTGACGATGAACACCGATAACAAAGTCGCCGACTGTGTTTTTATTTAGTATCGACAACTTTGTGTGTTGATCATTGATGAAGATACAATGTCTTTTATAATTTTTATTTGTAACTTTACCGACAATTAAGTTAGTATTTTTCATAACGAAGTATTTATTTTTTATTACTTTGTTTATTGAAAAATTTAGTATGCCCATAATTAAATATATTAAAATATTGATCTTTCCAAATTCTCCATAATTAAATATATTAAAATATTGATCTTTCCAAATTTTCTACTTAAATTCATTCTAATAACTATCGAACTTGTAAGTTGACCTCACAAATGGATTACTTTGAATATTTTGTGGTGCTTATGGCATTTGAAAGAAATGACGAGATAATTGGAATCATTAGATTCCAAATAAGTCCCTTTTAAAAATTGATATGGAATCTTCGTATTCACGGCTCCTCGCCAACCAAACAAAGTTATCAATCATGGCCAAAAAAAAAAAAAAAGTTATTTTAGTCTATTTTATACTTTTATGACGTCATGTGCATGAAAAGCACAAACTACTTGTGTTTAAGTAAAATTAAATAATAATTAAAAAGTAAAATCATTAAAATCAACATATTTCTAAAAAGTGTATTTTTAATATTATTTAGAGGTGCTTTGTTCCTTTTGAGTTGAGATATGTTATTTCCAATCTCATCAATAAAATATCAACAATTAATTATGTGAATTCTTTTTTTAACATAAGAAAGAAGTCATACAACAATTATTGACTGTTTGACGGGACTTTTGAAAAGTCAAATAATACTTTTGAATAAAATAATTACTTTTGAATATGTTTGAATAATTTTTTAGATTAATAAATTTGTCTAAAAAGTGATTTTAGGGAAAACTCTTTTTCAAAACCAAACGGTCCTAGAAGTGATATTATTCTTTGAAGCGCTTCTTATTATTTGCTAATAAGGATCCACATAATGAGATGTCAATATTGCATTGACGGAACGGTTGTGACGACTATAGATTTCAAACAAATTTTGCAATTCAAGATGTGGTTGAAACTAAAGAAAATAAATTACAATTGACAAAGGTGAAAAATGGAAATATAATTTAATATACACATTTGGAGAAAATAATAAAATAAAATTTTCAATAAATATTCAAATTCACATATTTTTTTGGTACTATCTTTATAGAATATATTAATTACATCCATTATAATGACAAAACAAATAATAAAACACTTAGGTGCATTTGATTGCAAGTGAAATTTGAATAGAAAGAAAATAAATTATAGATAGTCTTATTTGCATGAAAATTATCAATTAAATGTGTTTGATTGATTTAATTTTCAACCTGAAAATATGATATTTATCCGTATTTTATTGGTCAGTAAGTGAGAAAGAATAGATAAATGAGAGAGAGGGAGAGAATTCTCTGGAAAATAAAATATCACTCCCTCTAAAGAAAATATTTTCCTTGATTTTGAGGAAAATATGGTCACGTAACAAAAACAAGAAAAAAATTTCCATGGAGAAAATGACAATCAAATAGCATAAAAATATGATTGTGGGTGGAAAAAACACATTTTTCATAGAAAATATTGGCAATGAATATTCTTTAATCATACCTAATATTGACCAGTTCGACAAAAAGGAAGGGGGAAAAAACAACACAGAGAGCAAAAAATAGTATGTTGGTTTAAAAGTTGTTTCACTTGCTTTCCAACAAATAATATTTATCATTACATATTTAGCCCTTATTTTGCCTTCATTTTTAAATTTTTTTCCAGATAAATTTTCAATGCACATGTCATAAAATCCACAACTTTTATCAACTTTTTAAATATATATTTCATCAATTTTTATTAAAATTTATTTAAGAATCTAATTTTTATCAAAAACCAACACAAGAGCTTACATATATCTACGTTGTATATAAATTGAAACGAGTAAGCTATGAAGTGGGCTCAACTCCCTATCAATTAGATATCCCTACTATATAAAAAGAAGAATGGAAAGTTATTGTAGTTAACAACAGTGAAAATTCTTCCATTTTATCACATTGTAACAATTTTTTTTCCATCATGGAGTAAAAACGACGTCTTGTTTTCTTGTGATTGATACAGTGATATTTCCCTTTTTTTTATCCCTTTTTATCCTGTATTTACAGTACACATTCACTGTTCATATCTGAAATGATTAGTTGCACTGTAGCTATAAATTTTTTTTTCTCTTTTATTATTTTCATATTAATTTCCATTTCCTTTTTTCCCTTTTTACCCTGCATTAACATTTACAGCACAAAAAGATATCGTATCGTATTCCTATATTGAATGGCAAAACTACGCCGTTTTATTCCATTAATATGATAAATGATTGAATATATTTTATATATAATTATAGTAAAAATCAAGAAATTAGAATTCTAAGCTTAAGAAAAAGAAAAAAAAAATCGAAGAGAGTGCACATGGTCTGTGCATGGAGTGGATGCACACAGAGAGTGCACAGAGTGCTGCTTCTCCATGCTAATCCCCTCTCAAATTTTTTCTCTTTTTCTTTTTTGGTCATTCATTACGTGAATTAAACGACATCATCTCATTCATTTACTATACATTTCCCTAGTTGCTCCTATTTGTCTCTTTGTCGATGTTCATTTTTCGTCATTTCTTCACGCTATCACCCATACCTTTACTCTATTCCCCACGCAACCAGGTTTCAGAGAGATTGTGGTCTCCATTACTATGTCTTATCCTCTAAGTATCTTTAAGTGATTTCACCCCCGTATTGCCATATGAAGTCGGTTGTATCCCATTTTAAACCTTCACATCTCCATTCTCACCTTACTTTTAGGTAAAACCTCTGAAAATAAAAATTCATCTAAAATTGAGAAAAAAAAAACTTTAGTTTCAGAAGATTTGAGGTTGAATTTGGAATTACATATGGTGTTGTTGTGCTGAAATCCAGTGCCGAGTCTAGAGTTTTTATTCACACAATTACATGAATGGGGAAACGATGAAGATTGGTTTGACAACAATGAATAATGCTGATAAAGTTATTGATACAACGAAAAGTGAGAATATGGGTATGGGTGTGGAGGACCCAAATAAGAAGGTCCCCGAAGCTGTATATTATAACCAAGTTTAGAGAGAGATGGACATAATAAAAACACGACAAATTCCTTGAAAGCCCTTCAACTGTAAATATGTGAAGATTTTTTTTATTTGTTGAATATAATGGGGAATTAAGATTATTTTAACTGTTTGATTGGTTTCTTGAATTTTAGTTGAATTTTGAGTTGGTCATGCTATTTGATTTTGGAACTGAATTAATGATAACAACGGAATTTATGTAAAAAAGCTTGAGAATTTTTCGATATTTGGAGTATTTCTGAATTTCGTATTTTACCATAGTTTATCGTCATTTAGAAACATCTATTTGATACTTGGCCAAGTTAAAACTCTTAAGTTTATTCTAGGGATGAGATTGTTACATGTTTTTTTTTATAGAATTCGAATAAATGAACCAATTTTTGGATTGTAGAATATGTTATACAATCATCTTATACATTATAACCATATCACCCTTTAGCATGCTAATAATAATATTATTTTTACATTACTGCTAAATATGTTATCAATACTCAATAATACTATTTTTATTTTACTGCTAAATATGAGCGGCTCACCTTTTAGCCTCCTCATAGTAATACTTCTTTTGGTGGTTCAAGTGATCGTAGAAGTGATCAAGGATTAAGGCTTATAGATGGAAATGATGAAGACAATGTTTGACCATTTAATCTTTTATGCTCAATAAACTTTTTTTATTGCAATTATTACTTGGCATTTTTTTATTGGCGATGATGATGTAAAAGTTGAAACTTTTAAATTTTAACTATTTAAGTTTTCATGTTATTGACATTATTGTTTTCTTCAATGTTATTGACTTATTTTAAATTATATAACTGAATTGTTTAATATTTGATCTTATTGATTGTAATTGAGTATTTTTGTGAATTTTTTTATTAGTTTAAAAAGTTTTCTTTTCATTCTTAAGAAACTATCAATTTTCTAGGTATAAATGTTCAGTTTTATGCTGTTGAATAAATTATTGAAACAATTTGCTGTTGAATATGCTGTTTAAGAAATTGTTTTATTCAACAATATAATCATATAGTTACAAAAGTGACGATTTTGATTTTCAACAGCGAAATCTACAATTTGTAAGCCAATGAAAGCACAATAAATACAAAACTCGTGCAACGCACGTGACAAAAATTAGTCTTGTTTTAAAAAGACAATTTTATTCTATAGTATTAATTCTATGTTTTAACGTAATATAACGTAGATAGAGTCAGCTTAGTTTCGTAATTAAAATAACAAATTTTGCATTATTGATGGGATAAAAAATAAGTGCATCGTATTTTGCTATGTTGTGTTGTAAAATGTAACATTAATTTTTTATTTTTTAATTGTATTACTTTCGTCTCCATCATCATAGTTGCCAACCCCGGAGAATATCTTCTTGTAGATATTTTTTATTAGAGTAGGTACCAAGAATTGAAATCATCTATTAAACTTTTGATATTTTGTAAATGGAATTATTCAATTTTATTATTTTTTGAAACTAAACCTGAATCGGTGGGTTGGAAGGTTCGATTTCAATTAAAATATTCACTTCTAGTATGAGTCAGTGGTTCGATATTTCAAATATGGAACCATCCATTAAACATCAGATATTTTATAAATGAAACCATTCGATTCCATGTAAGTTTTGGAACCAAACTAGAATCGACAATTTCGATTTGGGAAGTTCAATTCTAGTTAAAATATATGAACATACATATAATCATTGATTCTTGTCTATTTCTATGGTTGAAAAATAAATTTTCAATGTTTAAATCATCGCGTAAATTTCCGTTAAGCAATAAATCAATAATCATAATGAATAAATATAAATAGATATAAATAATGATTTTATTGAGAAACTATAAAAATAAAAAATAAAAATAAAAAGTTGAAACCAAATTAACATTTGATTACGTAGCTAGAATTGAGAATCGAACTAGAATTGGTCGATTCTCGATATCGAGAACAAAATTGACTCAACTGAAAGCTCATTGAACAAGTTGGTTTAGAATTCGGTCCAATTTTGATTTAAGAAGGTAGATTCGAGTAAAATTGTCCACCTTTACTAGGGTACATAAAAAACATCAAAATTTTGAATAAATCGACCAAAACTGAACCGAGAAGGATTGATTTAGATCGGTTTGACAATGGCGATGGCGATGGCGATGGCAATGCATATCGCAACAGCAGTGGTGTTGATTATCATGGCAGCGACAGTCTTGCAGTGGTTCTAGTTGTGGGTAGGGCGGTGAGATGGTAGTTGTAAGTGTTGGTGGTGATCACAAATTATTTAGTTGACAGTAATAATCAAATCAAATTGATTAATCTATGACCAATAAACAATATGTGACCAATGAAAAAGATATATTGTGACAAAAAATAGTATGTGACCTAAAAAATTGTTACTTTGTAATTGGTAATTTGAAAATTTATAGCTATTGTAACTTGTAATACTTGTAATTTGTGGCTGATAAATAAACTGTGACTTATAAATTTTTGAATTGTGAGCGATGATCAAATTGTGACCTATAAAAATTTAAAATTGTGATTGAAAAATAATTTGTCACATAAAAATTACCAAAAAATAATATGTTACTAATCAAATCGTTAATTTGTAGCCAACTTGGATAGATATGTGATCTTAATATATTTAATTAATAAAATATATAATTAATTAGTTAAATCATAAATAAATTCTATTAAATATCTGATTTTTGAATTTTGAAATTTTTATTCTTAGTTTTAAAATGGGTGATACTTATCCCCTCTTACTTATGAATTTTTCCCTTAATCAAACTGATTTGGTTGGGTTTGATTTCAACATTGTAGTGGGCTTAAAGGTTGGAATTTACCCATATAGACCAAGGTTGGGTTTCGTGGTTGAGCCCAAAATCCACCCAACACGAATTGTGCCCAAACCTGACCTTTACTCTAATAATACAGTATCACTATCACGTAGTTAAAATTATTTAATTATTTTAAACTTATTCAATTCATATGAGATCGTAGTTAGATTGTTGTTCATATATTTCATATTTCATTATAATAAAAAAATCAATTATTTTACAATAAAGTCACTTAGTCAGATTTAAATATAGGGAGTGAAGATACAGACCGATGTGTCAAAAAATAATTGGATATTTTTGTTTTAATTTTTCAGATTGTCCAATCATGCGTTGACACGTGTTTTATCTGAATTTGAGTCTGAATGTGTAGCACGACTATTTTATGATTGCACGTGACATCACTTTCCCAATTTCCAAGGCTACCGCACCAATAAATTGAAGTGCACAAAAAATTTGTTAACATCAGGTTTTGCACTCTCTTTTACTTTCCCTGTTAAAATGCCAAACCTGGAATTTCATTCAAATTAGTAAATTGCGTATTAATGACATATTTGATATATTAAAACTGACCATAAAATCGAGAAGTAATATTGCTTTGAGCTGGTTCGTCCTATACAATGAATCAACTCTGACCGACCCAATTAAAGGGTGTGTGACAATCAGAATCTCAACCTAGATCGATCAATAAAAAAAAAAAAGAGCCTAAAGGACCTGACCATCGTCTGAACTATTCAATTATCTAAAAGGCTAACATCCTTCTTTAAAAGATGTTGCCTTTAAAGAAGGATGATTAAATTCAAACTTTATTGTAATATTATCGGCTAGAATTCTCAAGATACCGGCCACGACGAACCATTTTTATTAGGCCATGTTAGACCAAACCAAGTTGACACCACGATCTGAAAAAAAGATAAAGCATTAACGTGAAATAAAATTGAATTAATAAATAAAACAAAATCTTCGAATTGACCCATCATTTTTGGTTGCAAACCAGCTAATTTTGGAGCTCGAGCGGTTGGTTCTTCGATTGTTATTACGAGGTCTAATTTTTTTTAGCCCAATAATTGAAAAAGTTCTCAGATGTTTTTCAATATCGATACTTCTTCCTAAGCAGGTCTTTTCAGTGAATGAACGACTCCATCATTTGATATGCAGTACAGAAAGCCAATAAAGGAGGGTCTACAAGTAGTTATCGATCTCTTGTAATATATTATGTCCGTATTTGTTTTTCATTATTTACTCATTAAAATGAAAAGTATGATCGTTATCTATCACATTAAGTTATCATATTTGAAAATTTATTTTTTGTGTGGAGCCCTTAGAATTATTTTTTCATTCTCATTCTAATATTAATGCGGCTCAAATAAGGCCTATATCAAAATATCTTCTTGACCAACATATTTGTATTTAAAAAAAGTCAAGTTTTTATATTGCAAATTTAAATGAAATCTTGATCACATGCCGTGAAAGTTGAAACTAGTGTTGAATATCTGACATCATCCCACAAAAGTATTTTCTTTCATGATGGTACACAACACAAATAGGGCTGACATGTACACGCCATTAGAGATTCATCAACTACGCACGAATCTAAATTTTTTTTTTA
Organism: Olea europaea var. sylvestris; assembly: GCF_002742605.1. Lineage (NCBI taxonomy): Eukaryota > Viridiplantae > Streptophyta > Magnoliopsida > Lamiales > Oleaceae > Olea > Olea europaea. Next base: position 26,638,729 of record NC_036243.1, on the reverse strand, counting down.
TTATTTATTTGTTTTTAAACAAGCATGAATCTTGTTGACTTCGAAAAGTGTTGTCAACAAATGTCAGTCCCACCTGTGCACACGTGGACGAATATTCAACACGCTAAAACACGTGGATGGTCTAAAACGAGCGGTTCAAAGGGCATGAAAGTAGTCCAACGACGCGGGACGGTGACGTTCGGAATCCGGTGGATTATTCATGATCCGATTGTACAATAATTACCAACCGGTGTTCGTAAATGTATATGTAAATATGTATAAACTCGATTTGTGTATTGCAAGTAAATGAGAGAGAGTCGAGTAAAGTGTAGTTCTTTGTATTGATTCTTGCATTAACCTTTTGATGTTACACAAGAGAAGTATTTATAGTGATACATGTGAAATGAGAGCCCTTGGATGAGGTGGCACGTGGCCTCATCTCTTTGATTCAAACATCTTATCCTAAGCATGGGGCTTGAGTTGCTAGCTTGCTGCGCATTCATTGCTTGTGCAGAGCCCCCAAACTAGTGACAAAACTTGACCTTTATGATTATGACAAACGTTCCATCAATCATTCGAATAAGATCTTTATGCAGGCGATCTCTTGGGAAAAGTGAACATGGAGGACACTCTCTTGTGGTTCGGAGGCTCCTGCATCAGCTTCTGGGCTTCGACCATTTCACACAATACTTCAGCTTGAGTGCTTCAACTATCTTCAACCAGTTTCAGCATCATGGCTTCGGTTCATGGGCTTCGACATGTGGACCTCGGGTACGTTCACAGGACTATAGTTATGGACTATAGTTTTTGGATAAATCTTATGGTAAATGCCTTTTATTTATTATTATTTTTTTTTATAACAACGGAATTTGTTGATTTTTCATAGAAATAACATCGTTAGTTAAACGTTGACAATTGATAGCGTCATGTAGAATTAAATATTTAATTTTTTAATTGAGTGATCTCTAGTGTAGTATTTAAAAACTTGAAACTAAAGTCAAATAAATATCTTTTAATAAATAAAAAATAAATAAGTTATTAAATTAAAATCAAATAAGAGGTTTTTCGAAAAAAAAAAGGGGAAATTTAAAAAAAAAAACACTAATAAATCACATCTAGGCTATGTGCCTAGGCACGATTAAGTTCAACTTAGCAGTTGGTTGTTAATTCGCTCTTAGTGCAAAGGTAAAAGTTTTTGTCTGTGCCTCTCACCAAGATGATGCCGTCACATAAATGCATTTTTGCAGAACACTAGTAAAATATCAATAATAATTTGGTGTTACGTATAAATTAGTAATAATAAGTATTATTTTCTATTTTCTTGCATAAATCTGGTTATCTATTGTCTGATGTTTTTCATGTGCAAAATCAAAATTTAAAGCTCTAATATATAATGCCAGAATTTTCTCACTCGAGTTTGGTTCTCTCTTGTTCGACGTTCACAGGCCTCGGTAAAAGGCGTCTCGTCTAATTTTACCTAACAAGCAAATATATTATGATTAAAAGATGTTTTTCAATATCGATACTTCTTCCTAAGGAGGTCTTTCCAGTGAATGAACGACTCCATCATTTGATATGCAGTACAGAAAGCCAATAAAGGAGGGTCTACAAGTAGTTATCGATCTCTTGTAATATATTATGCCCGTGTTTGTTTTTCATTATTTACTCATTAAAATGAAAAGTATGATCGTTATCTATCACATTAAGTTACCATATTTGAAAATATATTTCTTGTGTGGGTCCATAAGGATTATTTTTTCATTCTCATTCTAATATTAATCCGGCTCAAACAAAGCCTATATCAAAATATCTTCTTGACCAACATATTTGTATTTAAAAAAAGACAAAAGTTTTTATATTGCAAATTTAAATGAAATCTTGATCGCATGCGGTGAAAGTTGAAACTAGTGTTGAATATCTGACATCATCCCACAAAAGTATATTCTTTCAAGATGGCACACAATACAGATAGGGCTGACTTGTACACTCCATTAGAGATTCGTCAACTATGCACGAATCCAATTTTTTTTTTTTTTTTTTTTTGTTTTTAAACAAGCATGAATCTCAATTGATCTTGATGTGCTTCCATTTTAGTGCTCATTTAAAATATCTTACAAAGTTGTTAAAATTGATTTCAAAATCTACAATTAAATTTAACTGCACATTTTGTAAAACTCTCAACTTTTATCAATTTTTAACTATACATATTATCAATTTTTATAAAAATATGCTAAATTACTTTACAAAAAGATTTATCAAGCAACCGCTTTATATTCTCAAATAAAAGAAAATATCTTCATAAAGAAATTATAATTAATTATAATTTGAGACTATAACTAAGGCCTTGCTTGATAGGACTTTTTTTTTCATGGAAAATGGAAAAAGTTTTCCATTTCCACCCAATTTCTCTTCTTTGATTCCCAAATTTTTTTAGGTAATTAATTTTCCACTCGTCCCTCACGTGGCCTCATTTTTTTGGTTTTGAAGGAATTCCAATTCTTTGGGTTTTAATGAGAAAATGGGTTCTCCAACTTTTTCTTATTCTTTTTTTTTTTTAATTTTTTGTTTTGACAATGGAAACATATTCTATTCATAATTGTAAAAAAATCTATCCATTTAATTGACAATTTTCATGAAAAACAAAGATAAATGAACACCAAAAAATCTGAAATTTCAACTTTTTTCAGGTAGAAAATTATATTAATCAAATACATTTGATTGACAATTTTCAATAAAACAAGTTCTACACAGTTTAATTCGTTAAAATTCGTTTTCTTTTCACCCAAATTCTATTCTTGCAATTAAACGAACCCTAACTATTTTAAACCATATTTGTTTTATTTGTTAATATGATAAAAATGGTAGCTATAGACTTATTCCCTTTTTTTACAATTCAACGTGAATCGATGCATGATTTTTTATGAAAATAGATTGGTAAAATTTCGCCTTAGATATTATTATAGGCACAATTATAATGGATTACGTTGAGAGTATTATAATTGAAATTAGTTGGATAAGTGTTGATTGCTTGGACAATTGTCAACCTACAAGGACTTTTCTTGGCATTGAGAATTGATATGGTGTGCTAAAAAATTTTCAAGGCGTGTGAGCAACAATTTTGGAGAAGTTTTGAATACATTAATGACAAAATGTTACCCTAAATTACTCTAAACAAAATATCTCTAATTTTTATTTTTTTGGGAGGAATAAACTTTTAAGATTCTTTACATAGCATGTTGAGCAACTAATTTTTGTTCCCTTAAGGGACAACCAACTCTCGAATTATGTTGATTAATCCACCATTTAATAAATCTTATACTGCGTTTTCTTACTGTTAGGTCAACTAGAGGGTAAATACATATTTATATAAATAAAAGTTAGGTCTAAAGTATTTATATAATAGTAATTCTTATCTTAAGAAAGTAACTATTTTCAAATAAGTAATAAACAAGTAATTTATTTAAAATATTTAAAAAGATTGCTTTCATGTAAGTTGACTAACTCATAATCTGATTAAACACTCACAAGTCATAATCCATTATTTCAAGTAATTCCCACTTCCTAGGAAGTGCAACATGTTGGAGAGACAACTTGGAAAAATAGTAGTAACATATTGAGAAAATTTTAAACTGGCTGTTATTGTAAACTGCAGTGCACTGTCATCCTTTAGAGCCTGTTTGTGAGTGATTTTTAAAATTGATTTTTGATCGTTAGGAGAAAAGTGGAGTTAACCTGTGAAAGAAAAAATCAAATATGATGGCTGAAATAGTGAAATAACGGTCAAAAAATCAATTTTTTGGGCACAAAAATCACTCCCAAACAGGCTGTTAATTTTATTTTTCGAAGTAATAGATATCTTGTTCTTCGATATTTATAGCCTCCGTTTGTTTCCCATTCTTTCTCCATTAAAATAAAAAATGTGACCGTTATCCATTACATCAAGCTATCAAATTTGAATTTTTATCTCTTGTGTGGAACCCTAACGACTATATTTTCTATTATCATTTTTATGAAAATGAGAAACAAACGCCCCCATAGTTATACAATACTCAATTGGCATGTTGAATGCAAAAGGAAGTCATGATATTTTTTTTTTTAAGTGATCAGCTTTAATAAAGTGTTAACTTTTTATAACCAGTCTCCCGTAATGGAATGTGGTTAAGTTGGAACCTAGCAAACTTCACACCTCATGACTAACTTGGATAATCAATTTATTTTATTCTACTTAAGCTAATCATATCTTGAATAGTTTTGATTACTTGAGCACATGTAACAAAGTTACAAATAACAAGTTGGCCATTGGTGGGTGATTTTGTCCATTTGATCGATCGATAATAGACAAGTGATTGACACATTTTTCACTTTTAAAGGGTAAAAGACTTTAATTTCAATAAAAAGTAATTAGAAAGAAAAAAATAAAAAGAAATCAATATTTGTTTGATCTGAGTCATCAGTAACAATAATAGTCGGTGATTATCAATGACAATTTAAATTTTTTTTTTTGGATTTTTTTAAAGCAATATATGCTTGTAATTTATAACATATTTATTTGCTTTATATGTCAATATATTTGACTTTTTTGGGCAGTACAAATCTATCAGGATTTCTCCAAAAGTAGTTGCTTGCAACTAACATTTTTGACTCTAAATAAAATATAAATTTTACTAGCTTTTCTAGAAAAAATTCGTCTATTCCAATTTATTTTTTGACTTTTTGATGATAAGCAAGTGCGTACTATCCATAAACGTTAAATAAAGCTAACTTTTTAAAGTGGAACCAAACAATTAGAGGGTGTTTGGTAGATATTTTTATGTAAAAATGCATTTTTGAATAGTAAATTGATGGGAAATGTGTGGTTGAAAAATAAGGAAAAGTTTTTGATTTACGTGTAATATTATTTTAATAAAGAATGTGTGGTTGAAAAGAAGAGAGAGAAAAATGGATTTTTAAAAAAAAATGGGTATCAAACAGGCTCTTAGATTGTGACAAAAAAACTAAGAAAATATGGTCTTTTAAACGTGGATGGACATGCTTTAAATTTTACTATTACCATCTACATAGAACACGAAAATTGGACTAACTCAACATGTTACACATACATAATTTCTTACATTAACTAATTATGGTTGACCATTTTGCATACAAAACCAAGATGTCAGTGAGTGCCGTTTTACTTGGATAAAGCTGGGTGTATAGAGCATATTTCACAAGGCCTGTACAAGGCCTCACACACGATGTAGGATTCACCTCATTAAAAAAAATACCCCAAAAATGTCCACCCACCCTATGTTTGTGAGGAGCCTGTTAACCCCCGCTCTGACAGTGCAACATCGTCCATCGTACTTTTAGTTAGATTTCAATTCAAAATAATTCCCTTGTTGGAGTTAGTTTATACGAAGACATTTTAGAAAATAATATATCAATAAATTAATCACGTCAATACCATAACTTCATTTAATGATTCAAAGTCTTACTAGTTGAATCTTTCACAAATAAGTTCAACTCTAATTAAAGTTTAGTTTTGGTAATCAAAGATATTTTGTTCATAATAAGGACCCGATTGATTGTATCCCATTCTACATATCAAATAAGAAAGATTAAACATGATTAGATAATATAAAAATATAAGAATCTTAAAATTTTGTTCATCGTATTGTTTAATTCAGTTTAATATTGTAAAAATAATGTATTATCTATCCACGTCAATGATCAAATTCATGGTGATTTATCTTTTCAAACATGCTATATAAATAGGCTTGGAGATAGATTCAAAATCAAGGGAGATACGTGTCGACTCGAGATTGGAAAGTTTAAAAAAAAAAAAAAAACACATAACACCGAATCATTAATTCACACATCAGTCTGTTCCCTACAATTATGTTTTTGTGCTTGTTCAAGAGGAATTATTCTTATCTTTTTAACGTGCTTGCTACCCAGCTGCCTCCCAATTCGTCTTTCATTAGGGGTGGGCACAGGTCAGTTCGATTCGGTTCTAAAGAGAACCGAAACCGAACCGAACCGAACTAAAATTTTCGGGTATCTAGTAAATGGAATCGTCGGGTCCAAATATAATTATGGAACGGTTCGGGTTCCGTTCCGTTCGGTTCTGTACTATAATTAAATTTTTTAACATTTATAACAATATTATATAAATACAACTAATGATACATTCAATGGTTTTGGAATATTAGAGACTAGTAAATTATCTTATTCAAATGATCACTACGGTCAAAGATTCGGTCGGCGGAGGTCACAGTTTCGATCGAAGGTCACAGTGTCGGACGACGATTGTATAGGTTTTGGAATATTAGCGAGATTGCGAGAGTGAGTATAAGAGTCGAGACAACGTTATGCACTTTAGTGTAGGTGTTTAGGGTTATTTAGTAGATTGGATCTTGTCGGGCTAAGAAATGAAACAATAAAACGGGTAATTGAGCCAAAAATTAAAAAATTAGAAATGAAACAAATTATTGAGCCAAAAATTTGGATTTAGAAATTGTTAATTTGTTTAGGAAAAATTAAAATAAAAATAATTTGATTTACTCAATATAAAAAAAAATTAGAAAGATTCGGTTCTTATTCGATTCTTGGTCTAGAACCGAGAATCGAACCGTACCCGTCGGTTCTTAATTTAGATACTCGTTCGGGTATTTAATTTGACAAGAATCGTCGGGTTCGATTCGATCGGTTCGGTTCAGGAGATTTGTCCAGCCCTATCTTTGATACAATAAATTAGATAAAAAGAAAAAAGGAAATGGTGCATTAATTTATAGAAATAGCAAAGAAAGTCCCCATGTTTACATAAAGAGAACTCGAGCGTAATTTATATTTTTTTCATCACATTGTTATCCCAAATATTTCATTAACTAAACAAATTGTCTCTAATGACAGATTTTGTCCCAAAATTTCATTAAGAAAGGATAAAGGACTTATTTGCTCATCACATTTTAAATAAGGAAAAAAAACAAAAATATAAAATTGCGATTAAATATTTGTCTCTCATGTTTAAGAACGATAATAAAATTTTTGGACAAAAGTTGTCGTTTAAGGCAAGATGTACTGATTAATGAAAGAATAAATGATAAGATGGAACAAAAAAGTTAAAAATATGAACTTGACATTAAAGAAATGTTAAGGACATTTAATGCAAATTAAAATATGATGCATTTAACGGTAGTTATATTTCACAATATATTTTTAATTGTAACACCACATTTTATTTTCATTTAAGGTCGTCAATCTTTGCTTATTGTAACCCTTATACCCTCAACATTATTTTTTATACGAATTAAGCTATTTATACAATCATTGTTGACAATTTTGATGTTTTCAAAATCTAGGTTGTTGATTTAAAAAATAGTTTTTAATCATTTTTTTTTTTAAATAGATGAATGTGATACTTCCAAGTATAAAGTTGTCAACCAAGATTGTACAAATAACATTATTATTTTTAACATCTTGTTAATTAACACATCTTATATCTTATGAAGGTTTCTATCAAACAAATTTGTTTAGAGGCATAAAATAACTTTTTTTTTAAACATAATTTTAAAAAATAATACATTCAATCCTTTTTTTTTTTTTTTTTTAACTACGATATGGAATCAATCCAAAATCGAACCATTTGGTTCTGGCTTGGTTTAATTTGCTTCTAATTACATTACTGACTGAGAAAAAAGAGAAAGAACATTTGAGGAAAAAGAAGAAGGTTGATGCTTCAATTTCAAAAATTCTAGGGCGACGGTGACTGAGCGTGATGGTAGACGGCAGGCAACAATTGGTATCTTTGTGAGAGTCGGTATATAAATTAAAAAGAAGAAAAAAAAAAGAAATGAATTAGAATCCGAGTATCCAAAATGAATTAGGGTCTCTAATCTCCACATTGAGAGATAAAAAATCGAAGGTAACACGACCTTTTAGTCCTAATTTTCAATTGAATTTTAAGTTTTTTTAGTGTGAATTTTAATTCAATAATTTGTAAAAAAACCAGAAATAATTAAAAATTGAGTTTGGTTCTTGATTGTAAAACCAAATAGTTCGGTTCGATTTAGTTTGATCATTTTGTCCATTCCTAACACCTATACATAAATCCAGATTTGGGCAATACTAAACCAAGCTTATGTTAATCGATGGTCTTTAATAGTGTTGGGCCAAGCCATGGTGACGATTACGAATCCTTCATTTAAGGCCCGGGTTGGCTTCTATGCACACCCATGTTTTAGCCGGCCTTATACACATCTAACGCGACCCAATAAAATGAGGAAGAAGAAGCCATATTGTGTTAGGCCCGTTTAACATAGGTTTTTTGCTTTTGCTTTCTTTATAAAAACTTTTGGAGGAAGCTACCAAATTTTTGTTTAAAACTCAATTTTTAAAAGAGATTTTTATTTCAAAAGTACTTTTAAAAGAAGCTACATTGAACCAATTTACTCCAAAAGTTCTTATAACTAAAAGAAATACTTTCATAAAACTAGTCAAATGAGCCTAATAATAATTTTTGAGTTTCAAAGACTTCATTTTACATTTTAAAAGTCATGTCAAACATGCCCTTAATAAAAACATTGTTGAAAATACATCTTTGTTGAATGATAAACTTAAAATAAATAATGTAATTATTTTGATCTCCTCCTAATCGAAATAAAGAGGAATCCAATTAATTACATCATTAATATGAAAAGGAAAAGATACCACTTGTGTGTCACATTGTCAAAAAGCGAGTTTGTTGATCATTTTATTAAAAGACGTTAGTTCTTCGACCATTTTATTCCCATATCTAAGGACATAATTGCAAGCGTCACAATTCATGTTGACACGTAGCGCTAAAACATCAAAATGGTTTTAAAGGACTTTTGCACATGGCATAAAGTTAACCACGTCATAAGTTTGAGAATCACAATTAACCTAGATGGACATTTGTCGGCTATACGGAATTCCTCGAGGAGAGCTATTGATTCCGTCAATAAGTTTTCAAAATTCTCTTCAATTATACCGTCGTTATCGTCGTAATCACTGCCATTCATCTTGAATCACTATCCCAACTCCAATTCAACTCCGCATCATATCTAACTTGTATGTCAATATTTATGCATGTTACTCGAGGCAAGGTCTCATTGAAAACAGAACGCTAATAGGGTACAAAATCGTCCAATTTGAAACGGGTTATGACGGATTCTATTGTAGACCGGTTCAGTTAAACGTCCGTACTAGTGTCACTGCCGGGCCTCCAGATTGTTTGATAAATCAGCGGGTCCAGACCGGTCCCTGACACCCACCAAACTCCACGTAGTATAGACCGACCAACAGAGAAATAATAAAAAACCGGCAAAATTTTGAAAAAAAATAATTGTAAAATAAAAAATGTAAAAGCATGAAACGGTCTTTCTCTGTTAATGGCGTCCAAGTTCTTAATAGACCCTCTGATCGCTGTTATTCAGAGACCTTTTTGATTTTCTCATTCTACCCTTCAGGTAGACCCCTATTTTCTTCCATATCCATCGTTTCTCTATAATGTATATTGTTTGTTTGAAATGGATTTTGTGCAGATTATTGTAATATCATTATCGTTATCATATATTCCATTTTTAATGGGCAAGTGATCAAAGTTGAATTCATTAAGTTTTTATTTGAAATTTGAATGATAGATCTGATTTCTTGTTAATAAAAAATAGACCATGACCGGGCTTCATTTTCTGGGAAACATGGGTGTATTTTTTTGTTTTTTTCTATGTCTTTATATTTTCATTTTTAATTTTATTTTCCAAGATTTTATTAGTTTGGGTTTGGGTTTGGGTTTATTTAGGAATTTGTTAATTAATTAATTGATCGTAATTGTTAATAGGGACTGAGAAGCTGAGGATTTAGCAATATATAGAGAAAGATTGCGGTAGAGGTTTAGGTGATGTCTTTTGACGGAGACGAGAAACAATGGAAATGCGGAAAGGGAGGTGCTGTGAATTTTCAGAAAGTCAGTTCAATTGTTCGCGATATTGGGGAGCCTTGTCTTCATCAATCACCTATAAAGGTTGTGATAGCTGTAAGGCTCTATACTTCTTTAGATTTCTGGTCATATTTTTAATTGAATCTTGTTTTTAAATGAAGCTTATAAATAGATTTGTTGTTTGTTAGAGATGGTAATCTTATTATTTAGTGTAAGACTCTCTAATACTCTTCTATTTTCATTATTCCATTGAATATTTACCTGGAACCAGGGGCTCATCTAGGATTATTAGTCAGAGTTACTGGTAAAATTTTTGTTAAGAGACCTTCGAAGTACGAGAAAAATGAAAATAAAAAATGGAGTCATAGTGAGGACTTCAACATTCATATATGTATAACAAAATACATTAACTTAAAAGACAAAATATAAAAGACAACCAAAAGTACCAAAACGTGCAATAGAAATCCCCTAAAGTGCTACTTCTGTTTCACCGTGCGGTTTTCTAAAAGATAAAATTCGTCAATGATTACAAATGCATAAGGTAGCCATCTTATACCTTCTGATAATTGAAGAGCCTGTCAAAATATCCTTACTTTTGGAAGAGAAAGTGCAACATTTTTCAAAGATGTTACAGAACGTTTCTTTCGATTAAAAGAAACTCCCATGTTTCAAATATTGACTACCGTGTACAAGTATGAAACTAGAATGAGATACTTTTAACTTATTAGAAAAATACTATATATTTAAGTAAAAACAATAATAGCAAAGTCATGGAAAACTAAAAGAAAACCAATAAAACTAAATATGAATTTTATATGATGAGTTAGAATCCTTCAGAAAAATTATTGTAAAACATTTGATTGGACTTTCAATTAGAATGAATTCTGAGAAGAAATACTACAAAATTGAATGTAGAACAACTAAAAAACTGAAATTTATAAAGACTGCTAAATCACCATCTTTTATGTTAAAAGAATATGTAGACATTGGAGGATATTTGGGTATAGGAAAAACAGTGAAATTAAAATGAGGAACAATTTATAAAACTGAGCTTCATCCTCTTCCCACTTCATGTCAGTTAAAAGAATAGTCAATGAAATATATCCTATATATACCAGACATTCAACATTTTTCAGCAGAGAGCAAAATGAAATATATTCCACAAATAGCGAATATTTTAATAAATTTCAAAACCAGTTGACAAATGATGATTTTGCTGCCAAAAGTATCAGTTAAGAAATCAGTTTGCATCAGAAAGAAAACCTGGACGGATTGCTATCAAAAGCTTGATATGCAGTACAGAAAGCCAATAAAGGAGGGTCTACAAGTAGTTATCGATCTCTTGTAATATATTATGCCCGTGTTTGTTTTTCATTATTTACTCATTAAAATGAAAAGTATGATCGTTATCTATCACATTAAGTTACCATATTTGAAAATATATTTCTTGTGTGGGTCCATAAGGATTATTTTTTCATTCTCATTCTAATATTAATCCGGCTCAAACAAAGCCTATATCAAAATATCTTCTTGACCAACATATTTGTATTTAAAAAAAGACAAAAGTTTTTATATTGCAAATTTAAATGAAATCTTGATCGCATGCGGTGAAAGTTGAAACTAGTGTTGAATATCTGACATCATCCCACAAAAGTATATTCTTTCAAGATGGCACACAATACAGATAGGGCTGACTTGTACACTCCATTAGAGATTCGTCAACTATGCACGAATCCAATTTTTTTTTTTTTTTTTTTTGTTTTTAAACAAGCATGAATCTCAATTGATCTTGATGTGCTTCCATTTTAGTGCTCATTTAAAATATCTTACAAAGTTGTTAAAATTGATTTCAAAATCTACAATTAAATTTAACTGCACATTTTGTAAAACTCTCAACTTTTATCAATTTTTAACTATACATATTATCAATTTTTATAAAAATATGCTAAATTACTTTACAAAAAGATTTATCAAGCAACCGCTTTATATTCTCAAATAAAAGAAAATATCTTCATAAAGAAATTATAATTAATTATAATTTGAGACTATAACTAAGGCCTTGCTTGATAGGACTTTTTTTTTCATGGAAAATGGAAAAAGTTTTCCATTTCCACCCAATTTCTCTTCTTTGATTCCCAAATTTTTTTAGGTAATTAATTTTCCACTCGTCCCTCACGTGGCCTCATTTTTTTGGTTTTGAAGGAATTCCAATTCTTTGGGTTTTAATGAGAAAATGGGTTCTCCAACTTTTTCTTATTCTTTTTTTTTTTTAATTTTTTGTTTTGACAATGGAAACATATTCTATTCATAATTGTAAAAAAATCTATCCATTTAATTGACAATTTTCATGAAAAACAAAGATAAATGAACACCAAAAAATCTGAAATTTCAACTTTTTTCAGGTAGAAAATTATATTAATCAAATACATTTGATTGGCAATTTTCAATAAAACAAGTTCTACACAGTTTAATTCGTTAAAATTCGTTTTCTTTTCACCCAAATTCTATTCTTGCAATTAAACGAACCCTAACTATTTTAAACCATATTTGTTTTATTTGTTAATATGATAAAAATGGTAGCTATAGACTTATTCCCTTTTTTTACAATTCAACGTGAATCGATGCATGATTTTTTATGAAAATAGATTGGTAAAATTTCGCCTTAGATATTATTATAGGCACAATTATAATGGATTACGTTGAGAGTATTATAATTGAAATTAGTTGGATAAGCGTTGATTGCTTGGACAATTGTCAACCTACAAGGACTTTTCTTGGCATTGAGAATTGATATGGTGTGCTAAAAAATTTTCAAGGCGTGTGAGCAACAATTTTGGAGAAGTTTTGAATACATTAATGACAAAATGTTACCCTAAATTACTCTAAACAAAATATCTCTAATTTTTATTTTTTTGGGAGTAATAAACTTTTAAGATTCTTTACATAGCATGTTGAGCAACTAATTTTTGTTCCCTTAAGGGACAACCAACTCTCAAATTATGTTGATTAATCCACCACTTAATAAATTTTATACTGCGTTTTCTTACTGTTAGATCAACTAGAGGGTAAATACATATTTTTATTAATAAAAGTTAGGTCTAAAGTATTTATATAATAGTAATTCTTATCTTAACAAAGTAACTATTTTCAAATAAGTAATAAACAAGTAATTTATTTAAAATATTTAAAAAGATTGCTTTCATGTAAGTTGACTAACTCATAATCTGATTAAACACTCACAAGTCACAATCCATTATTTCAAGTAATTCCCACTTTCTAGGAAGTGCAACATGTTGGAGAGACAACTTGGAAAAATAGTAGTAACATATTGAGTAAATTTTTAAACTGGCAGTTATTGTAAACTGCAGTGCACTGTCCTCTTTTAGAGTCTGTTTGTGAGTGATTTTTAAAATTGATTTTTTGACCGTTAGGAGAAAAGTGAAGTCAACCTGTGAGAGAAAAAATCAAATATAACGGCTGAAATAGTGAAATAAAGAACAAAAATTCAATTTTTTGGGCAAAAAAGTCACTCCCAAACAAGCTGTTAATTTTATTTTCCGAAGTAATAGATATCTTGTTCTTCGATATTTATAGCCCCCGTTTGTTTTCCATTTTTTTCCCATTAAAATGAAAAATGTGACTGTTATCCATCACATCAAGCCATTAAATTTGAATTTCTATCTCTTGTGTGGGACCCTAACGACTATATTTTCTATTATCATTTTTATGAAAATGGGAAACAAACATCCCCATAGTTATACAATACTGAATTGGCATGTTGAATGCAAAAGGAAGTCATGATTTTTTTTTTAAGTGATCAGCTTTAGAGGCTGTTTGGGAGTGATTTTGAGAATTGTTTTTTGATCGTTAGGAGAAAAGTGGGATCCACCTGTGAGAGAAGAAATCAAATATGACGACTGGAATAGTGAAATAATGGTCAAAAAATCAATTTTTTGGGTGAAAAAATCGGGCCCAAACAGCCCTTTAATAAAGTGTTAACTTTTTATAACCAGTCTCCCGTTATGGAACGTGGTTAAGTTGGAACCTAGCAAACTTCACACCTCATGACTAACTTGGATAATCAATTTATTTTATTCTACTTAAGCTAATCATATCTTGAATAGTTTTGATTACTTGAGCACATGTAACAAAGTTACAAATAACAAGTTGGCCATTGGTGGGTGATGTTGTCATTTTGATCGATCGATAATAGACAAGTGATTGACACATTTTTCACTTTTAAAGGGTAAAAGACTTTAATTTCAATAAAAAGTAATTAGAAAAAAAAAATAAAAAGAAATCAATATTTATTTGATCTGAGTCATCAGTAACAATAATAGTTAGTGATTATCAATGACAATGTCGTTGACGGTGTTATTAGTTATTAACGGCATATTTGTTTTATTTAGCTTATGAAGAAATTGTCGATATACTTGATAGAAGTTTATTAGTTATTTACTTTTTATATTTTTTTAATATGTTATCGATAATTTATGATGTCTTTTATATTTTTTATTTATAGTCTTTTAGGCATATTAGTTATTATTCTTTACCTATGTAATTTCCGGTCATGAAGTTTTCATTACTCAGTTTATCTATTGACAATTTTCTGCTCATAATTAAATTTATTAAAAGATTAATCTTTTTAGAATTACTAACTAAACTTGCTATAGATTTTAAATTTTTATTTGATTACGAATTTGGTCAATTTATGGGCATAAATTAATTAATTAAATTTTTTTTTTGATTTTTTTAAAGCAATATATGCTTGTAATTTATAACATATTTATTTGTTTTATATGTCAATATATTTGACTTTTTTGGGCAGTACAAATCTATCAGGATTTCTCCAAAAGTAGTTGCTTGCAACTGACATTTTTGACTCTACATAAAATATAAATTTTACTAGCTTTTCTAGAAAAAAATCGTCTATTCCAATTTATTTTTTTGACTTTTTGATGATAAGCAAGTGCATACTATCCATAAACGTTAAATAAAGCTAACTTTTTAAAGTGGAACCAAACAATTAGAATGTGACAAAAAACTAAGAAAATATGGTCTTTTAAACGTGGATGGACATGCTTTAAATTTTTTTTTTTTTTTTTTTTGTTGACAAGGGAACCCGCAGCCGCTACCCGAAGGTGCACACTAGGTAAACCCCGCCTTGTGATCTTAGCCGGCAAAGGACCCAAGGAGGTAAAGCAGCCTAGGTTACCCATAGCTGACCGGCTCAAACCAAGAAGGCCAATAGACAGCTCTAACGGGAATCGAGCTAGCAACCTCATGATTGTTAGTCCAACTGCCCCACCAACTTGGCTGGGGTTGCCCCCTACTTTAAATTTTACTATTACCATCTACATAGAACGCGAAAATTGGACTAACTCAACATGTTACACATACATAATTTCTTATATTAACTAATTATGGTTGACCATTTTGCATACAAAACCAAGATGTCAGTGAGTGCCGTTTTACTTGGATAAAGCTGGGTGTATAGAGCATATTTCACAAGGCCAGTACAAGGCCTCACACACGATGTAGGATTCACCTCATTAAAAAAAAATACCCCAAAAATGTCCACCCACCCTATGTTTGTGAGGAGCCTGTTAACCTCTACTCTGACAGTGCAACATTGTCCATCGTACTTTTAGTTAGATTTCAATTCAAAATAATTCCCTTACTGGAGTTAGTTTATACGAAGACATTTTAGAAAATAATATATCTATAAATTAATCACGTCAATACCATAACTTCATTTAATTATTCAAAGTCTTACTAATTGAATCTTTCACAAATAAGTTCAACTCTAATTAAAGTTTAGTTTTGCTAATCAAAGATATTTTGTTCATAATAAGGACCCGATTGATTGTAACCCATTTTACATATCTAATAAGAAAGATTAAACATGATTAGATAATATAAAAATATAAGAATCTTAAAATTTTGTTCATCGTATTGTTTAATTCAGTTTAATATTGTAAAAATAATGTATTATCTATCCACGTCAATGATCAAATTCATGGTGATTTATCTTTTCAAACATGCTATATAAATAGGCTTGGAGACAGATTCAAAATCAAGGGAGATACGTGTCGACTCGAGATTGGAAAGTTAAAAAAATAGAAAAAACACATAACACCGAATCATTAATTCACACATCAGTCTGTTCCCTACAATTATGTTTTTGCGCTTGTTCAAGAGGAATTATTCTTATCTTATTAACGTGCTTGCTACCCAGCTGCCTCCCAATTCGTCTTTGATACAATAAGTTAGATAAAAAAAGAAAAGAAATGGTACATTAATTTATAGAATAGCAAATAAAGTCCCCATGTTTACATAAAGAGAACTCGAGCGTAATTTATATTTTTTTCATCACATTGTTATCCCAAATATTTCATTAATTAAACAAATTGTCTCTAATGACAGATTTTGTCCCAAAATTTCATTAAGAAAGGATAAAGGACTTATTTGCTCATCACATTTTAAAAAAGGAAAAAAAAAAAAAAATATAAAATTGCGATTAAATATTTGTCTCTCATGTTTAAGAACGATAATAAAATTTTTGGACAAAAGTCGTCGTTTAAGGCAAGATGTACTGATTAATGAAAGAATAAATGATAAGATGGAACAAAAAAGTTAAAAATATGAACTTGACATTAAAGAAATGTTAAGGACATTTAATGCAAATTAAAATATGATGCATTTAACGGTAGTTATATTTCACAATATATTTTTATTTGTAACACCACATTTTATTTTCATTTAAGGTCGTCAATCTTTGCTTATTGTAACCCTTATACCCTCAACATTATTTTTTATACGAATTAAGCTATTTATACAATCATTGTTGACAATTTTGATGTTTTCAAAATCTGGGTTGTTGATTTAAAAAATAGTTTTTAATCTTTTTTTAAAAATAGATGAATGTGATACTGCCAAGTATAAAGTTGTCAACCAAGATTGTACAAATGACATTATTATTTTTAACATCTTGTTAATTAACACATCTTATATCTTATGAAGGTTTCTATCAAACAAATTTGTTTAGAGGCATAAAATAACTTTTTTTTAAACATAATTTTAAAAAATAATACATTCAATCCTTTTTTTTTTAACTACGATATGGAATCAATCCAAAATCGAACCATTTGGTTCTGGCTTGGTTTAATTTGCTTCTAATTACATTACTGACTGAGAAAAAAGAGAAAGAACATTTGAGGAAAAAGAAGAAGGTTGATGCTTCAATTTCAAAAATTCTAGGGCGATGGTGACTGAGCGTGATGGTAGACGGAAGGCAACAATTGGTATCCTTACGAGAGTCGGTATATAAATTAAAAAGAAGAAGGAAAAAAAAAAAGAAATGAATTAGAATCCGAGTATCCAAAATGAATTAGGGTCTCTAATCTCCACATTGAGAGATAAAAAATTGAAGGTAACACGACCTTTTAGTCCTAATTTTCAATTGAATTTTAAGTTTTTTTAGTGTGAATTTTAATTCAATAATTTGTAAAAGAACCAGAAATAATTAAAAATTGAGTTTGGCTCTTGATTCTAAAACCAAATAGTTCGGTTCGATTTAGTTTGATTATTTTGTCCATTCCTAACACCTATACATAAATCCAGATTTGGGCAATACTAAACCAAGCTTATGTTAATCGATGGTCTTTAATAGTGTTGGGCCAAGCCATGGTGACGATTACGAATCCTTCATTTAAGGCCCGGGTTGGCTTCTATGCACACCCATGTTTTAGCCGGCCTTATGGCAGAAATAGACGCAAATAGCACGAAGGTAAAAACATAATTTAGCAGAAAATATATATTTATTTTATTTTTTCTGGTTTGGTAAGAAATTTTTAATAGAAACAAAGTTTTTTTAATAAATTAATTAATCTAATGATTACCTAATAATACGCTATTCTCAAATTCAAACTTGACTGAAAAAAATATAAAATTAGCATTCAATTAGTTTCTAAGTAATTCACAACGCTACATATTCTGAAAGTTTTGTCATCTAAATATAAAAATTCAACCTTTTAAAAGTAATAAATAGTCAGATCAACAAATACCATCTAAGAAATAATTTTAAAATTCAAAACAATTCACAATAAATTTTATGTGTGAATTTCAAACCAACTTGTGTTATTTACACTAATATATAATTAAAAGAATAGGGTATTGAAAATTGTTAACTTCACAATATACGATCATGGTTTTTTCTATTAAACAAAAAAAGAAAAAAAGAGAGAGAATAAAACGAGGAAGAAGAAGCCATATTGTGTTAGGCTCGTTTAACATAGGTTTTTTGCTTTTGCTTTCTTTATAAAAACTTTTGGAGGAAGCTACCAAATTTTTGTTTAAAACTCAATTTTTAAAAGAGATTTTTATTTCAAAAGTACTTTTAAAAGAAGCTACATTGAACCAATTTACTCCAAAAGTTCTTATAACTAAAAGAAATACTTTCATAAAACTAGTCAAATGAGCCTAATAATAATTTTTGAGTTTCAAAGACTTCATTTTACATTTTAAAAGTCATGTCAAACATGCCCTTAATAAAAACATTGTTGAAAATACATCTTTGTTGAATGATAAACTTAAAATAAATAATGTAATTATTTTGATCTCCTCCTAATCGAAATAAAGAGGAATCCAATTAATTACATCATTAATATGAAAAGGAAAAGACACCACTTGTGTGTCACATTGTTAAAAAGCGAGTTCGTTGATCATTTTATTAA
The DNA here is from genome assembly GCF_002742605.1 of Olea europaea var. sylvestris. Taxonomy (NCBI): domain Eukaryota; kingdom Viridiplantae; phylum Streptophyta; class Magnoliopsida; order Lamiales; family Oleaceae; genus Olea; species Olea europaea. The sequence continues at coordinate 26,620,078 of NC_036243.1, read as the reverse complement.
AAGACGTAAGTTCTTCGACCAATTTATTCCCATATCTAAGGACATAATTGCAAGCGTCACAATTCATATTGACACGTAGCGCTAGAACATCAAAATGGTTTTAAAGGACTTTTGCACATGGCATAAAGTTAACCATGTCATAAGTTTGAGAATCACAATTAACCTAGATGGACATTTGTCGGCTATACGGAATTCCTCGAGGAGAGCTATTGATTCTGTCAATAAGTTTTCAAAATTCTCTTCAATTATACCGTCGTTATCGTCGTAATCACTGCCATTCATCTTGAATCACTATCCCAACTCCAATTCAACTCCGCACCATATCTAACTTGTATGTCAATATTTATGCATGTTACTCTAGGCAAGGTCTCATTGAAAACAGAACGCTAATAGGGTACAAAATCGTCCAATTTGAAACGGGTTATGACGGATTCTATTGTAGACCGGTTCAGTTACACGTCCGTACTAGTGCCACTGCCAGGCCTCCAGACTGTTTGATAAATCAGCGGGTCCAGACCGGTCCCTGACACCCACCAAACTCCACGTAGTATAGACCGACCAACAGGGAAATAATAAAAAACCGGCAAAATTTTGAAAAAAAATAATTGTAAAATAAAAAATGTAAAAGCATGAAACGGTCTTTCTCTGTTAATGGCGTCCAAGTTCTTAATAGACCCTCTGATCGCTGTTATTCAGAGACCTTTTTGATTTTCTCATTCTACCCTTCAGGTAGACCCCTATTTCTTCCATATCCATCGTCTCTCTATAATGTATATTGTTTGTTTGAAATGGATTTTGTGCAGATTATTGTAATATCATTATCGTTATCATATTTTCCATTTTTAATGGGCAAGTGATCAAAGTTGAATTCATTAAGTTTTTATTTGAAATTTGAATGTTAGATCTGATTTCTTGTTAATAAAAAATAGACCATGACCGGGCTTCATTTTCTGGGAAACATGGGTGTATTTTTTTGTTTTTTCTATGTCTTTATATTTTCATTTTTAATTTTATTTTCCAAGATTTTATTAGTTTGGGTTTGGGTTTGGGTTTATTTAGGAATTTGTTAATTAATTAATTGATCGTAATTGTTAATAGGGACTGAGAAGCTGAGGATTTAGCAATATATAGAGAAAGATTGCGGTAGAGGTTTAGGTGATGTCTTTTGACGGAGACGAGAAACAATGGAAATGCGGAAAGGGAGGTGCTGTGAATTTTCAGAAAGTCAGTTCAATTGTTCGCGATATTGGGGAGCCTTGTCTTCATCAATCACCTATAAAGGTTGTGATAGCTGTAAGGCTCTATACTTCTTTAGATTTCTGGTCATATTTTTAATTGAATCTTGTTTTTAAATGAAGCTTATAAATAGATTTGTTGTTTGTTAAGTAGAGATGGTAATCTTATTATTTAGTGTAAGACTCTCTAATACTCTTCTATTTTCATTATTCCATTGAATATTTACCTGGAACCAGGGGCTCATCTAGGATTATTAGTCAGAGTTGCTGGTAAAATTTTTGTTAAGAGACCTTCGAAGTACGAGAAAAATGAAAATAAAAAATGGAGTCATAGTGAGGACTTCAACATTCATATATGTATAACAAAATACATTAACTTAAAAGACAAAATATAAAAGACAACCAAAAGTACCAAAACGTGCAATAGAAATCCCCTAAAGTGCTACTTCTGTTGCACCGTGCGGTTTTCTAAAAGATAAAATTCGTCAATGATTACAAATGCATAAGGTAGCCATCTTATACCTTCTGATAATTGAAGAGCCTGTCAAAATATCCTTACTTTTGGAAGAGAAAGTGCAACATTTTTCAAAGATGTTACAGAACGTTTCTTTCGATTAAAAGAAACTCCCATGTTTCAAATATTGACTACCGTGTACAAGTATGAAACTAGAATGAGATACTTTTAACTTATTAGAAAAATACTATATATTTAAGTAAAAACAATAATAGCAAAGTCATGGAAAACTAAAAGAAAACCAATAAAACTAAATATGAATTTTATATGATGAGTTAGAATCCTTCAGAAAAATTATTGTAAAACATTTGATTGGACTTTCAATTAGAATGAATTCTGAGAAGAAATACTACAAAATTGAATGTAGAACAACTAAAAAACTGAAATTTATAAAGACTGCTAAATCACCATCTTTTATGTTAAAAGAATATGTAGACATTGGAGGATATTTGGGTATAGGAAAAACAGTGAAATTAAAATGAGGAACAATTTATAAAACTGAGCTTCATCCTCTTCCCACTTCATGTCAGTTAAAAGAATAGTCAATGAAATATATCCTATATATACCAGACATTCAACATTTTTCAGCAGAGAGCAAAATGAAATATATTCCACAAATAGCGAATATTTTAATAAATTTCAAAACCAGTAGACAAATGATGATTTTGCTGCCAAAAGTATCAGTTAAGAAATCAGTTTGCATCAGAAAGAAAACCTGGACGGATTGCTATCAAAAGTCATGGACGTGCTTGAGGGGAGCAAAGTTGCTACCTCTGCAAGGTGTAGTTGTGGTAAGAAGGATTATAACTGGAAAAGAAGTGAAGTTTATTAACAGTGTCCTCTAGCTTATTAATCAATTATCAGTGTTCATTTGAAGAAGCTATTAGGTCAATAGACTTGGAGTTTTTCCTGAGGACAAATTTACAGCTGGATAAATTAAGCTTTTCTGACCCAGATTTTTTTTTTATCATGGCCAGAAATAAATATGGGCTATTCACTCTTATGCCGACCGTAATATAGTGAACTTTAGTTTCATGATCTGTAAAACCATGGATACACATTATCTCTTGTAAGCAAATATGCAATATTCATTACTTCAGTAATGAATATAGTAATTGAGCATAACAATCTCTTTGATCCAAAAAAATTAGGGGGACACTTGACATTCCAAAGAAGGGAGAGATTTGGGGGGCATATATAATAGGGAAATAGTATTTGCATTGTAATACATTTGGTTAGCGTAAAATTTTAGTATGTAATTAAAAAACGTCTTATAGAAGTCACTAAAGAATAGTAGAAAACCATAGCACCAACAGCAAGTGCTTCCCCCACTCCCCACTGACAGGAGAGGGGGATGTGGCCCATCCATCCTTTAATGAAACTTCACCCTTGAGCAAGAAATTCTTTAATCAAAATAGCGAGAAAAATGATTTCTTGAGATGGATTAACAACATATTAGTGGGACCCTTTTTTCCTCGTTTGGTGATTTTTTAGCTTTGCAAACTTGATCTCCAGCTTATCTCTTGGCCCTTTTGGGTCTATAAAATGTTTTCCTACCTATGTAACTGACTCTGTTCAGCAGATGCAGAGGCCTGCTAATAACGTATATGATTGGGTGCAGAATCTGGATAAATATAATCTGACTTCAGTGGTCATATAGAGTTTTGCTTTCATTTTCTTTATCTTTGTGTATTTCAATAGAATTTATTCTGCAACTTGTGTAGAAATTTACACGTCACTCTTCTGCTTTTTCTTTGATGTGCAGATAAGCAAAATGCTTAAACCAGAAAAGTGGCAGGCGACCTTTGATAATGAAGGGAAAATTATGGATTTCAAAAAAGTTTTGAAATTGATTATATTGGGGGTAACCACTTCTATTGCAGTTTTTAACATTTGATTGTTTTATTCCAGTTATTATCTCGCCATAAACTTACCATTTTTCAATGTAAACTTCGGATAGTTTAGAAGCTTGAATCTTGTGATGGTACGCAACATTCTAAGCTTCAGAACTTATTCATGCTTGATTGCTACTTTAACTCCTTGTGGCCTTGATATTGTTTCTTGGGTTCAATATTTTGGCATTCCTATATTTCAAGTCCTGTTGGTATCTCAAATGCACGATTGTCCATATCTTATAGTGGTGAAACCTGGATTAGACATTACGAACATCAAACTTCAAAGTAGGACTGATGATTGTTCCGGATTTCCTCTGAAGGACTCTTAACTCTAATATTCATCATCTTGGGAAGACATGCAAAGCTAAGAGTCAAGGATTGATTTCAAGGAGTCAGTAATTCATTTAATGGCTTCCTTAGTCTTGTCTTTCTAGCTCAAGAGCTCATTAACTCAAAAACTCATTGAGGATTATGGTCCCTTGCCCTCGACACATGGAGGGAATATGACTAGTGAAGCTAAGCTGCTTGCTCAACTTCCTTATTTTGAAATATCGGGGTTGGAAAGCAAAGCTTTCTTCTAATCTCATCCTGTTTGTTCTCTATTTTTCTTTGAAGGTTTCCCTAATCTTTTAGTCCTCTAATAATCCCTTCATGGTTCTCTCTTTTTATTTAGTGAAACCCCATATTTACCAAGGTTAGGACTTCAACCTAGGGCGAATAGTCCTTTTATTATATATAGGATTTAAAATACCTAATCTTCTCTAAAGTAAACTAAGATTGTATCAAGTCTGTAACTAGTTAAAAAACAATCACTAGAAATTGATGTTAGGCATGATGCTGCAGGCCTATATAATTTTCAAAGTGATTTTTATTGCTCCACAATGATAATTTGACCATTCAACTTTTTCACCCTAGAAGATAGTAATAACTTTCAAGTAAATAACAATACTAGCTGGGAACAAATATATGACAACAAAATAATCGTCGTTCCTGAATATAATACTTGTAAATAGTTTGTTGAAAAGTAATGGTAAAATGCATGTATCCATTCATATGCTTCATATTTTCTTTCTTGTCTTTCTTGTATTATCATTATTACTAGGTTAAAAGAAAGGGTAATTGGGATTCTAAATCTTTTAAGTGTGAAGAGACGTATTATGTGAAATATTGTCTTAAACACTCAAAATAGAAATGAATAAATGAAATAATGGTAATGAGTCAAAACATTGGTTGTCTTCGTGGTTTATTTAAGCCTTTCAAACTTACGTTTTCTCCCCTAGGATCCACAGCTTATTATCTATATATTTCGTAGGACACACAATTTATAAGCAGTTAAAAACACTGCCAAGACGTCTATAATCCTCAATATTTATTCAGGAGTTCATTGGTGGAATTGGAAAGATTTTAAATTCAATTGAGTCATCAGATCTTAGCACTGAAGGTGGTTTACCTATAGCTCTTCCAGTTTTTACTTGAAGTTAAAGACAGGTGCACTAAACTTGCTCCTGGAACCCAATGGTTGGCCTACTCAATAGATGACTTCTTTGAATAAAACTTGTTATTTTGTCCAAAGCACAAGCTCATCAAACCTATCTCAATATCTACCTGATACAAAATCTTTGTGCCTAATCCTGATAAGCATTATCAGCTTTCTGCAGCACAAATTTGATCCATTTTCCTCAGCACATTGAGCTAGAATATGCTGCATTTGGAGTAATCAAAATGTTCCAGTGCAACCTTCAGATGAGAAGAAACACAAAAGCTTAAGACACAAGTGGGAATCTATCGACAGCCCAAAAGCATGACCAAAAGTTTTGGGTCTGTTTTTATTTGTTAGCCTCCTAATTCCTCCCTCTGAAACAAAAACTGGATCCGTTTACAACTCAAAATGAGTGGATAAAGTAATAATATTTGCACAATGAATGCAATTCTCGGTGAGGTTATTTGTAAGTTCCAGGTTATTAACCATTTTTTATATTCAGCTGAAATTGAAACTTGAATGAACACATAATCTGCTGTGAATTTCTTTAGCTTCACAAAATATCTTTGCATAACTGATAACTAAAATGTGGCTGATTATTCTTCTAATTCTTATATAGTATCTTATGTTGTGAGCTGGTTATCAAATGATAATAATTTTGTGCCTAGATTCTTGGTATCTTTCTGAGTTTGAATATAATATTGATAGATAGGAAAAAATAAGATTAAGTTCTCTTAGTCCCCATTTGTTTCCCATTATTTGATCATTAAAATAAAAAATATGACCGTTATCCATCACATCAAGCCATCATATTTGACTTTCTATATTTTGTGTGGGGCCGTAATGATTATACTTTTCATTCTCATTCTTACATTAATGGGAAACAAACGGGGCTTAGTATTTTTTAGCCAAAAATTAACCCTTTTAGCCCCCAAAAATGCTTCATATTTGCATGGTAGGGTGTGGATCCATCTATAAGGCCAGAAGTCTGGGAATTCCTTTTGGGCTGTTATGCTTTGGGCAGCACTGCTGAATATCGAAGGCAATTGAGGACTGCCAGGAGGTATCGGTCTTTTTAGTCACTGCTTCATTTTTTGTTGTTAGCTTATCAAGTGTCTTGGCTGCTCTGCTTTCTAATTTCATGGATGTGATTTGTTTGAATATTTTTTTCCCAATCATGCTGTGGGTAGATGTAGTTCATATGTTAATGGTATCGCATTATTCATTACTGAAGTTTTGTCCTAGCTATTGCGGACATGAAACCTTAATTGAAACAATAGAGAAGCAGGCTTCGGCATTTCTATTAGATAAAAAAAATTGTGTATGAGTACATAGATGTGGTGAAATTGATGGTCATGATATGTGAATGGAATCACTGGAAATAGAACTGAAATAGTTCTTTTTTTATGTGTTAATCTGAACTTATGTCTCCTTTTCCCCCTTCTATTCCAATTTTGTTGGTGATATTTGAGTTTCATCTTGTAACGCAATAAATGTGATAAGGATCATAAAACATATTTTTTACGGCATTTCTGATATCTGCTGCCTGTGTAATGATTAATGGTGTATCTGGACCTGCAATTTTTTTTTTTTTTGGTCATATTCTGACTTAAGATCTCTTTTTCTAAATTGCGTCTTTGAAAGCCTGCTCCAGTGCCTAATTGTTTCTTTTACTTGGAAACATTGTTGTTGATGATAATAACTACCATGACTCTCTGTTTGTTTGATCCTAGTGAGATTTCAATGTAATATGATTAATATGAGGCAATGGTTTTGTTTTACATTATTCTAGATCAAACTTTCCAGAAGTTACTGGAAAATTGTTCCTGATTGACCATGAAGAGGTAGTTGAAGTCATCCAGGGTCAGTCCATATGCCATTGGTCAGAGTCAGTTGGCTCCATCAAGTAATTTTGGAGATAGAAATTGACTGTTGTTGGGGGTAGATTGGCTTTTGAAAGAACATTTTATTTTTAGTGAAATAAGGTGATTTTAGTCTTCAGTGTCTGTAAGTCAGATGAAGTTAGAAGTTTAAACTCTTTAGAAATTAGAAAATATTGGGTTCTAGTCAATGAAGAGATAATTTTGGATTATTGGGAATATAATTGTTAGATGATATTTCTTGTATACTTATTTATGCAGGAATTTCTCGCTTTTTATATCTTTAATAAAGTCTGAATTAGCAAGAAAAATAAATAGAGAAAATATTGTAGTGTCTACAAGATGAAAAATTGTATGAGTGCTTAAACTGTGCCAGACTACTAGGAAGTATGTCTGCTTAAACCCTTACAAGGCCTTAGAAGATATCAGGTTCTAGTTGATGAAGATAATTTTTTGGTTGATTGGGTTTATGATGTATACTTCTTATATATGGAAATTTTGTAGCTTTTATATCTTTATTAAGGTCTGAATTATAAAGGGACCAAAAGAGAAAACATCCTAGAGAAAGTATATTTACCTGTGAAAAATTTAAAATCTGGATATCTTGTGAAAATAAGAAAGCTTTTAAAATTCGCCAGACTTGTCTAGATTTTGCATCCAGGGCCATGGTATATCTTCAGTAATTTAGCAGCAGGGATAAACATTTCAAAGTCCATTACCACTCCCATTAACAAACTTTTTGGTAAAGAACAACACAAAAGAAGTAGAGAATAGGAGCAAATAGAACTAAAATTACTTTTGTCAGTAAGCTTTTTTGAAATAATTATTCCATGGCAAGCTGTGGCCTCGTATTGGCAGCTTTAAACTTACGTTTTAGTATTTGCTTGACGTATTAATGGTTCTTATGGAAGTGACTGTAAGTGGATGTGCAACATTTTCATGTTTCTTTCTATCATACAATCTACTAATTGCAAATAAATTAACTATGAACATATTGCAGGGAACGTTATATGGACCTAATTAAGCAATGTCAATCGATGCACTCAAGTGTAGGAACTGGTTCCCTTGCCTATGTTGTAGGTTCTAAAGTCATGGATATGAGAATGAGTTCCAAAGATGATGGGATAAGGGAAAATGAAGACCAAAGTGGACATATACCTGAAGCCAATGCTAACAACGTAGTTAATAATAACTGTGTTTTGGACGACAACTGTATAGAAAAATCACATATATGTAGAAGGCAAAGCTCTGGTGACTCTGATGATTTTGCAAGTATAAGAGAAAGCAAGGAAGGAGCATATGATTACTCTGGTCTTGAACCTTCTTCTGGTTCTCACAACTGCACGTCTCCGATTGAGCTTGAAGCTGATGGATCACAATATGTAACTGAAAGCTATTTGGACTCCCCTACTTTACCTTTTACAAATTTGTTTGAAAAGAGTGACAAAAATCAAAAAGAACCTAGGTTTTGTGATGATACGCATTTGACACAACGTAAATTGAAATTTGGGGATGAGCATATGCACAGTTTTCAAATTGACAGCAATGCAGATCTAGTTGTCGAGTCAAATGGTACCCCATTTAATGATGACTCACCACCTCCCAACTCTGAAAGTGAAATGATTCACCCGGATGTGCATGAATCACTTTCGCCGTCAAATAATCTGGGATTTGAATCAGAAATGTTTAATAGGCTTAGAATATCAGATGCACCTGAAATATCAGCCAATAATGCAATCACATCTCGTGGAGGGGCTGCCAAAGGAGACAGAGTGTCTGAATGGCTTTGGACACTGCACCAAATAGGTAAACATGTAACTTGGTTTCCATATCAATTTTTACCAAACACTCCTTCCATTCAGCCTAAAATTCTTTCATTACCATTTACTGGGGTGTAAATCACTTTTTTGTTTTCCAGTTGTTGATGTAGTTAGAACAGACAATCATCTCGAATTTTACGAGGACAAAAAAAATTTGGCTCGTATGTCAGATATTCTTGCTGTCTATGCGTGGGTTGATCCTGCAACAGGATATTGCCAAGGTTGTGCCTCATCGAAACTTTCATGTGATTATTGGAACTGCACAAGGATTTAGGTGAACAGTTATTTGGTTTTGACATCATCTTCTGTATAATTTGTAGGCATGAGTGATCTACTTTCCCCCTTTGTTGTTCTTTTTGAGGACAATGCTGATGCATTTTGGTGCTTCGAGATGCTTCTAAGGCGAATGGTATTTATATCTCAAGATTTTTGTTGAACTGTCCTTTAACCTGTATTAACTTTCCAGCTTTACAGCGCGAAAACTTTCAGATGGAAGGACCAACTGGTGTAATGAAACAGTTGCAGACACTCTGGCACATATTAGAACTTACAGATAGGGAAATGTTTTCTCACTTGTCCCAGATAGGTGCTGAGAGCCTTCATTTTGCCTTCCGCATGTTGCTTGTACTCTTCCGCCGAGAATTGTCTTTCAGTGATGCCCTTCGTATGTGGGAGGTTTGTACCTAGTCGTTTTCCTGTTGAATATGTTAGTATTCCATTATGCAAATACATGAATCTAGAAGACTAGAGGACCATAATCCAATTAAATACTTGACGTGCGATGGTAATATTGAAGATAAGATTTAAATGACATACATGTGTTCCTCTCTCAAATAGGTCGATATAGATATTGGTTGCTACTAATCACATTGATGCATTAATGTTCTGATGATCGCAATATATTCATATTTGCTCACTTCTGGTTTCAGAATCATGCAAGTAATTTTTATTTATTTATTTCTTTTCGGAGCTTCAGATACAGAAGAAAAAGTCATGCTTGTTTTAGCCCCTATTTAGTTCAACTAAAAGTCAAATTTTTAGTAGATTTTGATAAAAGTTGACAAAATATGTGATCCAGAAGTTGATAAAAGTTGTTGGTCTCGTGAAATTTGTAGTTAAAAATGAGTTTGAAAGAAAAAATGAGTTTTTGAAAATGGGGGTCAAACAGGTTCTAAATGTTTTCTTCATGTAATATTCAGACCTAATGACTCTATGGAATTACGTTGATTCTTCCACGTATTGCGGGTACATTGGAGAGTTTAATTTTTCTCGGGGGAATCTTTAGAATTATACTGCATTAGCTTTCAGACCATTAAATGAAAAGAAAAGTGAATAACCCATCCTCTCTTCTTTTTTATATTTTCTTTGTAGGAAAGCTCAAAGATGGCTCAAGAAAATGGTTAGCATTTTCCCAATAATACCATAACCTCACTAACAAGCTTGATGTAAATCTCGTGATCAGCTTTAAAAAGCTCAAAGATGGCCCAAGAAAATGGTTAGCATTTTCCAATAATACCATAACCTTACTAACAAGCTTGATGTAAATCTTGTGAACAGCTTTATTAAATCTTCAGGCCTGCTTCCATTCTCATTTTGACGTTCTTCAACTCCAATTATGTTCAACTTCCCTGTCCCTATACTGTGGCCATACCATTTTCTACCAGCATTTTCCTTACATAATTTTTAATAACTGATACTTAACTCATGGTGCCACCATCTCTTGTCCTCTAGTGGCTCTTGACCACCATAAAGACCACCTGAAGAAAACATTGCTACCATCTTCTCTTTCTTGTCACTTCCCTGACCTCTAATATCATTCAAGCAAGCTTGGTGTCTTTTTTACATATCTTCCTGGTTCCAGTAATACTTATATCCCAACAAAACCTTCTAATGTTGTAGCTGCAGTATTATTAGGAAAAAGCACTAATTAGAGAGATGGATAAATGGTGTTAGTTTATAACCATTTTCAGTTTTTCTACCCAAGAATTTTCAGTTTGGCCAGAATGAAATTGGAACTTGTTTTTGTTTTGATATCTTCCATATTTTCCTTTTTCTCCTGATGGTTAGTTGGCATTGCTCCAATGTCTACTAAATGGTTGTGGTTGATGATTGAAGCGTATAATATGTTCCAGGTCCATTGGTCTCAGTAATTGGACCTCAGCTCTGATCTCTGGTTTAAGGCTATTGAGGAAATTGCACTTAAGAATCTCTTCGGATACCTCAGTCAAAAACCGCTGGCGGTATTCTCTTATGGTGGGACTGTGTCGGAGACATAGGAATGGGGCACAAAGGGATCCTTCCTGTGATGATCGAAACCATCGCAGTAACTGAACTTTCACCTCTTCCCAATTCTTCATAGGCCGGCGTCATTCCTCCCGTTTGAACCAGGTCAACGCCTCTCCATCGAAGCACATGGTGGTGACCTCCACTTTCTCTTCCTCTGTAAGTTGAGTTAACCCCGAATCAATAGAAGCCACTGGTGATTTCTCCGTTGCTAGCCCTTCTCTTTTCGTTCCGTTTCTTGATTATCCCGAGATCACATCAACGAATCAAGCTTTTTCATCATCCCTGCCTGCATCAATTTGAATTCCAATATTAGTGATTCTAGCCCAGCATGGAGTTCTTGGTGCCCGTTCTCCATTCTTTGTTTAAACTCTCCCGCTCGATTTGAAAGGGTCATGGTTGATTAAATGAATGCTCTGATACCAGATTGATAGAATCTACATCAAAAGACTGATAAATTCTAACTGTAGCAAAGAAGAACACAATATGGGAACAGAAATGAAATCTATATTGATTAAACAAAGGATTACTGAAAGGAAATTAACAACCAGCCATTGGAGAGGACTGCACTCTCCACAGTACGTTTTTACTCAATAATTTTTCCTCTCAATCCTCCCTCATTCTGTTTCTATTTATAGTCTTCTCGTAACCAATTTTGCCTGCCCTCTCTATCAGAATTTGTTACTGCCTCCCCCTTCTTCATTCTTGTTCCTTCTAGAATAAGTGTGTTTTATTGGGGGCTTATCAAGTTTTTAGCATTTAACTATTTTTATTTTATTTTTTACTCAGTGCTTTAAGCTGGTTATATCTTTTGGTGGTATAAAGATTCTGACCGATAAGGATATAATCTTGGTCCCATTAAATCATAGGAACACTGATTTCCAAATTCTGGAAAACAACTATTGAATCATGACATTTAGTTGCTAACATGACCACTATCTTTGTATTTCTCGGACTTCATCAAGTATGAGGACTCAGCTAGATGCTCTGAAAAGTTACACTGATGTTCTCCCTTGTTCCCTTATTCATTTTTACGATTGAAGGAAATTTCGTTTCTCTCTCTCTCTCTCTCTCATGCATGGACGTGCTTGAGGGGAGCAAAGTTGCTACCTCTGCAAGGTGTAGTTGTGGTAAGAAGGATTATAACTGGAAAAGAAGTGAAGTTTATTAACAGTGTCCTCTAGCTTATTAATCAATTATCAGTGTTCATTTGAAGAAGCTATTAGGTCAATAGACTTGGAGTTTTTCCTGAGGACAAATTTACAGCTGGATAAATTAAGCTTTTCTGACCCAGATTTTTTTTTTATCATGGCCAGAAATAAATATGGGCTATTCACTCTTATGCCGACCGTAATATAGTGAACTTTAGTTTCATGATCTGTAAAACCATGGATACACATTATCTCTTGTAAGCAAATATGCAATATTCATTACTTCAGTAATGAATATAGTAATTGAGCATAACAATCTCTTTGATCCAAAAAAATTAGGGGGACACTTGACATTCCAAAGAAGGGAGAGATTTGGGGGGCATATATAATAGGGAAATAGTATTTGCATTGTAATACATTTGGTTAGCGTAAAATTTTAGTATGTAATTAAAAAACGTCTTATAGAAGTCACTAAAGAATAGTAGAAAACCATAGCACCAACAGCAAGTGCTTCCCCCACTCCCCACTGACAGGAGAGGGGGATGTGGCCCATCCATCCTTTAATGAAACTTCACCCTTGAGCAAGAAATTCTTTAATCAAAATAGCGAGAAAAATGATTTCTTGAGATGGATTAACAACATATTAGTGGGACCCTTTTTTCCTCGTTTGGTGATTTTTTAGCTTTGCAAACTTGATCTCCAGCTTATCTCTTGGCCCTTTTGGGTCTATAAAATGTTTTCCTACCTATGTAACTGACTCTGTTCAGCAGATGCAGAGGCCTGCTAATAACGTATATGATTGGGTGCAGAATCTGGATAAATATAATCTGACTTCAGTGGTCATATAGAGTTTTGCTTTCATTTTCTTTATCTTTGTGTATTTCAATAGAATTTATTCTGCAACTTGTGTAGAAATTTACACGTCACTCTTCTGCTTTTTCTTTGATGTGCAGATAAGCAAAATGCTTAAACCAGAAAAGTGGCAGGCGACCTTTGATAATGAAGGGAAAATTATGGATTTCAAAAAAGTTTTGAAATTGATTATATTGGGGGTAACCACTTCTATTGCAGTTTTTAACATTTGATTGTTTTATTCCAGTTATTATCTCGCCATAAACTTACCATTTTTCAATGTAAACTTCGGATAGTTTAGAAGCTTGAATCTTGTGATGGTACGCAACATTCTAAGCTTCAGAACTTATTCATGCTTGATTGCTACTTTAACTCCTTGTGGCCTTGATATTGTTTCTTGGGTTCAATATTTTGGCATTCCTATATTTCAAGTCCTGTTGGTATCTCAAATGCACGATTGTCCATATCTTATAGTGGTGAAACCTGGATTAGACATTACGAACATCAAACTTCAAAGTAGGACTGATGATTGTTCCGGATTTCCTCTGAAGGACTCTTAACTCTAATATTCATCATCTTGGGAAGACATGCAAAGCTAAGAGTCAAGGATTGATTTCAAGGAGTCAGTAATTCATTTAATGGCTTCCTTAGTCTTGTCTTTCTAGCTCAAGAGCTCATTAACTCAAAAACTCATTGAGGATTATGGTCCCTTGCCCTCGACACATGGAGGGAATATGACTAGTGAAGCTAAGCTGCTTGCTCAACTTCCTTATTTTGAAATATCGGGGTTGGAAAGCAAAGCTTTCTTCTAATCTCATCCTGTTTGTTCTCTATTTTTCTTTGAAGGTTTCCCTAATCTTTTAGTCCTCTAATAATCCCTTCATGGTTCTCTCTTTTTATTTAGTGAAACCCCATATTTACCAAGGTTAGGACTTCAACCTAGGGCGAATAGTCCTTTTATTATATATAGGATTTAAAATACCTAATCTTCTCTAAAGTAAACTAAGATTGTATCAAGTCTGTAACTAGTTAAAAAACAATCACTAGAAATTGATGTTAGGCATGATGCTGCAGGCCTATATAATTTTCAAAGTGATTTTTATTGCTCCACAATGATAATTTGACCATTCAACTTTTTCACCCTAGAAGATAGTAATAACTTTCAAGTAAATAACAATACTAGCTGGGAACAAATATATGACAACAAAATAATCGTCGTTCCTGAATATAATACTTGTAAATAGTTTGTTGAAAAGTAATGGTAAAATGCATGTATCCATTCATATGCTTCATATTTTCTTTCTTGTCTTTCTTGTATTATCATTATTACTAGGTTAAAAGAAAGGGTAATTGGGATTCTAAATCTTTTAAGTGTGAAGAGACGTATTATGTGAAATATTGTCTTAAACACTCAAAATAGAAATGAATAAATGAAATAATGGTAATGAGTCAAAACATTGGTTGTCTTCGTGGTTTATTTAAGCCTTTCAAACTTACGTTTTCTCCCCTAGGATCCACAGCTTATTATCTATATATTTCGTAGGACACACAATTTATAAGCAGTTAAAAACACTGCCAAGACGTCTATAATCCTCAATATTTATTCAGGAGTTCATTGGTGGAATTGGAAAGATTTTAAATTCAATTGAGTCATCAGATCTTAGCACTGAAGGTGGTTTACCTATAGCTCTTCCAGTTTTTACTTGAAGTTAAAGACAGGTGCACTAAACTTGCTCCTGGAACCCAATGGTTGGCCTACTCAATAGATGACTTCTTTGAATAAAACTTGTTATTTTGTCCAAAGCACAAGCTCATCAAACCTATCTCAATATCTACCTGATACAAAATCTTTGTGCCTAATCCTGATAAGCATTATCAGCTTTCTGCAGCACAAATTTGATCCATTTTCCTCAGCACATTGAGCTAGAATATGCTGCATTTGGAGTAATCAAAATGTTCCAGTGCAACCTTCAGATGAGAAGAAACACAAAAGCTTAAGACACAAGTGGGAATCTATCGACAGCCCAAAAGCATGACCAAAAGTTTTGGGTCTGTTTTTATTTGTTAGCCTCCTAATTCCTCCCTCTGAAACAAAAACTGGATCCGTTTACAACTCAAAATGAGTGGATAAAGTAATAATATTTGCACAATGAATGCAATTCTCGGTGAGGTTATTTGTAAGTTCCAGGTTATTAACCATTTTTTATATTCAGCTGAAATTGAAACTTGAATGAACACATAATCTGCTGTGAATTTCTTTAGCTTCACAAAATATCTTTGCATAACTGATAACTAAAATGTGGCTGATTATTCTTCTAATTCTTATATAGTATCTTATGTTGTGAGCTGGTTATCAAATGATAATAATTTTGTGCCTAGATTCTTGGTATCTTTCTGAGTTTGAATATAATATTGATAGATAGGAAAAAATAAGATTAAGTTCTCTTAGTCCCCATTTGTTTCCCATTATTTGATCATTAAAATAAAAAATATGACCGTTATCCATCACATCAAGCCATCATATTTGACTTTCTATATTTTGTGTGGGGCCGTAATGATTATACTTTTCATTCTCATTCTTACATTAATGGGAAACAAACGGGGCTTAGTATTTTTTAGCCAAAAATTAACCCTTTTAGCCCCCAAAAATGCTTCATATTTGCATGGTAGGGTGTGGATCCATCTATAAGGCCAGAAGTCTGGGAATTCCTTTTGGGCTGTTATGCTTTGGGCAGCACTGCTGAATATCGAAGGCAATTGAGGACTGCCAGGAGGTATCGGTCTTTTTAGTCACTGCTTCATTTTTTGTTGTTAGCTTATCAAGTGTCTTGGCTGCTCTGCTTTCTAATTTCATGGATGTGATTTGTTTGAATATTTTTTTCCCAATCATGCTGTGGGTAGATGTAGTTCATATGTTAATGGTATCGCATTATTCATTACTGAAGTTTTGTCCTAGCTATTGCGGACATGAAACCTTAATTGAAACAATAGAGAAGCAGGCTTCGGCATTTCTATTAGATAAAAAAAATTGTGTATGAGTACATAGATGTGGTGAAATTGATGGTCATGATATGTGAATGGAATCACTGGAAATAGAACTGAAATAGTTCTTTTTTTTATGTGTTAATCTGAACTTATGTCTCCTTTTCCCCCTTCTATTCCAATTTTGTTGGTGATATTTGAGTTTCATCTTGTAACGCAATAAATGTGATAAGGATCATAAAACATATTTTTTACGGCATTTCTGATATCTGCTGCCTGTGTAATGATTAATGGTGTATCTGGACCTGCAATTTTTTTTTTTTGGTCATATTCTGACTTAAGATCTCTTTTTCTAAATTGCGTCTTTGAAAGCCTGCTCCAGTGCCTAATCGTTTCTTTCACTAGGAAACATTGTTGTTGATGATAATAACTACCATGACTCTCTGTTTGTTTGATCCTAGTGAGATTTCAATGTAATATGATTAATATGAGGCAATGGTTTTGTTTTACATTATTCTAGATCAAACTTTCCAGAAGTTACTGGAAAATTGTTCCTGATTGACCATGAAGAGGTAGTTGAAGTCATCCAGGGTCAGTCCATATGCCATTGGTCAGAGTCAGTTGGCTCCATCAAGTAATTTTGGAGATAGAAATTGACTGTTGTTGGGGGTAGATTGGCTTTTGAAAGAACATTTTATTTTTAGTGAAATAAGGTGATTTTAGTCTTCAGTGTCTGTAAGTCAGATGAAGTTAGAAGTTTAAACTCTTTAGAAATTAGAAAATATTGGGTTCTAGTCAATGAAGAGATAATTTTGGATTATTGGGAATATAATTGTTAGATGATATTTCTTGTATACTTATTTATGCAGGAATTTCTCGCTTTTTATATCTTTAATAAAGTCTGAATTAGCAAGAAAAATAAATAGAGAAAATATTGTAGTGTCTACAAGATGAAAAATTGTATGAGTGCTTAAACTGTGCCAGACTACTAGGAAGTATGTCTGCTTAAACCCTTACAAGGCCTTAGAAGATATCAGGTTCTAGTTGATGAAGATAATTTTTTGGTTGATTGGGTTTATGATGTATACTTCTTATATATGGAAATTTTGTAGCTTTTATATCTTTATTAAGGTCTGAATTATAAAGGGACCAAAAGAGAAAACATCCTAGAGAAAGTATATTTACCTGTGAAAAATTTAAAATCTGGATATCTTGTGAAAATAAGAAAGCTTTTAAAATTCGCCAGACTTGTCTAGATTTTGCATCCAGGGCCATGGTATATCTTCAGTAATTTAGCAGCAGGGATAAACATTTCAAAGTCCATTACCACTCCCATTAACAAACTTTTTGGTAAAGAACAACACAAAAGAAGTAGAGAATAGGAGCAAATAGAACTAAAATTACTTTTGTCAGTAAGCTTTTTTGAAATAATTATTCCATGGCAAGCTGTGGCCTCGTATTGGCAGCTTTAAACTTACGTTTTAGTATTTGCTTGACGTATTAATGGTTCTTATGGAAGTGACTGTAAGTGGATGTGCAACATTTTCATGTTTCTTTCTATCATACAATCTACTAATTGCAAATAAATTAACTATGAACATATTGCAGGGAACGTTATATGGACCTAATTAAGCAATGTCAATCGATGCACTCAAGTGTAGGAACTGGTTCCCTTGCCTATGTTGTAGGTTCTAAAGTCATGGATATGAGAATGAGTTCCAAAGATGATGGGATAAGGGAAAATGAAGACCAAAGTGGACATATACCTGAAGCCAATGCTAACAACGTAGTTAATAATAACTGTGTTTTGGACGACAACTGTATAGAAAAATCACATATATGTAGAAGGCAAAGCTCTGGTGACTCTGATGATTTTGCAAGTATAAGAGAAAGCAAGGAAGGAGCATATGATTACTCTGGTCTTGAACCTTCTTCTGGTTCTCACAACTGCACGTCTCCGATTGAGCTTGAAGCTGATGGATCACAATATGTAACTGAAAGCTATTTGGACTCCCCTACTTTACCTTTTACAAATTTGTTTGAAAAGAGTGACAAAAATCAAAAAGAACCTAGGTTTTGTGATGATACGCATTTGACACAACGTAAATTGAAATTTGGGGATGAGCATATGCACAGTTTTCAAATTGACAGCAATGCAGATCTAGTTGTCGAGTCAAATGGTACCCCATTTAATGATGACTCACCACCTCCCAACTCTGAAAGTGAAATGATTCACCCGGATGTGCATGAATCACTTTCGCCGTCAAATAATCTGGGATTTGAATCAGAAATGTTTAATAGGCTTAGAATATCAGATGCACCTGAAATATCAGCCAATAATGCAATCACATCTCGTGGAGGGGCTGCCAAAGGAGACAGAGTGTCTGAATGGCTTTGGACACTGCACCAAATAGGTAAACATGTAACTTGGTTTCCATATCAATTTTTACCAAACACTCCTTCCATTCAGCCTAAAATTCTTTCATTACCATTTACTGGGGTGTAAATCACTTTTTTGTTTTCCAGTTGTTGATGTAGTTAGAACAGACAATCATCTCGAATTTTACGAGGACAAAAAAAATTTGGCTCGTATGTCAGATATTCTTGCTGTCTATGCGTGGGTTGATCCTGCAACAGGATATTGCCAAGGTTGTGCCTCATCGAAACTTTCATGTGATTATTGGAACTGCACAAGGATTTAGGTGAACAGTTATTTGGTTTTGACATCATCTTCTGTATAATTTGTAGGCATGAGTGATCTACTTTCCCCCTTTGTTGTTCTTTTTGAGGACAATGCTGATGCATTTTGGTGCTTCGAGATGCTTCTAAGGCGAATGGTATTTATATCTCAAGATTTTTGTTGAACTGTCCTTTAACCTGTATTAACTTTCCAGCTTTACAGCGCGAAAACTTTCAGATGGAAGGACCAACTGGTGTAATGAAACAGTTGCAGACACTCTGGCACATATTAGAACTTACAGATAGGGAAATGTTTTCTCACTTGTCCCAGATAGGTGCTGAGAGCCTTCATTTTGCCTTCCGCATGTTGCTTGTACTCTTCCGCCGAGAATTGTCTTTCAGTGATGCCCTTCGTATGTGGGAGGTTTGTACCTAGTCGTTTTCCTGTTGAATATGTTAGTATTCCATTATGCAAATACATGAATCTAGAAGACTAGAGGACCATAATCCAATTAAATACTTGACGTGCGATGGTAATATTGAAGATAAGATTTAAATGACATACATGTGTTCCTCTCTCAAATAGGTCGATATAGATATTGGTTGCTACTAATCACATTGATGCATTAATGTTCTGATGATCGCAATATATTCATATTTGCTCACTTCTGGTTTCAGAATCATGCAAGTAATTTTTATTTATTTATTTCTTTTCGGAGCTTCAGATACAGAAGAAAAAGTCATGCTTGTTTTAGCCCCTATTTAGTTCAACTAAAAGTCAAATTTTTAGTAGATTTTGATAAAAGTTGACAAAATATGTGATCCAGAAGTTGATAAAAGTTGTTGGTCTCGTGAAATTTGTAGTTAAAAATGAGTTTGAAAGAAAAAATGAGTTTTTGAAAATGGGGGTCAAACAAGTTCTAAATGTTTTCTTCATGTAATATTCAGACCTAATGACTCTATGGAATTACGTTGATTCTTCCACGTATTGCGGGTACATTGGAGAGTTTAATTTTTCTCGGGGGAATCTTTAGAATTAGATAAAAGTTGTTGGTCTCGTGAAATTTGTAGTTAAAAATGAGTTTGAAAGAAAAAATGAGTTTTTGAAAATGGGGGTCAAACAGGTTCTAAATGTTTTCTTCATGTAATATTCAGACCTAATGACTCTATGGAATTACGTTGATTCTTCCACGTATTGCGGGTACATTGGAGAGTTTAATTTTTCTCGGGGGAATCTTTAGAATTATTACTGCATTAGCTTTCAGACCATTAAATGAAAAGAAAAGTGAATAACCCATCCTCTCTTCTTTTTTATATTTTCTTTGTAGGAAAGCTCAAAGATGGCTCAAGAAAATGGTTAGCATTTTCCCAATAATACCATAACCTCACTAACAAGCTTGATGTAAATCTCGTGATCAGCTTTAAAAAGCTCAAAGATGGCCCAAGAAAATGGTTAGCATTTTCCAATAATACCATAACCTTACTAACAAGCTTGATGTAAATCTTGTGAACAGCTTTATTAAATCTTCAGGCCTGCTTCCATTCTCATTTTGACGTTCTTCAACTCCAATTATGTTCAACTTCCCTGTCCCTATACTGTGGCCATACCATTTTCTACCAGCATTTTCCTTACATAATTTTTAATAACTGATACTTAACTCATGGTGCCACCATCTCTTGTCCTCTAGTGGCTCTTGACCACCATAAAGACCACCTGAAGAAAACATTGCTACCATCTTCTCTTTCTTGTCACTTCCCTGACCTCTAATATCATTCAAGCAAGCTTGGTGTCTTTTTTACATATCTTCCTGGTTCCAGTAATACTTATATCCCAACAAAACCTTCTAATGTTGTAGCTGCAGTATTATTAGGAAAAAGCACTAATTAGAGAGATGGATAAATGGTGTTAGTTTATAACCATTTTCAGTTTTTCTACCCAAGAATTTTCAGTTTGGCCAGAATGAAATTGGAACTTGTTTTTGTTTTGATATCTTCCATATTTTCCTTTTTCTCCTGATGGTTAGTTGGCATTGCTCCAATGTCTACTAAATGGTTGTGGTTGATGATTGAAGCGTTTGATATGCAGCCTATATTTCAGGAAGAAAATGCATGGGCACCATAACCCAAACAGTTCTCTGCTGTAGTTGCAATATATTCCAAAAAATGTTAAGTTTTTCCCATTTATTTAATAGATAATCTCAGTGGTCAAATCTTACGTTTGCTCCCCAATGGTCATCTGTTCAAGTCTTCTCAAGGCCACTGAGATAAGTACCCGACTGTAAGTTTAAGGGTTTCGTGGAATTAGTCGAGGTGCACGTAAGTTAGCTCGGACACCCATGGTCATTAAAAAAAATAATAATAAAAATAAAAAATAAATAAAATTTAATAGATAACAAAATATGATGGTTATGTGAATGTGATTGAGTTGTACGGCCATTATTGGTGGCTTAATTTCCTTGAAATCGTTGGGCTATCTGGTATGGAAGATGCAAAACTAGGTCCTATTACCAGAACTGTTATAAATGGAGTTTAAACATGGGGAGGCCTAACTAGCTCTCAAGACCAATATAAGCCAAGTAGCATTTATTTAAAATTGATGAAGTAATATGCTTGAAAAGATGGCACTCACTATACTTTTCTATTTTAATACTTTGTAGATGATATGGGCTGCTGATTTCGATGAATCCTTAGCTTGTGACCTGGATGAAATTTGCCCAGAATTATTGCTTATACTATTACCAAAGGAAACAGAGGCTGAATCAGGAGAAGAAAGCTTGGACAATAATAGTGGTTGTCCATCGAAACATAAATCTGCAGAACGCTCCATCTCTGACAACAGTGGAATAGCATCAGCATCGGCTAGACCGTTTTGTGGCTTGACAAAGAATTTCTGGTCAAGGAATGACCGTCTACAAATTCGTACAGTTATATCATCAAGGAATGGTGATGATGAATTACCTGTTTTTTGTGTAGCAGCCATTCTTATTATGAACCGACAAAAAATTACTAAGGAAACTCGTTCAATTGATGACCTAATAAAGGCAGGTGGATTATATTTAGTTCTCTATTCTGTTAAGTAGTCATCCAGTGTGCTTTATTATTATAGTTGGTGAAATGTATGCCAATTTTGACTCTTGATTTCTTCTTTCTTGTATCAATTAAATTGTAATACCCATTTTGTTCTCCGCAGAACCTGCTTTTAATATTCTTTCATGCACAATTTCACAGATATGTGGATGATATGGGTTAACATTAAATTTTAATTGGCTGTTTTATGCTTAATTATGGAATATAATACTTCTAGGCAGTATCTTGAAGTAAAAGAAAATTGATTATTGCAACTCCTAAGTTATATTTGGAAATTGGGCAATGTACCTAAATCAGGAATGAATTGCCTTCTGTAATCAGTAGTAGTTGATATCTCATTTGTCGCAGGCATGGTATTTTATTTTTGCACCTAGATTGATGCATGTGTTCATGATAAAATATCAACTTAGTTTCTCCAACGTCAAAGTCAGTGAGACCTAGAAAAGTGTTTAGGTTATATAGTTTTATTTTTTCTTTGTTACAAAATTAAAAATCATTCTTTAGTGAGTATCAAGATCATTGATCTGCACCAAAAATCCTCTGGTAAATTGTTAGCTCTTGATCTTGGAAGGTTTCTTTAAACACTGACTTTTAAGTAAATAGAGCTGCTTTATTTATACCTGGGTTGTCCTTGTTATCATCACCTGCAAGATTTCTTTCTATTCATTATTTCTTCCTCATTATGAGCAATACTGTCTTGTTATATCTGCAATCATAGCCTTTCTTTCAACTCATTATTCATGCTACAGGTTTTCTTTTATTGTTTCCTTTTTTGCTACTCCAAGAACAGGGGATCATGCTTTATATTTGCCCAGACTCCAGAATGCATCTGTAGTTTATTGATCTCTCTCTCTCTCTCTCATGCTATTTTATTTTTCAATCATTCCACAGATATTCAATGATAATTTGTTAAAGATCAGAGTCAAAAGCTGTGTTCGTAGTGCTATCAAACTGCGAAAGAAGTACATTTACAAGGTTGTTATGCCTAACCATTTTGCATTTCTTTTTCGCTCTCCTGTTCTCTCTCTATTGTTGCTGCTTGATTTAGTAGTGATGGTACACTGCAGTTCTTTCTTGTGCGCGGGTCATAGAAATTGAACAGTGAAGATTTTTATTCTTGCATTTCCGTGGCTTCTTCTTGCATTTGTGTGTCTAGCTTTTCGTTTATAAGTATTGCAACGTGTTCAAGGACCCGTGGCTTATTTTAATCTTATTCCTATATGTGGGATTGGTGTATTGCATTCATTGTGTAAAATATAAAATACTAAGAAATTAAATTTAATGAAATTTCTTCCTCCTTATTTTTCATTGTACTATAAAGATTTTTGGTGTTTGGAACAGATGATAAAGAGTAGGACCCCAGCTCAGAACGGCAATTAAATTTTGGCCTACGCCATATAACTAGATGAGATAGGCTGTGCCGTGGGACAGAATGCTGATATTATGCAAGTTTTCAATTTGTGAGTTGAACAGTTTTCTTATAACCGACATCTAGTTTGGAGTAATTCAATGCTAAGTTTTCATGGCATCTGATGGTTCATACATCTATTTGTATCCCCAAAATATAGTCAGCCTCTCATAAGGTACCAATATCTTCTATTTTCTATTCAAATATTAAGAATATCCACTTTGGCTTCTAATCGCTTTTTTAGTAGTACTGATATGCTAATTATGCTAGTTCATCATCCTTATATTTATGAAATTTTCACGTTGGTTATTGGTCCATTTCAACTTGTATTTTCTTCATCCCCAGTGAGAAATGGCATCAATTTAGTTGCAGACATTGAAAGCACTGTAGTTTGACATGGTATTTCATCTATTAGAAACATCTTAGTAGACTGGATCATATGATTGTCTTCATCTACATCACAAATCTGCAATACAAGTGTGACTAGGTATAGGCGTGGACGTGCCTGAGAATTGGTAAAATGAATCTGAAGGTTTAAGATCGCCTTGAGAACATTTGTTTCATGACATTAAAATATTAATGTTATCCATTTATCAGATATCAAAATGATTTTCATGACATTTTCTTTATCAAATTTCATAGCTTTCTCTGGTTCTAATTGAGGATGGGAGTTTGATTTGAGCCGTATAAAGGTTGAAATCATAGTTGAATATGCACTCAGTGTGGAAGGTGTCAAATACTTGTTAAAATTTCTTCCTTGCCATTTTCTCCCTTTTCTGAAATAAAATCACCTTCAAGTATGGAATATATTAGGCATAGAAACTGGCCAGATCTTAATGTGAACAATAAATGAAGGCTTTTAATGATTGTTGGCTTGTTCTGTTATGCTACTTATTTTTACTAGTTGGAAAGATGATTTGGAGCTTAATGTGGGTATAAATTTTGTTGTTTTTAATAATACCATCACAACAGACTACTCATGTTTCTCGTGCCATTTCTTATAATGTCACTTCTTTAATCTTTAGTTAATTATGAAGCATTACAAATTCTGCGATTAATGCTTTTCCTTTTTTCCTCAGGACTGCAACGTGGAACGTTTGCTTTACCTTGCACAATCTGCACAAGAACACTACATACAGGTTAGGGTAGTACAGAAGTTTTCGCGGTTCATGTATTTGGAGAATTATTCATGTACCGACAATTTTGAAAATATCAGAAGTTATAATACAGCAATAAAATGTTTTACAAACGGGATTTTCTTCAAGAAAGTTTTAGCAATAGTCATGATACAACGAACTAGGTAGTATTAGATAATTATATTTTTGCATTATATGATGAGTGCTTTTATTCAAATGGTGATATCATCAACTTCATATCCTTCTTTCCTTGTTGCTCTTGCCCATTTATTGGCTTAAACGAGTATCCTACTTGTACTTAGTGGTGGGATTATTCTAGTTTGTAAGATAGGAATTGTTTGGTAGCACTGTAAAATCTCATTTGTTATAGTCAAGTACTATACACCAAAGATCTACTAACTTATTTGTATTAGGATTGAACATAATAAATATAACAATATTTGTATGTTAATATGTTGAATTAGCATCCTTTGATCAGCTTGCACTCCCAATTGTGTTCGGGGGTCGAAAAGACCATTTTCTCCCTACTGTCCTTTACGGTCGATGAATATTTGTAAATTAAATTGCTAAATAACAATTGTCTTCATTTTGGGATATGGTTTGTCGGTGTTTTTGACGTTGTACAGGTGATTACAGATGTATGCTACGTCTAAATTGAAAATATTCAGGGGAAAGAAGGGTTGTATCTTGTCGATGTGGTGTATTGTGCTTGCCAAACACCTTTTTTTGGGTATTCGTGGTTCAAATAAGTCATTAAAAAATGTTCAAAAGTAGAAATATGTATTTCATGTGAGATAAATATATTTTTCTATGTTTCAATGCTAACCCATTTTCACAAAGGAATTTAATCACCAACATCCTCTGTTTCTTGTAAATAGTGGTAACTAACATATAAAATAGGGTACAAATTTTGAAGAGGGAAAATTGAATTATTTATTCAACCTATGGCCCTTTTAAGTTTTTACTTTTTAGTATTTTGATTTTAAAGACGTTACACATCATGTCAAGTAATCAAGCGAATCACTGAAGTCGGATAAATTAACTACTTTCAGAAACTTCAAACAATCAAGATTGCTTGAATCGATAAAAATATGTGGATTCACTTCATAGAAGTAGGCGTTTATTGAAATTTCTTAAAACGTAACAACTTACTTTATTCAAGAACGATACATATCCACAAATCTTGGAAAGAACAATTATCAAACCTTCAAATGACTCCCAACCTTTCATTTATATATGCTCATAGTACCTTTTTTTATTCCACCTAAGTAATTATCTGGACATTCTTCTTTATCTTTGTTACACTTTTTGGTATAAGACATGAGCCTAGTAGAAGAATGGACCACCCCATTCAGTTTTCATGGTCAAACTCTCCTCTATGTCGTCTTGTAAAGTTTATATCGGATTTCAATTCATTCGGGTTGATTAAATTCTCGAGTCAAATTGAGTCCAAAAATGGGATTCCACTCAATCGAATGTTCTTAATATTAAAAATGGAAAACAAATTTATAATAAAATCTACCACAAAAAATTTAAAGGTCATTGTAGCATACTTTAAAGTTATAAAAAAAAAAAAAAAAGGAAAAGAAAAGACCTTTCTTCCATCCAATAATAAAAAAGAAGCTCCAAAATTTCTTTATGAAAGAAAGGAGAAGAAGAGATGATGTCAGTGCGTCAGCCTCCACTCTCTTTACCAAAAGAAAATCTTTCCTTTTCCTTCGAAAGAACATTTTATTTGTACATAATTATTGCATGTAATGATATTCATAATGTGATGTGACAATCATCCAATTGTTGATGTGCAAGTGTGAAATTTGAATTAAAAGTTGAACCTAGTGTCACGTGCAATTATGGATACCATTATGTAAACAATTATGTATATATAACACTTTCATTTGTTTTAACAACGCTCATTCAAATCAACCGCACAATTTTTTACACATTACATAATGTCATCCAATAATGTATGATTAGCATAATTCAAAAATAAAATCCCATGTAATAAATCCACGCACATAAATAAGCATTCTATATACACACATGATAAGATTATTTAACTAAATCATGACGGTTGGGATTTTGAACCACTCAAAACATGAACACCTCGAATACTAGATGGGTAAGAGAGGGTGAGTTGACCTATCTAGTGTTTAAGTTGCCGTGATCCCAATGATTCAAAATCCTAGATGTTGTAATTTAAATTCGCAATTCTACCACGTGTTCGAACCACTCAAAATACAACACCTCAAACATGGGTGAGTAAGAGAGATTGACACGACATTTGAATTGTCGTAATTTGAATGATATATCGTCTTAATTATCGTGATTTAAATGGATTATCTTATCTCGTGTGAATATATAATTGTTCGGTGTAAAGTTTTTTTTGATACCATAGAATATATATTGGCACTCCAAAAGTTTGCTTACATTTGTATTTGTACATAGCCACCCTTTCTTGCCCCTCCTACGTGCATTTGAGATTCCCCTTACTTTCCCCTCTTCAATCCCTCAATTTCAGCTTAAAGAATCTTTGAGTTTTAACTCTCACCCCAATCCCTTAAACCTCGGTTTCTCTTCAAAGGGACTCAATTTTCTTGTATTTTTTCCCCTTTCTTGAACTCCTAGATTTGCAGGCTCCCTTCCCAATATATATTTTTTTCATATTTGTTTGTGCATGTGCGTGTCTAATGGCTAACATGATTGGAACACAAAAAAATGGGTCTCAACAGAGCCATGGTTCAACTTCTTACAATGGAAATTCTGTGCATGGATTGGAGGGTGCCATCCCCACGTTTCAGCACCAACAGACAATCTCTATGGACTGGACACCGGAAGATCAAGCTACTCTGGAAGAAGGACTTGCCAAGTGAGCGAATGTCATATATGTACATACATACGTGTGTGCGTGTGCGTGTGCGTGTGTGAATTCTCTCTATTTTCTATGAATATTACTTCTGGGATATTAGAATCTTGTTGGATTTTGTGAATTCTTGATGGTTTCGTGCTTTTAACTATCAATTAGTTTGATTTTCTTTTAGTTTTTTCATAGGTTGATTTTCTTCTGCTTTCCTGATCTTTGTGAAGAATTAAAGAATTGATCAATGTAATTTAAGTTATTCAGACTTTTCTTTTTGGGTTCTTGCTCATGAAAGCATGCACACGAACTGACACGCAATCTGCATTTTTTTTTGTTTATTTTGAATGATGTGATTAGTTTAAATTTTTCCCTTAATTTAACTTTGCTTTTTTACACTTTAAAATTTCTGTTGTCGTCCTAGTCAGGAGCCCTTTTCTCTGATTGGTTTGTGCATTTGTTTGCTTATTCTTGCGGAATTCCGTGTCATTTTCTTGGTTGATTTTTACTACTTTTTCAATGGACTTTTTTCCTTTAATAATCTATTTTGAAGTGATTATTCTCATCTTCTTGCAATCATTTGTTTCATAATCGTATAGATTAAAGTTAAGTAATTTAACTATGTTTACATGAAGAAATGCATATGAAAAATAGATTTCGTAATAGTAATTTGTTTTTGGAGAATGTGTAGTTAAAAAATAGAAAATTTTTTGGGTTTACGTTTAAAATTATTTAATTGGTTGGAAATTAATATGAGGGGAAAAAAATGAGTTTTTAAAGAATGAGGCTCAAACATTGACCAATTCAAGTTGTTTGTCCGCATTCCAGGGTTTTCCTTTCAAGAAAGTAGGAAACGCTGGGTTGGGGGAAGAGGTGTTGAATTATGATCGATAAGGATATTAATGAAACTCGGGATATAAAATTTTGACTTCACACGTTCTTAGCTGTTTAGTAATTATTTAGGACCTATCTTCTTGTATCTGATGTGGTTTGCACTCCTGCAGTTATTTTTCACTCATCGGCTTGCAGGCAGAGTGCTTTGGCATTAGAGGTCATGAGATTTTAGTCGTTTGGCCAATCTTAATTATGTGGAGACCTTTCTCTTTATCTGATACATAATGTGCACCAGTCTTGCACGGCTAATCAATGAACTTTGCATGTATAACTGGAAGAATTTTCTATTCACGATTATTGGTTTATCAGTAAATTTCAAAATTATAAGGACGTTCTTAATATCACCTTCAGAAGTCAGGGCGATCGAAAAGTCACTTCCTCTGGTGTAAGAGATATGACTTCAGATTATGTTGATGTTTGGGACTCTGATTCGGGTAGTGCAGCTGCTGCTGATTAATCCAGAAAAGGAGGAAAAAAGAAGATAAGAAAGAGAAGAAGATATGTCCGTTGCTGCTTGGATTTTACGTGGTTAGCTGCCGGGTTGTGATGGGGAAGATTCTGCCTGTTGAAGATTAAGTTAGTAACTTTAAGTTGTAAATGCATCTGTCTTGATACTTAGACTGTAATGCTTTTCCTTTAGTGATGATTTTTCATCGTTCTATACAAAGCAATTGCAACAGCAAGCTGTTGTACAACGCTCAAAATTTGTTTGGTTTGGTATTTTTGAAAATGCATTTTGAAAACAAGATTAAATTTATAACATAAATTCGAAACATATTTTTTATGTTTTCAGTGTATTCAAAATACGGGAAATAAAATCTTAATTTTCATACCAAAAAGTCAAATCTGAGCAAAATCCAATGGCTGAAAATGAACAATCATCGTCTAGACCTCCGGTGTCTATATGGCCGAGAATCACTTTCCTGGGCTGGAGTTTAATGGAGAATTTGTTTGTTGGTGGGCTGGGAGTGAGCCTGGGTCCGATGACTTTGGTGACTGGTGTTCAGTTTCTTTGCCAAAAATGACCCAGCTTCTTTGTTTAACTTAACCTCTTTATAGATTTTGTTATACTAGTATTAAGGTAGTCTTTCTTCTGTAGCTTCCCATACCTTGGAAATCCCAAATTTATCTCACTGTGGTTTCTAATATCCCCATTCAACCTACTGTGTTACCTTCTAGGCTTGTAATTCAGGGGTACATCAAATCTTGTACTAGTTTGAATATTAATTTGAATGCAATTTAAATGCCTGAGAATTCTTCTTTCTTCCCATTCCCAGTTTTTCCTTCCTTTTTTCTTTTTAAGAAAAGAAGGGCAGGGGTTGGAGGAAGATGTCGAATTATGGTTGACAAAGAAATTTATGAAAGTCGAGAGAGATAACATTTTGGCTTCACTTGTTCTTAGCTTTTTAGTAATTAAGGACCTATTCTCTTATGTCTGTTGTGGTTTGTACTCCCACAGTCATTTACCACTCAGTCGGCTTGCATGCAGAGTGCTTTGGCATTAGAGCTCATGAATTTTTTAGTCATTTGGCCAATTTTGATCATGTTGCAATTTTTCTTTACTGATTTTAGTTTTATTTGTTAACATTGAAATCATTTATCTGACACATAATGTACACTAGGCTTGCACGTTAAATCACCGAACTTTGCATGTATATCTAGTAGAATCTTCTGTTATAGATGATTGGTTTATCGACAAATTTCGAAATTATAAGATTTTTTTACCTGAAGACGTTTTTAAAATCGCCTTCAGAAGTCGGGACGATTGAAAATTCAATGTTTCTGGTGTGAAAGAGAGATAACTTCCCATTACATTGGTAAGGGTTATACAATTTTCAATTATATATAAAGGGGGTGGCCGGGTGTGTGCCGTTAGATCCAAATTCTTTCTTTAGCTCTGTCTCTGTATCTTTATATATCAGTTATGTGTATAGACTTGTGTTATGAATATACTATTTTCAATTTGGTGATGAGAGACAGACGAACTCTTCTGTTTTGTACGTATCTTTCACATTAATACTTATGTCCCACAGGGTAATGGGGCTGATAATTGTGTTCTGCTTGATCAAAAGAGAAAAAAATTGGCTGACATAGTGTAGAGCATATGTTGATCAAATTCTTTGTAGATGACCTCATCAAACTCACAACCCATCCTGAGTTTATTTGTCAGCATGATTCTAATATGTTATATTAGTAATCACATAACATTGATGTCCTCTTTGCTATCTTTCATTCTGGACTGATCTATATAATGGTGATGTTTCATTTTATGCATGACACCCATCTGATACTGCAACTATGTAACGCACTGCAGTTATGCTTCTGAGTCGAACATTATCCGCTATGCAAAGATTGCAGTGCAGCTGAAAAATAAGACAGTCCGTGATGTGGCATTACGCTGCCGATGGATGACTGTGAGTTTTCTCATCATTCTTATAGCTAAATTGTCTTGAGTTATTCAGTCTGTATTCAACCATATTTGCATTGTTCGTCCGCTGAAACTGGTATAACTGTGTTCCATTCAATTTCTGCATGGTCGAGCTAAGCTTATGTGTGATGCTGGGATGTTTTATCATTTGCATTTTCAGTTTGGTGCCCAGTTTATCGATCGAAGCAATAAGGTCTACAGACTAATNGTGTGCGTGTGCGTGTGTGAATTCTCTCTATTTTCTATGAATATTACTTCTGGGATATTAGAATCTTGTTGGATTTTGTGAATTCTTGATGGTTTCGTGCTTTTAACTATCAATTAGTTTGATTTTCTTTTAGTTTTTTCATAGGTTGATTTTCTTCTGCTTTCCTGATCTTTGTGAAGAATTAAAGAATTGATCAATGTAATTTAAGTTATTCAGACTTTTCTTTTTGGGTTCTTGCTCATGAAAGCATGCACACGAACTGACACGCAATCTGCATTTTTTTTTGTTTATTTTGAATGATGTGATTAGTTTAAATTTTTCCCTTAATTTAACTTTGCTTTTTTACACTTTAAAATTTCTGTTGTCGTCCTAGTCAGGAGCCCTTTTCTCTGATTGGTTTGTGCATTTGTTTGCTTATTCTTGCGGAATTCCGTGTCATTTTCTTGGTTGATTTTTACTACTTTTTCAATGGACTTTTTTCCTTTAATAATCTATTTTGAAGTGATTATTCTCATCTTCTTGCAATCATTTGTTTCATAATCGTATAGATTAAAGTTAAGTAATTTAACTATGTTTACATGAAGAAATGCATATGAAAAATAGATTTCGTAATAGTAATTTGTTTTTGGAGAATGTGTAGTTAAAAAATAGAAAATTTTTTGGGTTTACGTTTAAAATTATTTAATTGGTTGGAAATTAATATGAGGGGAAAAAAATGAGTTTTTAAAGAATGAGGCTCAAACATTGACCAATTCAAGTTGTTTGTCCGCATTCCAGGGTTTTCCTTTCAAGAAAGTAGGAAACGCTGGGTTGGGGGAAGAGGTGTTGAATTATGATCGATAAGGATATTAATGAAACTCGGGATATAAAATTTTGACTTCACACGTTCTTAGCTGTTTAGTAATTATTTAGGACCTATCTTCTTGTATCTGATGTGGTTTGCACTCCTGCAGTTATTTTTCACTCATCGGCTTGCAGGCAGAGTGCTTTGGCATTAGAGGTCATGAGATTTTAGTCGTTTGGCCAATCTTAATTATGTGGAGACCTTTCTCTTTATCTGATACATAATGTGCACCAGTCTTGCACGGCTAATCAATGAACTTTGCATGTATAACTGGAAGAATTTTCTATTCACGATTATTGGTTTATCAGTAAATTTCAAAATTATAAGGACGTTCTTAATATCACCTTCAGAAGTCAGGGCGATCGAAAAGTCACTTCCTCTGGTGTAAGAGATATGACTTCAGATTATGTTGATGTTTGGGACTCTGATTCGGGTAGTGCAGCTGCTGCTGATTAATCCAGAAAAGGAGGAAAAAAGAAGATAAGAAAGAGAAGAAGATATGTCCGTTGCTGCTTGGATTTTACGTGGTTAGCTGCCGGGTTGTGATGGGGAAGATTCTGCCTGTTGAAGATTAAGTTAGTAACTTTAAGTTGTAAATGCATCTGTCTTGATACTTAGACTGTAATGCTTTTCCTTTAGTGATGATTTTTCATCGTTCTATACAAAGCAATTGCAACAGCAAGCTGTTGTACAACGCTCAAAATTTGTTTGGTTTGGTATTTTTGAAAATGCATTTTGAAAACAAGATTAAATTTATAACATAAATTCGAAACATATTTTTTATGTTTTCAGTGTATTCAAAATACGGGAAATAAAATCTTAATTTTCATACCAAAAAGTCAAATCTGAGCAAAATCCAATGGCTGAAAATGAACAATCATCGTCTAGACCTCCGGTGTCTATATGGCCGAGAATCACTTTCCTGGGCTGGAGTTTAATGGAGAATTTGTTTGTTGGTGGGCTGGGAGTGAGCCTGGGTCCGATGACTTTGGTGACTGGTGTTCAGTTTCTTTGCCAAAAATGACCCAGCTTCTTTGTTTAACTTAACCTCTTTATAGATTTTGTTATACTAGTATTAAGGTAGTCTTTCTTCTGTAGCTTCCCATACCTTGGAAATCCCAAATTTATCTCACTGTGGTTTCTAATATCCCCATTC
Source organism: Olea europaea var. sylvestris (assembly GCF_002742605.1). Classification (NCBI taxonomy): domain Eukaryota; kingdom Viridiplantae; phylum Streptophyta; class Magnoliopsida; order Lamiales; family Oleaceae; genus Olea; species Olea europaea. Next base: position 26,587,292 of record NC_036243.1, on the reverse strand, counting down.
AACCTACTGTGTTACCTTCTAGGCTTGTAATTCAGGGGTACATCAAATCTTGTACTAGTTTGAATATTAATTTGAATGCAATTTAAATGCCTGAGAATTCTTCTTTCTTCCCATTCCCAGTTTTTCCTTCCTTTTTTCTTTTTAAGAAAAGAAGGGCAGGGGTTGGAGGAAGATGTCGAATTATGGTTGACAAAGAAATTTATGAAAGTCGAGAGAGATAACATTTTGGCTTCACTTGTTCTTAGCTTTTTAGTAATTAAGGACCTATTCTCTTATGTCTGTTGTGGTTTGTACTCCCACAGTCATTTACCACTCAGTCGGCTTGCATGCAGAGTGCTTTGGCATTAGAGCTCATGAATTTTTTAGTCATTTGGCCAATTTTGATCATGTTGCAATTTTTCTTTACTGATTTTAGTTTTATTTGTTAACATTGAAATCATTTATCTGACACATAATGTACACTAGGCTTGCACGTTAAATCACCGAACTTTGCATGTATATCTAGTAGAATCTTCTGTTATAGATGATTGGTTTATCGACAAATTTCGAAATTATAAGATTTTTTTACCTGAAGACGTTTTTAAAATCGCCTTCAGAAGTCGGGACGATTGAAAATTCAATGTTTCTGGTGTGAAAGAGAGATAACTTCCCATTACGTTGATAAGGGTTATACAATTTTCAATTATATATAAAGGGGGTGGGTGCCGTTAGATCCAAATTCTTTCTTTAGCTCTGTCTCTGTATCTTTATATATCAGTTATGTGTATAGACTTGTGTTATGAATATACTATTTTCAATTTGGTGATGAGAGACAGACGAACTCTTCTGTTGTATACGTATCTTTCACATTAATACTTATGTCCCACAGGGTAATGGGGCTGATAATTGTGTTCTGTTTGATCAAAAGAGAAAAAATTGGCTGACATAGTGTAGAGCATAGGTAGTCGATCAAATTCTTTGTAGATGACCTCATCAAACTCACAACCCATCCTGAGTTTATTTGTCAGCATGATTCTAATATGTTATATTAGTAATCACATAACATTGATGTCCTCTTTGCTATCTTTCATTCTGGACTGATCTATATAATGGTGATGTTTCATTTTATGCATGACACCCATCTGATACTGCAACTATGTAACGCACTGCAGTTATGCTTCTGAGTCGAACATTATCCGCTATGCAAAGATTGCAGTGCAGCTGAAAAATAAGACAGTCCGTGATGTGGCATTACGCTGCCGATGGATGACTGTGAGTTTTCTCATCATTCTTATAGCTAAATTGTCTTGAGTTATTCAATCTGTATTCAACCATATTTCCATTGTTCGTCCGCTGAAACTGGCATAACTGTGTTCCATTCAATTTCTGCATGGTCGAGCTAAGCTTATTTGTGATGCTGGGATGTTTTATCATTTGCATTTTCAGTTTGGTGCCCAGTTTATCGATCGAAGCAATAAGGTCTACAGACTAATTATTTTACATGATTAACTGCAGAAGAAAGAAATTAGCAAGAGAAGGAAGGAAGATTTTAATGCCACAAGGAAAAGTAAAGATAAAAAGGTAAATAGTTAATAAATTACTCTATCTTCATTTCTAGTACTTACACGTTTATCTTCTCTGTTTTTGTGTTTGCTTGTGCAGTGTGAGTGTAGTTTTTGTGTGTTCTTCATTATGAATAAAGATTTGTATCCAAATAGACCCAATATACTGTAAAGTATCTCAACGATTATCAATCTGCAAGTTATAAGTTGAATATTTCGGATTCAGATGAAGAAAAACAATTTTTTTCTGAAAAAGTCATTGAACAACAATTCATGCTAAGAAAACGAACATACGTGTGCTGAAACAGTAAGGTGCTTGTCTTCATGAGAAGAGATGTGGTTCCAAATTTATGTCGATTTTTATGCTAAGACTAAAGATCTCTAAGAGTCAATACTAACGAACATATTTAAATCAAATGTTCTCCAGTTGTTGTTATGTGCAGAATCGAATTAAGTAATAAATCGTGCATATTTAAAATAATTGGATAGTGGTGCCTTCCTTCCAATTCAGGTAGGGAACCACCTATTTCTCAGGGAAAAGTGCATAAATATATGTTTTGTAGGTGGACTTTTAAATATGTTCTATACAAGAATTGAATAATGTGTTTCATTCCAGTCGTTGATTCTTAAAAAAATTACTACAGATTCAAATTTTAAATGTGGTATATTGAGTTATGGACATCTCGAAATCTGATTTTTCCTATTATGTGTATGAAGGGTTCGAATAAAAATTCTGATATACTTTAGTACCGGAATATGTTTCATCAAGTTTAAGCATTTATGGTTATGTGTCGCATGTTAGAATGTTTGAAGGCTAGTTTCTGCTTGTGTACTTTTTACAAATGACATTTGTTATCGAGGAGTGAATAGTAACGAAGATTATCAATGAAGTAAAATACATTAAAATCTTATTCATTATACGATTCTGTCATGTTCAATACTTCGATACCTACTATCAAACATGCACTTCTGTGGACTCCAAGCTCTGGAAATGTTAAGTTACTTTCTCAGGATAAGTTCGTCGATCCTCTAGCAAAGCCATCTCTTCTGGGGGAGCAGCCGAGTTTACTTCATGCTTCAGGAATGATTAACAATAACAATGGGGATAGCATCTTGTATAATGGTGAGTCATATTTTCTGATACGTCCAAGTTTTTTGATTTGGTCAGTAAAAATAAAATTCTATGGTTTTAATTTTTTTTTCTCCTTTCGATATGAAATATTATCTGAATGACTGTACACAAATTTCTTGATGAACTAATTTTTAAATGCGAAGTTCTTCTACTATCCTTGCGCGTAGTTTCCTTTCTTCTTGTTGAATCACGGGGTTTTATTTCCTTCATTATTGGGAAAGGAGTGGCCGTTGAGTCTCAGAAACTCTGGAGAACAGATGATAAACTTTATCGATAATAGCGAGATCACGTAATTTATGCTTGCTCAAGACTGACTTTCATTCTTTGTAGGCATTGATGGTGTAACTCGACTACTTCTTCAGGAGAACATTTGGGCTTTCGAACAGATATCTGCAAATTTTAACACTCATCAGGTGAAGCATCTGTATATTCATTTTAACACTTGTGTCAAATTTATACAAGAATAGAAAACAAATCTATGTCTTCAGATAATATGGTCTCTTTAATGTTGGCGTGGAGCCTAATTATACTGTTTTCTTATCCCAGAGGCCGTGGATCAACCTTTTTTTAATATAGGGATATAGGGTATTGCTATGTTTGTAAATTGTAATAAGTCCCCAAGTTTTCTACCTTAAAATAGGAAGTACGTGAGAAAATCAGAGAAGTGTGAGATCTCCCATTGTCAAAACTTCTTCTTCTTGAGTATGTGTAAAATCTGCAGCAGCGTGTGGATATAATTCTCATATAAAAGGTGAACAACTATAAATCTACTTCTTTTTCGTTCAAAACTTCTTCTCTTGTTTGTTATTGCTCTTGGATTTAGGGATTAAGGTTTAGTCGAAACGTACAATATATGATTAGAACTTCGTTCTTTTGTGTTATATGTTTTAGATTATGGAACATTACAAGGATGTTATTTCGCCAATTAGCTTGTTGCAGCATATAAGCTTCTTGAGATGTAAGTAAATTGATGCTATCTCTCTCTATCTTCCCTTTATTTTTCAGTTACATGAGAACATCAGTCTACTGCGTCAAGCTCGAGATAACATCTTCAAAATCATGAACAAGTAAGCTGCAAATCTCATCCTGAATCTTGATGTTATTTTCTATTTTTTTGTGTTTTTTTCTCATCTTATTTAGTGATATATTGTTCTTTGATTTCCATTATCAATCCCATTTTCTATTCATAGTGTGAAATTTGCAGCTTGAACAACATGACTCCAACAATGAAGATGATGCCTCCACTTCCTAAATTGAATGAAGAGCTAGCCAACTCCATTCTCGATGCGACGATAATCCAGTCATCGAAGAAGGTCGATTATTATCTAGCTAGCTAGTTTACTGAATTCTCGAAAAGTTACAAAGTGTAAAAGAATTGTCAATTAAATAGCTTCATAAGATGATGGGACTCTAATGATACTTCTTTTCTTGTTTGGTTGTACAACTTATCTTTGTTACATTTTGAGTGGTAGAGGAATGTGTTTTTAAATTTAGTTGAGAAAATTGAGTACTATAAACTTTATACCAATTGTTGATATTATTTTACGGCGAGGGAGTTGAAAAATTTATTTTGTACTTAGTAGTCATTAATTGTTGTACTACCTCATTTAAAAATTTAAACGATTAGAGAGAAGACGATTATTACTTATTATATTTATATTTCAACACGTCCCGTCACGTGTAGCCATGACTGTTATGAAGAATTAAATTTTACTTTATTTCAATTGGGTCCCTAAACTTTGATTAAATCTTAAAATTCACTACTTCGTCACATTCCGTCACATATAGTCAATTTGCTTGTTAGTAATTCATTGCTATGCGACATTCTAGAAATGAAAAAGTAAAATGAGGCATATGAGAATGTCTTTAGATTTAAAATGTCAATGGTGCGAATTTTTTTTTCTCCTTTTTTAATGACGTGGTGTAGTGGTAAATTGACATACCGTCGTGATTACATAAAAGATCCATTACAATATTTTGATCAATTGAACTATTTTGATCAATTTTGGATGAAATCTAAAATTGAATTGAAGTTCAGTGACTTAATTAATATTATATTAAAATTCAACCTGAAAAATATAAACAAATTAAAATTTGCTAACCTAATTCATATATTTGTTGAAAGTTCAATATCTGCATGTGAAATTTTTAATTTTAAACATAACTGGAATAAATTCCCATCAACTCATCCGATTTGTTTTAGATTCTTAATTTACCACCACAACTTAAAGTCAAACACATTCGAATCTAATGCTGCAACGCAATGAAAGTTATTCTTAGGTCAAATAACGAGGAATATTTGCTTTTACTATAGAAAGTTCGCTAAAAGAATATTTGACATAAAAGTCCCAAGAGTGCACCGTAAGCATGATCGTCCCACCAAATTTTTTTTTTCTCAAGCAATAAGCTAAGCCAAATAGCCAATCATACTGTATCCGTGCATGAGTAGCAAAGTCAATATTTTCTATAGTAGGATCAAAAGGTGAGTTGGAATTTTTATTTTTATTTTATTTTTTAATGTTTTTAAACAACGTAATAGTAAGTGCAGGTTGAGACTTGAAAAATGAGAAGAGAGGTGGTCAGGGGGCTAAATATTTGTGCTTGTCGTCGGCATCAAGGAGCTGAGCAGTGACAGATGTGAGATTTTGATGAAATTGACAAGCATTAGATATTGGAGAGGAATGAGAAATTAAAAAGTGAAGTCAAATTTAGATTCCTAAGGAAAAAGTCGTGCACAATGCTCAGAAGAGGGGAGAAATAAAAACTAAGGGGCTGTTCTCTTTAATATTTCCAAGATAAAAGGTTAAGGCATTGCTAGGTTTGTAATAAGTCCGCAAGTTTTCTGCCTTAAAATAGGAAGTACGTGAGAAAATCAGAGAAGTGTGAGATCTCCCATTGTCAAAAGTTTTTCTAGAGTACGCGAGAACATCGGTCTATTGCGTCAAGCTTTAGACAACATCTTCAAAACCTTGAACAAGTAAGCTGCAAATCTCATCCTGAATCTTGATGCTGTTTCCTATTTTTTCTTTTTTTCATTTTATTTAGTGATATATTGCGCTTTAATTTCCATTATCAATCACATTTCCGATTCATAGTGTGAAATTTGCAGCTTGAACAACATGACTCCAACAATGAAGATGATGCCTCTATTTTCTAAATTGAATGAAGAGCTAGCCAACTCCATTCTCAATGCGACTATAATACAGTCATTGAAGAAGGTCGATTATTATCTAGCTAGCTAGCTAGTTTACCAAATTCTCGAAAGTTATGAAGTGAAAAAGAATTGTCAATTAAATAGCTTTACAAGATGGCGGGACTTTAATGATACTTCTTTTCTTGTGGTGCAACTTATCTTTGTTACATTTTTAGTGGTAGAGGAATGTGTTTCTAAATTTAGTTCAGAAAATTGAGCACTATAAACTTGATACCAATTGTTGATATTATTTTACGGGAAATTGTACCGAGGGAGTTGAAAATCTATTTTGTACTTAGTAGTTATTGTTGAACTACCTCATTTGAAAATTTAAACGATTAGAGAGAAGACAATTATTACTATTATATCTATTTTTCAACACGTCCCATCACATGCAGCCATGACTGTTACGGAGAATTAAATTTTAATTTATTTCGATTGAGTCCCTAAACTTTGATTAAATTTTAAAATTCACTATTTCGTCACATTCCGTCACATATAGTCAATTTGCTTAGTTGTTAGCTATACGATATGTGACATTCTAGAAAAGGAAAAGTTTGATTTGGGTTTCAATTTATTGAGATTCTTGGGAAGGAAATTAATTTTTAGGCGGAAAGTTAAGTGTTTTTTTTGATTTTTTGGCCGAAGTCAATTATGTTTTAGGGGTTGAATTGTGTACTTTTTTTTTTTTTTTTTTTTTTTTTTTTTTTGATGTGTCGTAGTGGTAAATCGACATATCGTAGTGATTACATAAAAGATCCATTACAATATTTTTATCAATTAAACTATTTTGATCAATTTTGGGTGAAACCTGAAATTGAATTGAAGTTCAGTGACTTGATTAATATTAAATTGAAATTCAACCTGAAAAATATAAACAAATTAAATTTTGCTAACGTAATTCATATATTTGTTGAAAGTTCAATGACTGCAAATGAAATTTTGTAATTTTATACATAATTGGAAAACTAAATTCCCACCAACTCATCCGATTAGTTTGAGATTCTTAATTTAGTACCACAACTTAAAGGCAAAACATTCGAATCTAAAGCATTTTCTATCTACGCAACACAATGAAAGTTATTCGTAGGTGAAATATAATGAAGAATATTTGCTTTTACTATTGAAATTTGAAAGTTCGCTAAAAGAATATTTGACAAAAAAGTCCCAAGAATGCACTATGAGACTTGAGAGCGGGTTGAGACTTGAGAAATGAGAAGAGAGGTGGTCAGTTGGCTAAATATTTGCGCTTGTCGTCAACGTCAACGAACTTAGCAGTGACAGATATGTTAGATTTTGATGAAATTGACAAACCTTAGATATTAAGAATGAGAAATCAATAAGTGAATTTAAATTTAGATACTTAAGGAAAAAGTAGTGCAAAATGCTCAGAAGAGGGGAGAAATAAAAACTTATATTTTGGAAAGAGGTTTAAAAATAGTAAAAATGAAATTCCAAATTTTTGCCGGGGGCCAATGAACCCAACACGACACCACGTGGCTTCATCACTGCGTGCATGCGCGACACTGAACATTTTCAAAACTTCTCTTTAAATTTATACTTTTAATTTGAGAAAACATGTAGACCGGAGTTAAGATAAACCCAAACTATATGGATACTTACAATAGTGTAACCTCATTGTTTATCCCTCTGCCTGTCATCGCACAATGAAAGAGAATAAAGATTTTGATACATTTCGCAAACTTTTGAAGAAAAATAAGACTTGAAGTAAAAAAAATTAAAATCAAAAGCATAGATGGCAACTGAATGAGTCGGAGCCAGCGGCCCTAATCCCCGCCCCAGTTAGTGGATGCCGTGCGGCGAGATCGAAGAGCAGGGCGAACATTTTGCTGTCATTGACAAAATTGCAAAAGGGATCTTTATTGCATGTAAGTAGCTTAAATTATAATTTAAAATGATCAAATTCACTTTTAATTTACTCATTCTATGAATTCACAACTTATTATTTGTTAGAAAAATACAATATGAAATTAGGAATATTACAGGAAATATAAAATAATGATTAGTTGATTAGTTGCTTATGTTTTAAATGTGGTTGAAAGTATTGAGTTTATTGAAGAACATTCTATAGAAAAAATTAGTCATGTTGATTACATTACAAGGTACATTTCTGCCTTATTTGATAATTATTTGTTAAGAAATGGGCTGCCTCATATTCTTGGACCATAAGTTTGGGCCTATGTTTTTAGTGTGAAAAAGGATTGAACCCGGATGAAGAAAACGCTATTTCTTAAAACACGCCTCTTCCTTTTAATTGCAGCTTGATTGTGGCTGTACACTTGGCAATCTCCTGACTGTTGATTTGTGGCTCTTTGACTGAACGTTTAAAGGATTGTTTGGCCACACACTTCCACGACGATTGAACTCTATGTGTTAAGGTTTTCTCTTCTTCCTCTCTCTAATCATACCGTATATTCTTTGTGAATTTTTGACCTGTAAATTTGAGTGATTCTGAGATTCTACACTTGATGTATATTGTGAGAAATGTTCTTAGTGATTTGGTGTGGTTTTGTAATGTGAGTTGAGGCTAGAGGAATATCGAAGAAATCTTTGATTTTTTCGTACATACTGTAACTTTCTTGGTGATTTCTTAGTGGATCTAGAGTTCTATCCACTTGTGGATGCTCAATGGGTGAGTAGGTTTGATACCGAACATTCGGGCCCTTTGTGGCGAAAAATTCTTCGTGTTCTTGCTTTACATTTCTGCGATTTTCGTTCTGTTATTTCTTAAAATAAAGTTTAAAATAAGATCCTGATACCAACAAGTGGTATCAGAGCCTTCTTCTTTTAATTCATTGTATTAGGGTTTGTGTTTTTAAACAAAACGCCTGTATTTGTTCTTTGAAAATGCAAATATGATAGTGAAAGGGTTCTTTGAAATTAGTTTTTCTTGAAAGTTTTTCACTGATTAATCTTTGATCCAACTTTCCAGTTGGATCTCTGTCTAGTACTGAAATACCTTTGTGTAGATTTGTGATATCTACAGTAAATAGTCGATACTGTGTTCTATTCAAATCTTTTTCTGGAAAATCATTGTAACTCGCTCTTGACTCCTAACGATCTGTTGTTTTTGGTGATTTACGGGTTGACTCATTACTGAGTTTTGCTGGTTCTTGTAACTCGTACTGAGTTCCTGGTGAGTTGGGTCGACTCAGACCGATTCATACCGTGTTCATGCTGAGTCATTATGACTCGTTGCTGCCCTGCATGAAAACTGAAATTCTTGGTCCATTTCTGGTATACTCTGAACTCTCTCCTTACTGTTAATTACCTGTGTTAATTTTTTGGAAGCTGGTTATTAAGGTATGTCACCCTCCAGTACTTTCCTTTGTCCAAGATCTCATACGAGGATCTGAAAATCTGAGGAAGTATTGGAATTAAGGGTTACCACCCCTTAAACCGTTTCCAAAACTGAAAACTACATTGATACTTTAACTCTTGTGATTCTGTTATTACATTTGTCAAAATGTCTATTGCATATAAACTTGAAATTGAAACTTGGAATGGCACTGGAGACTTTAGTCTCTGGCGCCAGAAAATGAGAGCTCTGTTGTGACACTTGATGGTAATTGGCCTGCTGAAACTAGTGCTTATAGGAGAAGAGAGTTAGATGACACTACCTGGAGTTCTATTTTCCTTCATCTTTCTCAATAGTGTAATTAGGAAAGTAGGTGAAACAACCTCTCCTGAGGCCTTATGGACTAAATTAGAAACCCTTTGCTTAACTAAATCCACACCTAACAAATGTTATTTATTGAGGCAGTTTTATAATTTTAGATTTGACTCTTCCTCTGGATTGGAACAGAACATTGATAGATTCATAAAATTAGTTCAGGATTTAGAGAATTGTGATGAAGAATTATCTGAAGACCAACAAGTTGTTGCCTTACTAAATTCTATAAGTGACAGATATAGGGAAATTAGAAATGTTTTGGAGTATGGAGGACAAGAACTCACAGTTGATATAATAATCTCTGCCCTAAGAAATAGGGAACTTGAACTTAAAACTGATTCAAAAGATTCTAAGTACAGTGAAGGGTTACACATAAAGGAAAAATTAATCCAAAATAAGAGAAATAATCAGTGTAACTTTAATTCTCACAAGAAAGGAAAATATCAGAATCCTAAGTTCAGAGATAAAAATAAGAACCAAGTAAAATATAAGAATCAAGTCAGAAAGTGTTACTATTGGAGGAAAACAGGACCTTTGATAAAAGATTGTTTTAAGAAAATTTTTGATTTGAAGAACACACAAAATGCTGATGGTTCTACAGTTGTTGTCTGTAAGAATGAACCTAATGTTCAAAGAGTAGTTCTTGTTAACACCTCCAATAGAAACCCAAAGGAATGGGTGCTAGATTCTGGATGCACTTTCCATATGTGCCCTATTAAAGATTGGTTTACTAAACTTGTTGACCTTAGTGGAGGACAAGTTCAAATGGGAAATGACATGAGTTGTCAGATAAGGGGAACCGGAAAATTGAATCTTTTACTAAACAACAACTATATCCTTGAACATGATAAAGTCAGATATGTATTTGAACTAAGAAGAAACTTGATTTCTCTAGGAGAATTAGATGAGAAATATGACATAAGGATTCATAAAAATCTTATAAGATTGATCCTTAATAATAAGGAAGTTATATCATTTCGTAAAATAAATGGCATCTATACTCTTCAAGCTGAACCTTTAGTAGGTTATAGCTCTCCAGCTATAAATTCAATTTTTGATAAGTCATTAATATGGCATAGAAGACTTGGCCACATGTCTGAAAAGGGACTGACAATTTTAAATAAAATGGGATGTTTTGGAAAAGATAATATTGAAAGGCTAAGGCCCTGTTCTCTTTAACGTTTTCGGGCCGTTTTCTGTTTTCGATTTTTCAAAACGGTGAAAGCGTGCTCTCTTTCCCATTTTCGAAAACGAAAAAAAAATTTGTGAAGAAAACACAAAACGACTTTTTTGTCGTTTTGGGCGTTTTCAGTGTAAAACTTGAAAAAATTGAAAACACGGGAAACACCCTCTATTTTTTTATTTTATTTTATTATTACTTTTTTTTTGAGGAGGTGGTGTGGTGATTCTCAAAATTTAAAAAAAAAATAAAAATAATTTTTTTTTTGAGGTGGTGTTGTGGTGATTCTCAAAGTTTTTAAAAAAAAAATTCATTTTTTTTTGTTTTGAGAAACTAACAAAAAGAACGCATTTTCAACAATTTCAAAACAAACACTCAAAACACAAAACTCAAAATGAATTCAAAACTCAAAACACAAAACTGAAACACAAAGAGAACACCCCCTAAGTTTTTGTGAAGATTGTATAATTGAAAAGCAAAACAAATTACCTTTTAAATTTGGAACCCACAAATCTACTATCATTTTAGAATATTTACATGCTGACCTTTCGGGCCCAACATCAGTAAATACTTTAAGTGGATTCAGATTGTACCTGCTCATTGTAGATGATTTTTCAAGAAAAATTTGGACTTTCTTTTTAAAGCACAAATCTGATACTTTTCAAAATTTCAAACAATGAAAATTAATGATTGAAATCAAACTATTAAGAGAATCAAAGCACTTAGGACTGATAATGGCCTTGAATACTGTAATTTAGAATTTGATTCCTTTTGTAAGGAATCTGAAATTCTAAAGCATAAAACTGTAACATACACCCCTCAGCAGAATGGAGTTGCTGAGAGGATGAATAGAACCTTATTGGAAAAGGTCATGTGTATGTTACACAGTTCTGGACTTCCAAAGTTCTTTTAGGGGGAGGCCCTGAAAACAGCAACATATCTTATAAATAGAAGTCCTTCAAGTGCCATTAATTTTCAAGTCCTAGAAAAATTGTGGTCAAACTCTATACCTGATTATAATGGACTTAAAGTTTTTGGATGCACTGCTTACTCCCATCAAAATGAAGGTAAACTTGAACCAAGATCTTTGAAGTGTGTCTTCTTGGGGTATGTGAAGGAAACGAAAGGGTATAGACTTTGGGTTAAATGTCAAAAAGGTTATGGGGCTATCATAAGAAGAAATGTCATCTTCAATGAAAATGAATTACCCTGCAAGAAATCATCATCTGAAACAGAATTTGCTGAACCTATACCTATGAAAGAATCTATTCTTGAGAATCAAATAGTTGAACCAAATGATCAGAATGACTTAGTTGAGGTGGAGACCACCCAATCTGATATTAATCAGGATCTGAGTGGACCTGAAGATGAAACTGAATCAATAGATCAATCTCTAGCTGATTACCAATTAACTAGAGATAGAGATAGGAGGAATAGATTCCCATCCTCTAGTATCAGAGATGATGTAATTTGTTACATTTTTCTCTGTTCTTAACTCTATAAATTCAGAACCTTCCACCTTTGAAGAAGCTGTAACTTGTTCTGATTCCAAGCTTTGGAAAGAAGCTATGAATGAACAAATGGAATCATTGATTAAAAATGAAACATGGATCTTAGTGAATAAACCTAAAAATCAAAAGGTTGTGGTTATTAAATGGATCTTCAAGATAAAAGAAGGGGACTCTAGTATTGGAGATAAAAGATACAAAACTAGGTTGGTTGCAAAAGACTTTACCCAAAGAGAAAGAGTAGACTATAATGAAATTTTTTCACTAGTTGCTAAATACACAACTATAAGAATTTTGCTTACCTTGATTGCCCACTTTAATTGGGAACTTGATCAACTAGATGTAAAAACTGCTTTTTTAAATGGGGATCTTGATGAGACTATTTATATGAATCAGCCAAAAGGTTTTGAAGAAAAATCTAAAACTGAAAAAGTTTGTCTATTGAGAAAATCACTTTATGGCTTGAAGCAGGCTCCCAGGCAATGGTATAAGAAGTTTAATTCATATATTCAAACCTTGGATTTTGTCAAAAGCAATTATGATTCCTGTTTCTTTTTCAAAGGGTCAGGTGGACCTGAATCCATTTATTCACTTCTATATGTGGATGATATGTTACTTGCTTGCCCAAATAGATCTGAAATTGATTTTATTAAAGTAAAATTAAAATCTGAATCTGAAATGAAAGATCTAGGATAAGCTAAGAAGATTCTTGGAATGGAAATAGAAAGGAATAGCGAAGACTTCACTTTATGCTTGAAACAATGTGTCTATGTGAAGAAAATACTTGAAAAATTTTCTATGACTGAATGTAAACCTGCTTCTTTACCTCTTGCAAATCACTTTAAGCTATCAAGTGAACAATCACCTAAAACTGCTGAAGAATTTAAAAGAATGGAAAATGTACCATATGCAAACACTATAGGGTCCATAATGTACCTCATAGTTTGTACTAGACCAGACCTAGCTCATAATATAAGTATTCTAAGTAGATTTATGGCTAGCCCTGGTGAGACTCATTGGCTGGCTATGAAATGGATTCTAAAATACTTGAAAGGCTCATCAGGTATATGTTTGCTGTTTAAAAACAGCAAATAAGGTATAGTTCTTAAAGGATACACTGACTCTGATTTTGCTGGAGACTTTCGCTCGCTGAATGCCCGGCTTTCACTCGACCCCTCAAAATAAGGAGCTTGCCACGAGCTTGGGAGCTTGAGCATCGCGCTCCGCTCACTGAGCGCATGCTTCGTCCTCGAGCATTGGCATCATTAAATCCATGATCTTTTTCATGTTTTGACAAATTTTGGGATGCTCTTTTCATTTAAAACATTATTTTTTAAGGTTTGACATGTATTCTATAAATAGGCTCTTCATTGTATTAGTGAGAAAGTTAAGAACACAACATCTTGTGTTCATTCATCTTATATTGAATTCTCTTCTTCTGCCCATAGTACTTTTCATGTAAATTTTGGTATTCTTGATTGTTATTTTCATCTTGCCATATTACTCTCGTTTATTGAATCTAACAAGCCGTATCAAAGCAAATTGATATTGCCTTGTTTTCTGACATATGGCATCTCTTACAGAAGGCCCCGAATAGGTATTGAAGCCTGCTGGCATGGCCCCTTATTTAGTTGGTAGCCTTGTGAGTTGAGGTGTTATAAATTCTATTAAGCTACCGATGGGTATTTGACGTGGATCTCTATCAAGTTACTATTATAGAAAAAATGAAAATACAATTGTTATGAATTCTTTTAAGCTATCGGACAAGAATTTGACATGGATATCTACCAGTTTGTTATAAGCAGAATTAAAACACAAAGGCCTATATTGTGGGAGGGGTATAGCTAAGATTTTCTTGTAGGTACACTTACAACTTTATGGTTTTTCTGCTTAGAGTGCTTCCAAGGGTTGTACAATTCTTCTAGTTGAAGTTGTGAGGAAACATGTCATTGGATCTTCATATATTGAAATTTGACTTTTTTTCATCATTATTTGAAAACTATCATCATTCACATTCTAAAATTTTAACATGCTTATCTCATAGCTAGAAATGTAATGTAGTCTGACCTAGTATGGAGAAAGACTTGGTGCGAACTTCCTCCACCGAGTGCCAGTGAGGTGCGCTTTGGTCATTATCACTGTATACCCTGTGAGTGGAATACATTGGTACATGGTCTTGCCTCATTTGCTATTCAAGGTCCTCTTGTTAATATTTGGATGTATCGTATTTCTCTATTTTTATCACATGTTCCAGCATCAGGCGATTTGAACTAATATAATGGTTCTTGGTTATATATATAAAAGGACCCAAGGGCTAATTGACATTCAAATTAAAATAATTACGATTAGATTGTTTCCATATGAAAAAAGCGAAAATAATTATGATTGACGTACATAGCCTCCATAATCACTTGAGAAGCCTTGAGGTGACATCAAGTATTCATTGATGGTTATACTTTTTAAAAATATTCAATCCATCATTGTATAATCACGACGAATTAACGTAAAAATGATAACAGTGACAATAAATGGTGGCTAATTGTTAAGTCGTAATTGTATACTCACGATGAAATATAACGTAAAATTGATGTCAATTATAAAAAATATTCCATCACGGTTATTAGCTAGGTTACTGTTGTTATATACAATATCAGTTGAAATTGTATTTTCCATGCGTATGAAAATCTAAAACGAGCCAATTTACTCTACATCATAGTAGGTTGATAATTTAAAAAATTTGTCAATTTCTGAAATGTTTACCACAAGTTGCCATTAAGGACCTCCAAAGTTTTCATGAAATTGCATACATAATTCACTACCATTTTGAAGCATACAAGATCATTTTTTGACATGGAAAAATGCAAAAAGTATTGATCTTATAAGCATTGATACTAACTCAACAATTTGAAGCGTGTAATAAAATAGATTTAGTTTTAAGAAAACCTCAAATATTAAGCTTAATTCAAACCTTTTTCGATAGGTGAATCCACTTGCTTTTCAATGCTTTAAATCTATATGAAGAACTCCAATGATCAAGAACTCAATTACAATGAAAATATTTCATTATCTACGACCACTGCCAGGTACCAACTTTGTGAGATTTGAAACCCAATACATGGTTCTCAGGCCCTCTTCTATTTTGGTGAATATCTTATTATGGCTTCCACTTCACATTATAGAAGGGAGGTTGAGGTTGGTTATTACAAGATATCATTTGAATTTAAAGTCCAATTAATCCCTCTAATTTCAACTGTTAGACGGAGTAATAGACGAATCTACTATTAAGATACAATTATGCTACATGTATAACCGGAATTGACAATCCCGATTAACAACCACACACATGAGAAGGGGTCCACGCTGAATAAAAAAATTGTGGATCCCCTCTTTCGTGAGTACGTTGTCAATACCGATTGTACAGCTAGTATAATTCATTAAGATAATACAATTGTGAATATAATCACCCTCTTTTCAGATCTCGATCTCTTATTGCTATTCAATAGTCCAGTTTCTAATGATAATCTAAACAATAAAATTGAAGGACTAAATTCTTATAATAAGCATAGGGTGGATGTGTCATACAATGTATGGGTAAGGAATACAATATTTTCTAGCAAACAAAGCTAACTTTGAGATTTTAGGGTTCTTAGGCCAACTTCAAATATGAGTCCCCTCTAATATATTTTTTTATTTTTTTTATAGTTAAAGCTGATTTATAATTTTAGAGTTGAAATGTAAATACATAAAAAGTCTATTTTCACAACATTTTATAAACTAATAACCAGTTATCTGATTAAACTATGAATCTCAGTAAATAATATTATTTGTTTATACTTTCTATCTTTTAATATAACTTGCTATTTAAAAGCTAGATTGTCTCACTTGGTGGAGTGGGTTTCATGGAGTTCCTTTGGAAGCAGGTTATTTGCTTCAATACTACATCTGTGATCTGCAAGTTGAACATGAACAGAAAATTAGACCAAGTTATATGCGCATAGTATGCAAATTAAATTTGTTCTTTTTCTCATATAAAATAGTTATTAATGTTTATTAGTGATAGATTAATTTACCATTGACTTTTATTCAAAAAATTACAAAAATTTCATTTACCAACTATGGCAATTTCTATCAATCCTTAGACGTGCATCTTTTCTAAGAATTTGAGAAGAGTAATGCTATTTGTAATTGCTCATTGCGATAATCGTTCTACGTGGCATACACATGTCATGTGATTATTTGATGCGTTAATGTGATAATTTTTTCTTGACTCATGCATCAAATAATTACCTGTCATATGTATGCTATATAAGGCGATTATCGCAGTGAACGACTGTAAATATCATTATTCTTTAAATAATTAAGCAACTTTTACAAATTCATACGCATGAATTAAAAGCATATGCGCACACACATATAATAACGAATATAATTTTATGAGACAATTGTATTCTTAATCTTCATTGTAGTAATTCTAAATCTAATTCTATTATAAGTAGATGGAGAACTTTTGTTTACTAATTCTTTAGTCCCAATGCTTCATAACTTGCTTTTCTTTAGTCTTCTACATCTTTTCAATCTTCTTTACAATTTTTCGCTCTTCAATTAAGGATGGACGAATTATTCTAGAAATTAACTTTAAAAGAGACATTTTTCCCACTTATCTTGTTCACGGCTTCTTAAGCTTGTACACAGTGGCGAATTTAGGGTGTTGATTCAGCACGGGCAACATCGACCATCGGCTGCAATAAGATATTAAGAATTCGTTTGATGTAATTTTTTTTTTTTTGCAAAAAATGCATTTTGGAATAGTAAATTGATGGAGAATGTGTAATTAAAAATAACGAAAAGTTTTAAATTTGCGTGTATTATTATTTTATTAGATAATATATGATCGAAAATAAGAGAAAGAAAAATGTATTCTAAATTAAATGAGAATCAAACAAGGCATAAAATTTCAATAAAATAATTATTTTGTTGAAGTTGAACATATATAATTCTGTTATAAGTATAAATCGTACTCACCAAATGACATTGTTGCTTTGTATAGTTCAAAGAAGAAGCAATGGTTTAAATCTTTACAATTGCATTAAAACCACTAAAATCTAACATATATTATTTTGTTAAATCTAGTATCACAACTCATAAGTTCAAATCCCCTCCGGTGCCTTCCTTATTACAATAATTTTTGGGTAAAAATTGTATAACTAAAAATGTTGTACAATTGGCTGATAAAAGTTTCGAATCCACGTAGGGATGTCGAACGAGTCAAGCAGCTCGATCACTCGGCTCGTTAAGACTCGGCTCGTGGGTGGCTCGTGCTCATCAGAGCACGAGTCGAGCAGGTACGAGATCCAATGAGCCGAGCAAGGCTCAGCTTGTCGAGCTCGTGAGTGGCTTGTGGGTACGCCATGAGCCAAAAGTTCACGGGCCCACAAGTCGAGTTAGTAAAAAATGTGAATGAGCCGAGCTCATAGGTTTAAGGGCCAGCTCGTCCCATTGTTACCTCTAAACCCAGGACTTTGATGGACATCCAGGCACTAACCAACTTGTTCAGAAGAAATGGTTAAAATATAGGTGAATTACCAGTTATATATCCTAAAATTTTATCTATTCTCGATCAAAAAAATAAAATAAAAAATTACCTCCTGGCGCCGGCGGATACAATGCATGTGGCCTCGAGTGCTAGATCCGCCACTACTTGTACAACCTTCAAAATTAATAAATTAGTCCGTACGTTGTATACAATAAACCTTAATACATTGTATTATACTCTAATGAAAAGCAATACACAGTATATATCAAGAATTTGATACATTGTATTCTATGGAATTGAAAATTCCGTAAATTGATTCAATTAATGTATGTTGATAATCATTGTTACATTCAAAACTGATTAGTTTATTATTCAAAATAGTTTAAATATTACTTGGATAAAATTGTTCACAAAATGATATTTTTTTTCATTTGATTTTTAATATACTAAAAATTAAGATAAAAGCATCATTTTTCTTATTGTCTACTATTTAACGGCCTCATCTAACAAGCTAAGTTTTATATGCTGGACCCGGAAGTATTGTAATGAATAAAATTAATGACGCGATATGAAGTGATGAAGATCGCAACGAGAAAAAAGATTTAAAAGTAAAAGAAATAACAAAGAGAGTTAATCGTAGAAGTACGATATTTTATTAATCGACAATATTGACAGAAATAAAATAACTCAGCAATTCTTGCTTGAACAAAACTGAAAGAGAAGGCCACTATTTTAGGTACATGACGAGTGTGTTTTACTCACAAGTTTAAGCCAATTTTAACTTGATTGTAAGCTAAATTTTACGAGTATGGAACATTTTTAATGTGTTTATTAATGTTGTTTTATAGGTTTGTCGAGATGGTGAAGGATGTGAAAAAAGATCATTAATTGAAGTTACTGGTATGGATGGAAAAGAAGTTGTGGATACAGGAGCAAAATAGGCAACACAAAGGTGGGACGAGTAGCATCAAAGCCTAAGAAATTAATGGAGGATCAAAGTGTGGGTGCTGCGGCACCGAGAGTGCCTGAGAGGTTTCATCGTAGTGCCATCCCATATAACAGATGCGGCACCACAAGCGCTGCGACGCGGTGAATAGATCTACTAGGGGTGCAATTTCGGCCTGTTTGCGAGTCCATACGTAAACCCTATTCTCTACACACGGTAGAGGAACTATAAATACGAAAATTCTTACACTTTAAGGGATTCCACACATTGAAAGGTAAAAAACATATTTTGGGAAATAAAATTGACCACAAGTTTTTGGCGCTGTTACTAGGGACTATTTTTATTTAATATTGGTTTGGTTATTTTTTTTACTTTTGTTTGATTTTTTCCTTTTTCTTTTTTTCTATCTTTTCAATTGATCTACTTGTTTTTCTTTGCTTCATTGACAAGGAATGAAAAGAAGCATGAGGTAAAAAATTCACAATGATTGATTCCAACTTAAATAAAGGTGACGTACTCTTTGAAGAATTCCTAATCAAACAAGAACTTAAAAGGTGGAGATATAATTTGCCTATCAAATTTGATATGGATGGTTGGCCGAAGGGATTAAACATCAAATCAATTGTTTATCAAGAGATCAGACCGACATCTGAATACCGTAGTGCATTTCATTATACTAAAAATTCTTCTTATTTGGCAACTCCAGTGGAAATGAGAGAACATATCTTCGATTATCCATATGAAGAATATTTTGATTACATTGAAATAATTACGGGAGACAACATCATGCAAAAATGTAAAAAGATTGAAGATCAAATAATTCCAGGCGAGCCTAATAGCATGCCGACGAAGGATTCCGTTCAACCCGAGGAACTAACGAGTAAAGATGCAGAACAAGTAGAAATGGAGGAATTAATCGTGAAGGAGCTAGCTGAATTAGTTGCATTCGGGATTAGCTTAAAAACATCAAACATCATTGAGCTCGTAATTAAAGATGATGAGAAGATCGAAGTATTTTTTATTGAGTTTGAAGTGAGCAGTTTAGGCAGGTTATGCAAAAGGAAAATGTGCGATTGTGGAGAACGTATGAGATATGAAACAAAGTCAAATTAAGCAAGCTAAGAAGGATCTCCAAAGCCATATTCAAAGTGCCATGAAACACTTGTGCAGAAGTCTAGCTAAAGACTTTAAATTAAGCGCTTCTTGGGAGGCAACCCAGACTTTCTTATTTTATTTTCAAGTTATAGGATAGTTTATTTTATTTATTAGTGTATTTAGGAGTCATTACTCATATCTCGTTTACCCTTAGGTCATTCAGTAGCTAAGTTGATTATTAGATATTTGAGTTAAGTAAACCTTTTTCCATGTATCTAATATTTCAAATTTGATTTTTCAGGGACATGATGTCGCGGAATACTCAAACCAACATTGACAAGGAGAACACGGGACAAATTTCAAGTTTGGGGGGAGAATGTGGAAGAAGAGTTGATCAAATGCAACACCAAGGTACTACAACATTATAGGCAATACTGATATTTTAGGGAAGTCCTCCTCCTTTTCCTTTAAGTTTAACATTGAGGATAATATTTAGTTTATGTTTAGGAGAGTGTATTATTGTTAATTGCCTACCTAAAATTATTGTGAGTTGGACAGTTTGGCTTATAATTATGTTTTTTCTTTGAAATTTGGTATTGATTTATGAACTATGGATATGATGCATGTTAGATTGATTGAAACTTAATCTTACAAAACTTGATATTATACGTGCACTAGAATTGAGTCTGACACTGTGATGAAACGAGTTGATTCATTTGTTATATAGGTTGATTTAATTGGACAATGATGTTTTACCTAAACTATAATAAATTATTTATCCTTAGACCAAAATTAGCACAGTTTGGAGGTGACTTTATCGTTGTAGGAAGATGCGGACGTGAATTTGGATTCCATTCGTGAAAACTTATGTGTGGATTGTTTTAGACTAACATGATAAAATTAGGCGAAAGTCTTAAATTGGAAGTCTGTTTGTTTGAATAAGTGTGTGATATGGGCATTACACTAATCAAGGCATATATATTTGAAATCTAAAAACGTCTCTTTGAAGTCTTCATAGCTTGAGTAATTAAGCTTGCAAGGGTATTTTAAAATCTAGTGCCCTAAAGTCATCTGACTTGAGAGTGCCTAAAGTTTACTACAGGGGTCAATTAGAAGGCAATCAAAGATGAAACTGCACTTGAAACAATAATTGGTTCTCTTCGAAGCCTTTTTTACTCGGGTCAATAAGCCTATAAGGGTGTTTAAAACCTGGTGCCCTAAATTATCTAATTTGAGAGTCATCAACCTAAAACTTGCTACATGAGTTATCTAGAAAACTAAATGGAGAAAAAAAAAGAAAAAAAAACTTGTGAAAAACAGAAAAAGGAAGTGCATAAAAGAGTAAAAGCACTAAATACCTTGCTTAAACCCTAATACTTATTTGAGGGAATTTGACTTTCGATGGAGAATAATAAGCTAGTTAAGTTGTGGCGGTCGAAGCAATCAAATAATTGGAGAATCCCTATTCATTGAAGTATCGACTTGCAACTAGTAACGTCCACCTGAACTCGAAAAGGTGAGGATAGTGATGAAATATTCAACCTTAGGTCACTCACTGGGAATGAGTGAAAAAGTGTAAGTTTGGGGGGGTGTGTAAATCACACGAGAAATGTAAGGATATATTTGAGCAAAGAGGATCGAAAATCGAAACAACTTGTGCAATCATGGTTGATTACTTTATTCTTCACGCACACGTCGATTTTGCACTGGAAGAGTAGATATTGATCTGGTATTGTGACTTTGAAATATGTTTATGAAATAAACATCAAAATCTAGAATCTTGAGGTAAAAAGCTTGATTGTTCAACTAATTATCCCTTGCATGATAGTGTGTTGGTAGTTGTTTAGATGATAGTTTTGTTTGAGGATAAATAAATATCTAAGTTTGGGGGTATTTGATAAATGTAGTTTATATACTTATTTAAGGCTTTAAAAAAATGATATTTAATTTCCTCTCAGATGAATTGTGTTTTAAATTGTTTCATTGAATAGGTAAAATTCAATGATGGTACAAGAAATTGGAAGAAACGAGGAAGACCCAAAAAAAGAGCAAGATCCAAAGTTCGGCGACCAAAATGTAAATATGTAAAAGTTGTGTCAGGCTTCATGATGAGGATTCAAGAGTGTCGGTGTCAATTGGATAGTGAAAGACATCAAATGGATTAAATATAATCAAAGTATGATCACACATCAAGTTAAAAAAAAAAAGAAAAAGGAAGTTATGCACTATTTTTAGCCCCCATATTGGGACCCGATTTTGACATAGAAAATGATCGAATGATATCTGAAGAACAGTTGTAGCACTTTGAGTTAGATTTCCAACACAACTTGAATTTCCTTAATTGGATATTAGGAGAAAAAGTTATGATAAAAATACCAACCGACATGCTGTCTGCCTGCGCCACCAAAATAGAGCCATGGCGCCGCTGGGTGCATTTAGGGTGGGTTTTTGGCCCGTTTTGAAGTCTATAAAAATCATACTTTCTACACACATGAAGATGCACCTATAAATAAAAATTTATCACACTTTTGAAGGGGGATTCCACATTGAGAGGCAAGAACACAATTTGAAAATTAGAGAGCAAGCTCAAGAGGAGAAAAACAACAATTTAAGGGTTTGAAATCAAGATTTGGAACGAGAAGAACTTGGTGCAAGATTCATCCACTCCTCCACATCTAAATTCAAAACCTAGTGATGGACTCCACTATTTTTATTTGTTTGTCTTCCTCTATTATGAATAGCTAAAATTCTTGTTAGGGCGAATATGTAACCAATTTGGGACTCTTCACATATTTTATTTAAGATTCTTGGTCTTTATTGTTCCATGTGTTAATTTTACTATGAATTCAATGCATTAAACTACTTGATCACTAATTTGATAATTCTGTGAATCCTTTACGAATAGAGATATGAGTTTAGGATTTAGACCATATAGTAAAATATGGTAAATTAGTATAATGAATAGAGATATTTATATTAATTATTGCGGTCATATTTGAATTTCCAGGACAAAGAACTCACTTAATTAAGCTAGATTCGCGTAGAGATATGGAATTTAATTAATTAAATAGGCTCAATGAGAACTTGAGAGGGGTAAATTGAATACAATAGGAGAATTCGACCAAACACTACATTATATGTTACTCTTAATTTAAGATGTAAATGTGATTAATAGGTGAAATTATTCTGCTCTAATGTTTGTTTATTATTTAAGTTCTAAATCTCTCTTTGTGTGTATCCACATAAAATCATATAGTTATATCAAAAATCACAACATCAATTCTTTGTTTATTTTCAATCAAATTAAAGTTAGGAATAATTGAACAAATTATTAAATAGTAGTCCTCGTGGGAACAATATCCGAACTCTTAGGTCCACTTTATTACTTGTTACGATCCGTACACTTGTGGGATACAAAATCGACAATAAGTTTTTGAGTCATTAAGGCATTGAGTCATATGAAGTTTTTGAGTCATATGAAGTAGTGCCACAACTTGCACCTCGGCAAGCCGAAAACTTGTTGAATTAGCTAACATCTTCTCAAAACCAGCATCACGTCATCCAAATTCAATTGCACCAAAATAACTCTCATCTTTACTTGCCATACAGAAAACCTTGTATTGCGATCCAATTGTAGAATATCATACTTCAAAGCAGCCATATCTGAAAATCCTCAACCAATCCACAACAAGAACCAAGCTTTGATACCACTTGTTGGACCTGGAAGGATTGTAGTGAATGAGATTAATGACGCGATATGAAGAAATGAAGATTGCAATTAAAAACAAGATTTAAAAATAAACAAATTAACAAAAAGAGTTAATCACAGAAGCATGACGTTTTATTAATCAACAATATATAGAGAAATACAATAACTTAGCAATTTTTGTTTGAACAAAACTGAAAGAGAAAATCACTATTTATAGGTACATTGCATATCATAATGATGGAAATAATGTGGAATAAAGAAGTGATATATTTTTATAAAAATCATATGAAATATAAGGAAATAAAATTTTCCCTCATGAAAATAAGGAAACAATTTATTTCAAAAAAAAAAAAAAAAACTACCCTAATTTGGGACAAAAACCCAACATTATATTTCTACACATTGCGGTAAAATCATGTGTTTCATATTCCTCGCTATTCAAAAAGCGATGGAAAATACATCTGTCATTTTTTAACAAAACTAATTACATTGTTTTTAATTTGATCTAACGGTGGACTATAATATTGAGAATTGAGACTATTTCTTCTACTCGCTCACAATATCACCGTTCATAGATAATATTAATGGGACAGAAAAATGTGAAATATATAGAGAAAAATTATACAAAAAAATTACGTGAAAAACTTTTAAAATAAAATAAAAATCACGGGATATCAATTATTGCATTAATAAATAAATTCAACTGTAGGTTTGAAAATAATGATATGTTTCCAAGTGTGACAAGACATAATTAGATTCTTGCCAATTGTTTTGTGTACTTAATTAAATGTGGGATTGTTGACTATGAAAATTAGATGAACAAACTGTCATCTAACCAGAGTTTTCGCCTCCTAATTCATTGGTTTTTGATGGCCAGATTGGAGCAAAAGAGAAAATGACTATTTGAGAGAGAGATATTTGAATTGTGTATCTTTTCTTTGTTTTTTTTAGTTAGGTGAGGGTATTTATAGACTTCCCTCAAGACTTTAGGATAATTTGGTCATTTAGGAGAAACGACATATGGTAGCCTCTTATTGGTTAACTTATAGTTGATCTTTTACAATATCACATTTTATTCATTAGATTTGAAGTCAAGCTTTGAACATTTGTTCACATGCACTTTAATAACGGTTTTTAACTAATTAATTAAACGGGGAAATGGCTCGCCTATATTTGGTGCGAGCTTCTAATGTATTCTTATCACTTGCATATCACTTATGCTTTGCAAGTGGAGGGCGAGACTTGCAGAGTATATTTATTGATTTTACATGGATGATTTCTTAATCACCTCAACAAGTGTTAATTACAGATTGCTCAATAACTTAGTCGTAAAAATTTTGGACATGAATCACGTGATACATTGTTAATTGAAATTTTTTGGACATTATAAATATTACGGGCTGGGTACTTTCATTTTTCCAAATAAAAAGCTAAGATTTTCTTGTAGGTACACTTGCAATGTTGACTTCCTGCTTAAAGTGCTTCCACGAGTTGTAAAATTCTTCTAGTTGAAGTTGTGATGAAACATGTCACGTGGATCTTCATGAACTTTTTCCATCATTATTTGAAAAATGTCATCATTCATGTCCCAAAATTTTAACATGTTTGTCTCATAGATAGAATTGTAAAGTAGTCTAACTTAGTACGGAGAAGGACTTGAGCGAACTTCCTCCGCCAAGTGCTAGTAAGGTGCGCTTTGGTCCTTATTACAATGTATGCTGCGAGTAGAATACATTGGTCCATGGGCTCGTCTTCTTCGCTATTCAAGGTCCTCTTCTTAATGGGTGGATGTATTGTATTTCTCTAGTTTTATCACACGTTTTTTTCAGCCACGAGTGATTTGAATTCACGTTGTTTGAGCCTCGAGTGATTTGAATTAATATAATGGTTCTTGATCAATGAAAATAATATCAACTAGATTGTTGCAAAATGACAATGAAAAAAATAATGATCGACATGCATTTCTTAACTACATAGCCTCATAATCACTTGTGAAGCATTGAGGTGATCTTCATTACATCAAGTATTCATTGATGGTATACTTTTAAAAATAATCAGTTTGTTGTTATATATTCATGATGAGTATAACGTAAAAATGCTATCAATTTCAATAAATGGCGGCTAATTGTTAAGTCCTTATCCTATAATCACGATTAAAAATAGTGTAAAATTGATGTCAATTATAAAAATTATTCCATCACATTTATTATATACAATATCGTTAAATAATTAGCTTTCGTCGTGTATATTTAAAATAGTATCATCTTATCTTAAGAAACATTGATGTTTACTATTTTACTATTAAATATGTAATTTATTTTGAAAATATAAGTTTGCTATTTACAATGATTGTCCCAAATGAAATTTATATATTACTAAATCTGGGAGGCTTGCTTCTTTAACAAATTATTATGTTTAATTTATATGCTAAATGATGCTAGAAACACATGAAAAAAAGGTGTGTTGGGCTATAATAGATATACTAAAAGAGATAGCTATTAGTCAATTATTGGGAGAAAACATGAACTTTGTGCTTGTCTTGTTGTGCGACTGTTTTCTAGTGTAGAATAACTATGGGGCGGTAGGGACCCTCAAGGTTGAGGTTCAACTTGTAGTAATAGTTGATACTCCTTGTAGTGGTTGGGGTGGGGGATTCCACCTTCAAAACATTCCTTGCTAAAATCTTTTGAAACTAGAAACCAATTTCTAATGGCTGCTAAGTATTCCAATAACAAAAACAAAAAAATAAAGATCACTTTTTCAGAGGTGGATTAAATAAATTTTTATTGTAACTTCATTTAGTTCGTCACATTATCTACTGAAACATGTGTTCTCCAAAATGGTTGCAACCATCCGCCGCCTCCTCAAATCTCTTCGATGACTTTGTTATGTTAAAATAAAAAGAATGATAGATAAAAGGGGGCAAAGTGGGATTATTTATATATTCTTTGGGCCTTTAATGATATGGTCATTTTTTCATGTCAAATATAGATTAACATCAACATAGACAAAAAGTTGTTTATATATGTAAAAAAAATTATTGATTTGGGTTTCGGTTTTTAGGGTCAAATTCTTAACTTCATTGTATTCCAGATTCAATTTTTCAATCTGTATGTAGTGTATACTATAACTCCAATTTGTTGAAGATCATATTTTTTCAGAGTTCGAAAAAGGGGTGTATGTGCTCAATGAAGGTCTTCGTTGTACTGTTGTAGGAATTGGTTCAAATAATTAACCAAAAATTGAAAAATGAAAAGGTGTGTAAAAGTGAAAAATGAAAAGGTGTGACTACATGTCAATTTCGACCAAATATTCGGACTTGATCCGATGGTCAAATTACAAAAGTAAATAAACCAACTTATTCTACTCGTCAAGTAGATCATCGTGATATATTTGAAATCTCGAAATCAATTCCGATGAATGAGAAATTGCGGACCAAAATTGAAAGAAATGAAGTGTTGCAACTTTTCTAAAGGATGCATGTTTTGACCCACACTACTTCATTTGCACCATTTTTACATCTATAAATAGGACCCTATGGACATGATTTTGGGTACACCAATTGCATTGAGCATTCATTCTCCTCTTGCAATTCTCTCATTTCTAATTCCATAACATTTTCATAAATTTCCTTGGTAGAGAGGGAATTTCGTTTGAATTCGCTGATCGAAGTCATTTGGAGTGCTCATATGGCTTGACGTGGTCGTTGTATCTTAGGAGATGATTGTCGGAAAATCGTTAGCATCGATGCGGGGCAAATTCATTTTAAGGAAAGAGTTATACTCGCCTCGACCAATCGCATCACTTACATCTAATTTTTTCTAATTTCATTTCTATTTGATTTTAGAAAATGATTAATTTTATTTATATGGTTTATGCAAGGTTCGATATGAAGAATCAGATGTATTAATTCAAGAATGGAAATTGTTAGATTCGATAATCATTGGTTAGTTTCTCAAACTCCATTTCAGTAAATCGAAACCTTGTTTTGATTTCGTGAACATAAACGGTATATTTTTTGTGGATATAATATGCTCATAATCGGTATATTCCCCAACAATTTTAAGATGAATTTTATTTTTGTGCATTTTATATTTTGATAAGTAAGTTACATGACTTGATTATGTGGCTTGATAACATATAAAATCTATTTTATATGCCTGAATATGGAATTGAACGTGTATGCACGTGTGAGATTTAAATTTGTTATTGCATGAATTATTTACTATTCACGCCATTTTAACTGTTATGCTCCATTGGGTATTATTTTGATTAAGTCTTATTCGTTCACGTATCTATTGAATTCCAAGAATTCAGTTTGTTTAAAAGATTTAATTATGAAGGGCTTGAGTTCTTTTGTCTTCAAGCCATGACAGTTTAATTTTCAAAAGCACTATGTCTATCCCTTTTCTTAAAATATTGTGAATGACATATGAATAGATGCTTACATGAAATTATACATTGAGAGAATAATGATAGTAAAATATTCTCTAATTTGGGTTTGTTAAAATGCAACATATTCGAGATTCAAGATAATAAATAACTTTGGTCTTGTTTTACCTTATGTGGACACTTCTTTGTATGAATGGTTGTACTCAAACCAACGGTCATTAGTGGGAGAAGGCTGCCAAACCAAATTTAATTTCTTCCATCCTTCTTTATTTAACAATGGGCTTCTAAAACACGTGGGTGATCAATTTTCACCTGTGTTGGCTATTGCTATTGGTTTTGGAAGTGCATGGTGCAGTTCCAGCCATTGTTTAATTTAATTAATTGTGGTAGTGGCAATTCATGTTGTGATGATGAGATTGCAATGTCATTTCTTATAATATGGAAGTGCACAGATTCCCTTGAGACATTGACATTCCTATAGATGGAATACATTTATACAATGGATGTATAAATGTTTGGAATATAAGTTGCTATTCCTTCACTTTGGTCATGATGAATTGTATATTGTTAAAACCAACTCGAGTCCAATAATGAATGGATGGAAATAAGGAAATTATTCCTAACCATTGGACATGTAATGATGTCAATTACTTGATGAGAGTTTATGAACTTTCATGATGACTCCTTTGATTGAAATATGCTAATGGCATGGCAAATTAGTTGGTTAAAATTTCATATCTTATTGAAATTATACTAACTTTGTCTATGATGATAGCCTCAATTAATTTGATAAAATTAAATGATATGATTTAAGTGGATATCATTATTTAGTAATGAGAATTAAGCCACTTAATTATTTGAAATTATAGAAAATTGTGTAGAATATTATGAAATATTCTTGGATCAATTTAGATGAAAAGGTGCGTCCTTTCATATGAAAAACCACGACTTTTGATATAATTATTCTCCAATGGGTATGTCTCTTCATAGAGATTATCCCAAGAGGTGTGTCCTTTCATAGGATTGTGTCTTTTCAAAACACAACTTTTCAACCGATGGTTGAAATGAAATTATCATGTGAAATGTCACAAATGTGATAAGTTGCATATGTTTAGAGAAGTTGCAATGATTAGCCCTCTTTATTGTTGAATTTGACTTCAATCATGAAACGAATTAAGTTGGTATATGTTTTGAAAGCATTGCTCGTCTATATGATGACATTGATTTAATTTGAATGATCAAATTAAAATAATTAGATTGAAGTACGTTATATGCAACTTTAATTGAAATAAATTGTGAGTCAATAACTACTATTTTGAAAGTACTTAGACTTTCACAAAGCACTCGATACGGATATTATGAATTGAACTATGAAAGAGTTGATGAACTCTAAGTTCAAGTATAACCCAAGAATGTGAGGGTTAAACTTAATACTCTTTTTGTGGATGCAATATTACTAGATTATATTTGTATTTCTAACCGAGGAATTGTGGGGATAACTCAGTTTAACAATTACATTTGCTTTTATCTTATAATCATAGAAAAGTATCTATGAAGGTGGAAAGATAGAAAACCCTTATACTAATTATAAGAATGATATACACTAAGTCTAAAGTGGATGAAATTGGTTGTAAAGTCGATTATGACGTTTGTTTAAACATGCAAGAACAATTGGAATATATGAAGAATATTCATAAAGTTCAAATGCATAGTAATGCTTCTTCAATGATGATATTGAATACCCATGATTCTGAAATCCACTAGTAAAAGTGATTGACTAGTGTAGTGTTTAATAGAAATCCTCCAACCGTGTTTGGAAATTGATAAAGCTAATGAGGCATATAGTTTCATGAGAAGATTTCTTGGTTACAACAATTTGTATCTATCAAATAAATCGATCGTTGGCTAGCTATATTTGATAAGATACTAAGTCACATGTAATGGTAGATCTGGACTAGACATAATACCATTAAGCAGTTGATCTCAATGGTGTAAACTCGTGATACCTTTAAAGAGATTTACTGAAAGAGATCAAGAATACTGCATATCGAAGGGAATGAGACAAAGCCTACTACGTTAGAGTCCTTGTAATGGTAACCCTACCTTGTTGACTAGAGATCCCAAGATCTTGGTTCAAAGGGACAACTAAGTTATGAGGATTCCACGAAGTACTTACGAAAATAATTTCCTAACTCATTCCTATGATATTAAAGTGTTTTCTGCAGAGTTGCAAGAGGTTAAGATAATCTTTTAATGATTCCTATATCTTGATTAAGTCAAGTGGAGTAGGGTAGAATACTCTTAATAGGAGGTCACCTATGTGATTGTGAAGTGTGGCCGCTTCAATGAGAATTATTCAAGGCTTAAATTCTCTAAACACTCGCAGAACCAAGAAGGGTTCAGGGCCAAAATGAACCAAGTCATGAAAACCATGAACGGTTTAGGGAAGAAATTGTGTGAGTATCGTTGTCTTGACTTACACTATAGGCTGAATGGTTCAACACATCACGTTCACCAATTAGCCGAGTAAGTCAGATGGTATTTCACAACGGGAGGTTCAAGGCCAAAAGTTACTATCCCCGATGCAGTGGCTTTCCGCTCTCTCTCTACATTATATCATATCATTGTATTTGCATATGTGTACCCCAATTTTCATTCATGTGGGGGATTGTAGGAATTGGTTCAAATAATTAACCAAAAATTGGAAAATGAAAAGGTGTGTAAAAGTGAAAAATGAAAAGGTTTGACTACGTGTCAACTTCGACCAAATATTGGGACTTGATCCGATGGTCAAATTATAAAAGTAAATAGACCAACTTATTTTACTCGAGTAGATCGTCGTGGTATATTTGGAATCTCGAAATCAATTCTGGATGAATGAGAAATTGCAGACCAAAAGTTGGAAGAAATGAAATGTTGCAACTTTTCGAAATGATGCAGATTTTGGCCAAGTGTTGCAAGTTTTCAAAAGGATGGATGTTTTGGCCCACACTACTTCATTTGCACCCTTTCTACATCTATAAATAGGACCCTATGGATATGATTTTGGATACACCAATTGCATTGAGTATTCATCCTCCTCTTGCAATTCTATCCTTTATAATTTCATAGCATTTTCATGCATTTCCTTGGTAAAGAGGGAATTCCGTTTGAGTTCGCTGGTTGAAATCATTTGGAGTGCTCCTATGACTTGACGTGGTCATTGTATCTTGGGAGATGATTGTCGAAAAACCGTTAACACCGATACGGGGCAAATTCATCTTAAGGAAAGAGTTATACTCGTCTCGGCCAATGGCATAACTTACATCTAATTTTTTCTAATTTCATTTCTATTTGATTTTAGAAAATGATTAATTTTATTTATATGGTTTAAGCAAGATTCGATATGAAGAATCACATGTTTTAATTCAAGAATGGAAATGGTCAGATTCGATAATCATTGGTTAGTTTCTCAAACTCCATTTCAGTAAATCGAAACCTTATTTCGATTTCGTGAACATAAACGGTATATTTTTTGTGGATATAATATGCACATAATCGGTGTATTCCCCAACACTATCGCAGTTGACTCAAGTGGTGATGCAATCACCATCTTCCAATCCTATATAAATTGTAAAAATGCAATTCAAGGGTGGCGGGTGGTCATGGGGATTATGGAGAAGAAATAACTCAAAGAAGGAATACCCCAAAAGGGGGGAAAAATGAAAAAATAAAAAATAAAAATAGTGAGTTGCTTTTTGGTACTTATCACTATATACCCTAACCCTATGAGTGGAATACGTTGGTCCATGGGGTCGCTTCATTTGCCATTCATAGTCCTCTAGTTAAAACCTGGCATGTATTGTATTTTTCTATTTTTATCAGACATCGTTCGAGCATTGGGTGATTTGAATTGATATAATGGTTCTTGGTTATGTATAAAAAATAATCAAAGTTCTAATTAACATTCAAATGAAAATAATCACGATTAGATATTTTCTCTAGATGAAAAAACGAAAATAATTATGATCGACATGCATAGCCTAACTAGCCTCCATAATCACTTGAGAAGCCTTGATGCGATCTCCATGACATCAAGTATTCATTGATGGTATACTTAAAAAAATAAAAAAAAATCATTTCTTCATTGTATAATCACGATGAATATAACTTTAAAATGATATCAATTACAATAAATGATGGCTAATTGTTATATTGTTATTGTATACTCACGATTAAAAATAGCTTAAAATTGAAGTAAATTTTTTAGGTTATATGACATAATATAAAGTACTGATCGTACAAGCAAAATAATAATAATAATAATAATAATAATAATAATAATAATAATAATAATAATAATAATAATAATAATAATTAAAGTAAGAAGAGAGATTTGCAAACAAATCGAGTAATTTTATTAATTGACAACAATGGAGAGAAAAATATAGTTTTAGCAATCTTAATAAACTGAATGAAGAGTTTACTATTTATAAGGGGACATGTCAAAACCCTAGAAGTAACCTAATGTATGAAATCTAGGTCAACCACCATAAAGAGAAAAACTTGAACGATGCTGCCGCTCGAGTGAGAGCTCGACGACAGGTGGACGATAGCTTCCTGCTCCAAAAGTTTACCTACTGCTCGAGCGGCCAGCTAGCGATAGGTTAGCAAAATTGCGGTGACATTCCTCTTAATCCATAATTTTGATCTGTCCATGACGACTTCAATTAGGACTTTGATATCTACTAGAATTTGGGCCACATTACTACAAATCTCCACCTTGACACAAATTTCGGTGCAACGAATGATAACCCAAAATTTCTCCATCTAGAAAAATAAGTTCCACTGCAATAAAATAGATTGAACTTTTCAACCAGAACCAAACTTCTTCACTTCATGAAAATTACTCTTCCTCTTTCACAGTATCCACAAATGATACCTGAACAACAGGGTCAAAGCTCACCCTGTAGCAGAATTAGCTCTAAATACTTTAACTGAAGGCCCCTTGTTAGTCTCGATACCTTCAAAACCACAAAAAATATACACGACCAGATCAGTATCCCTATACCTATCTTCAATGGGTCATTCCCTGGCAATTGAACATAATGGTACCGTGGACAATGGTGGCAAAGCTGAGTTACCATATCTTCCAAACTCATCCGAGTAGTGTCTTCAATAATGACCCAAAGTCAATTATCAAAGGTACTATACCAAACTGTATATCTACCATGGTACTAAACCTATGTTAATGATTCTTCAGTGATTGCGCGCGACCTTGCAAAATGTATATCGGGACCTCCTCCGCCCTCCAATACATCATGGACATCCTTCCGGACCTTCAAGATTGAGAAGTCATAACCCTTCGAATCAAGGTACTCAGCGAGATGAAATTCTTCTTCAAATCTGGAACATGTCGAACCTGGTCAAGTGTTCTAATTGTTTCATCCAACAATTTCAATCTGACCCTACTAATACCAGCTACTCGACAAGATCCGTTGTTACACATGACAACAACACCTTGGGTCACTGTTTCATATGTTTCAAACAAATCCCAATTCGGACACATATGGGATGTACAAGCTGTATCGAAAATCCACTCCTCGTTAGGTTTAGATTCCATGTCAGAAAATCGTAAAGAGATCTCCATCACTCAAATAGTCCTCGGTTATGTTGGCCTCGTCCAAAGTATTCGATTACTTCCCATAATTTGCAGTCGAATTATCTTTGCTCTGCAACTTCTCGCGATCACTGTTGATGCGCAGTTTCTTCTTGCAATAAAAACAAACCTTATTGCTAAAACTTGACCTCGACTTACTCTTTTGCCAATCACCATGAACCATCGGACCTTCTCCATCTCTGATTTCAAATCCAACCATATATTTCATCTTCTCATTTGAGAACAAGGTATCATACACGTCTTCATGATTATACAAAATCGTGTCCCTAAACGAAATAAATGAAGTGGACAGCGAACACAACAAGATCAAGGCCAAATTTTTTTCATCATACTTAACCTTTAATATCTCCAAATCGACGACGATCTCCTTCAACATAGCCAGATGATCTTTCAAAGATCTGCCTTCTACCATGCGATGAAAATATAACCTCTGCTTTATATACAATTTACTCGTCAGATTTTTAGTTATACATAATTGCTCGACTTCAACCGTAATGCAGTTGCTATCTTCTCCTTCAAAATGTCTTGAAGAATATTGTTAAAGAGATGAAAATGAATCCGTGAAAATGCCTTTCGATCATTCCGTTATTTCTCCTTTGTTGTCCAAGTTGTGGCCATCTTGTCATTTGCATTTTCACTTGCCACAATGAAAATTTTGTATTGCGATCCAAAAGCATAATTTCATACTTCATAGCTGCCACCGATAACAGAAACCTCAAACAAAATCAAAACCTTGCTCTGATACCACTTGTTACGAAATTGGTAGTTTATATGACACAATATGAAATATTGATTGTACAAGAAAAAACAATATCAAAGCTAGAAGAGAGATTGGCAGATGAATCATGTAATTTTTTTAACTGACAACCAATGGAGATAAAAGTACGATTTCAACACTTTTAATAAATTGAATGAAGAGTCTACTATTTATAGGGGACAAGTTATAGTGCGAATATTTTGTGTGCACATTATATTTGAATTTTATAATTTACCATTGACATTTATTCAAAAAAATTCATTAACCAACTATAGCAACTTTCATCAATGCTTAGACATGCATTTCTTCTAAGAATTTGAGAAACTATTTAACCAAATAAGCAATATTGGAAACAAGACATATCAAGGATTTGATATATTGTATTCTATGGAATTGAATAATTTCGTAAATTGATTCAATTAATGTATTTTGTTATTCATTATTACACTAAAAAATAAAAAAAGCATATTATTCAAATTGTTTAAATGTTACTTGGATAAAATTGTCCACAAAATTATATTTATTTCATTTCATTTTTAATACACTAAAGATTAAGATTATAATATCATTTTCTCTTGTTGTCTACTATTTAACAGCTTCATCTAACATGCAAAATTTAGTTACCGATGTCTTATATGTCTACACATTGAGCTCATGGTGTAAAATCATTTGTTTCATGTTCCTCACCATCTTAAAAAAGAAATAGAAATTTATCCATATGCGTCTTTCAGTTTTTAATATTGAGAATCGAGACTGATTCTTTTGCTCGCTTACAATATCACCGTTCATAGATAATACTAATAAGACATAAAAATGTGAAATATATAGAGAAAATTTACCCAAGAAATTACATGAAAAACTCCAAAAATAGAAGAAAATTACGGGGTATCAATAAGAGAAATGTTCCACTATATAAGAAATAATGTGCTGGCAATTTCTTCTTCTTCCGTAGAGCACATCCAATTATTTCATTAACAAACAAATCCAACTGTAAGTTTGAAATTAATGGTATGTTTCCAAGTGTGACAAGACATTTAGATTCTTGTGTTTTGTCTACTTATAAATTCAGCGCCTGATACCATTATAAATTAACTATTTTTTTCTATGTATTCAATTTCAAATCATGCATTCACAAAATAAAATATTCTGCATTTAAATTCAAAATTTTTCTTATTTTTTAACTATACATTATTCAAAAATTTACTGTTCAAAATATTATTTTTGATATTTAACAGATTGCTCAATAACTTAGCTGCAAAAATTTTGGACATGAGTCACGTGATACATTGTTAAATAAAAAACTTTGGACATGAATCGTTCAATCACATGATACATTGTAAATTAAATGGACATTTTTCAAAACTGCTCATTTAAAAATTTTGATGTGGGTGTAAATGATAAAATTGTCCTTCTCCGAACCACTTAATTATAAAAAATAAGTGTCCATTTATAAAGTCACAATAACTTCGTATGTCAATGGACTTCCTCGGTGACGTGTTTGATAAACTTAAAATTATGTTTAATCGAATTTAATATTGTGTACCAAATATTTTCTTGAATATAATCAAAAGCAAAAAAAAAGACATTGTTGTCCTCCTCTCACTATGCTTAGGACATCAGATTCGTGCATCTAGTGGATCGTTACTTCTTTACTTGCGTGGATTTCCATACTATTGGAAAGTTGCCATTATTCATCTAATCTTAGATGTCAATGAACAATAAATTCTTTCTTTGAAAAAAAAAAATAAATAAATTTGTTGACGTACATGATGTGCACCATTGCTAAGATCACAATAACTTTTTCTTTGTGAAATATCGTTGCAATAAGTAGATATAACGTGTTCAGAATTATGATTAAAAATGATCTAAATTATTAAAAATAAAAAATTAGCACATCCAATTATTGCATTAACAAATAAATCAAACTGCAAGTTTGAAAATAACGATGTATGCTTCCAAGTGTGACAAGTCATACTTAGCGTCTTGCCATGTGTTTTGTCTGCTTAATTAAATATGGGATGATTTCTTGATAACTTCAACACGTGCCACTAAACACAAAATGTGTAGATTTTGTGTTGCGTTTACTCTCAATTAAAGATTGCTCAATAACTTAGATGTGAAATTTTTGGACATGAATCACATGATACACTGTCATTATTAAACCTACAATAATTATGGATAATAATATAATCTTAAATCAACTGACTGCAAGCGGTGGTCATATTATGCCCCAGTTTGAACTCCATTTTTGGTTAAAATGTATTTTAAAATAATATTTTATTGGAGAATGTGTGATTAAAAAATAAGAAAAAATTTTGAATGTAAAATTATTTTATGGGAGAATGTGTGGTTGAGAATGAATTTTGAAAATAAAAAAAATAAAGAGAGTTTTTGAAAAAATAGGGCTAAACATATGCTAAATTCCGTGGAAAAGCCCAATCTTATTTAAATGCTTATTATATTTCTGTAGAGAAATTGAAATCTGCTCAGTGCTTTCAAAACCTACCAGTCAATTGGTTTATAAATTTTGTCATCTTATAATTATTTAATATTTCAAGGAGGGGATTAGAAATGAAAACAAGTCAGAAAAAGCATCTTCTCAACCAAGTTACAAAAGGACTTGTCATCAATTTGAAACAAAAATTTATCATCGCTATCGATAATCAAATAAAAATTTAATAAATTTGTTGATGTAAAATTCATTCCATCAATCAAAGGATTATGGTTTTGGCCAATAGGTTGGTGTTAAGGACCAATCATTCCTTCAACTGGATTGAAAAGAAAGCGTGCCACTGTGGAAAAACCTGGATTTGTATATTTGCGTGCAAACTATATCATCATGTAGTCGCTACAATACCATTATTTTAGTAGGAAAAGGAAGGAAAGGAAAAGAAAAGAAATCCATACAAGTGAAACTCCATCCAGACCTTCAAGACGCCACCTCTTCCTGAGAAGTCATAACCCTTCGAATCAAGGTACTCAGCGAGATGAAATTCTTTTTCAAATCTGGAACATGTCAAACCTGGTCAAGTGTTCTAATTGTTTTATCCAATAATTTCAATCTGACCCTACTAATATCAGCTACTCGACAAGATCCGTTGTTACACATGACAACAACACCTTGGGTCACTGTTTCATATGTTTCAAACAAATCCCAATTCGGACACATATGGGATGTACAAGCTGTATCGAAAATCCACTCCTCGTTAGGTTTGGATTCCATGTCAGAAAATCGTAAAGAGACCTCCATCACTCAAATAGTCCTCGGTTATGTTGGCCTCGTCCAAAGTATTCGATTACTTCCCATAATTTGCAGTCGAATTATCTTTGCTCTGCAACTTCTCGCGATCACTGTTGATGCGCCGTTTCTTCTTGCAATAAAAACAAACCTTATTGCTAAAACTTGACCTCGACTTACTCTTTCGCCAATCACCATGAACCATCGGACCTTCTCCATCTCTGAATTCAAATCCAACCATATATTTCATCTTCTCATTTGAGAATAAGGTATCATACACGTCTTCATGATTATACAAAATCGTGTCCCTAAACGAAATAAATGAAGTGGACAGCGAACACAACAAGATCAAGGCCAAATCTTTTTCATCATACTTAACCTTTAATATCTCCAAATCGACGACGATCTCCTTCAACACAGACAGATGATCTTTCAAAGATCTGCCTTCTACCATGCGATGAAAATATAACCTCTGCTTTATATACAATTTACTCATTAGATTTTTAGTTATACATAATTGCTCCGACTTCAACTGTAATGCAGTTGCTATCTTTTCCTTCAAAATGTCTTGAAGAATATTGTTAAAGAGATGAAAATGAATCCGTGAAAATGCCTTTCGATCCTCCCGTTATTTCTCCTTTGTTGTCCAAGTTGTGGCCATCTTGTCATTTGCATTTTCACTTGCCACAATGAAAATTTCGTATTGCGATCCAAAAGCAGAATTTCATACTTCATAGCTGCCACCGATAACAGAAACCTCAAACAAAATCAAAACCTTGCTTTGATACCACTTGTTACGAAATGGGTAGTTTATATGACACAATATGAAATATTGATCATACAAGAAAAAACAATATTAAAGCTAGAAGAGAGATTGGCAGATGAATCACGTAATTTTTTTAATTGACAACCAATGGAGATAAAAGTACGATTTCAACAATTTTAATAAACTGAATGAAGAGTCTACTATTTATAGGTGACAAGTTATAGTGCGAATATTTTGTGTGCACATTATATTTGAATTTTCTTTTGTCTCATAAAATAATTTACCATTGACATTTATTCAAAAAAATTCATTAACCAACTATAGCAACTTTTATCAATGCTTAGACATGCATTTCTTCTAAGAATTTGAGAAACTATTTAACCAAATAAGCAATATTGGAAACAATACATATCAAGGATTTGATATATTGTATTCTATGGAATTGAATAATTTCGTAAATTGATTCAATTAATGTATTTTGTTATTCATTATTACACTAAAAAATAAAAAAAGCATATTATTCAAATTGTTTAAATGTTACTTGGATAAAATTGTCCACAAAATTATATTTATTTCATTTCATTTTTAATACACTAAAGATTAAGATTATAATATCATTTTCTCTTGTTGTCTACTATTTAACAGCTTCATCTAACATGCAAAATTTAGTTACCGATGTCTTATATGTCTACACATTGAGCTCATGGTGTAAAATCATGTGTTTCATGTTCCTCACCATCTTAAAAAAGAAATCGAAATTTATCCATATACGTCTTTCAGTTTTTAACAAAAAAAACTATATTGAGAATCGAGACTGATTCTTTTACTCGCTTACAATATCACCGTTCATAGATAATACTAATAAGACATAAAAATGTGAAATATATAGAGAAAATTTACCAAAGAAATTACATGAAAAACTCCAAAAATAGAAGAAAATTACGGGGTATCAATAAGAGAAATGTTCCACTCTATAAGAAATAATGTGCTGGCAATTTCTTCTTCTTCTTCCGTTGAGCACATCCAATTATTTCATTAACAAACAAATCCAACTTTAAGTTTGAAATTAATGGTATGTTTCCAAGTGTGACAAGACATTTAGATTCTTGTGTGTTTGTCTACTTATAAATTCAGCGCCTGATACCATTATAAATTAACTATTTTTTCTATGTATTCAATTTCAAACCATGTATTCACATAATAAAATATTCTGCACGTAAATTCAAAATTTTTCTTATTTTTTAACTACACATTATTCAAAAATTTACTATTCAAAATATTATTTTTGATATTTAACAGATTGCTCAATAACTTAGCTGTAAAAATCTTCGACATGAGTCACGTGATACATTGTTAAATAAAAAACTTTGGACATGAATCATTCAATCAAATGATACATTGTAAATTAAATGGACATTTTTCAAAACTGCTCATTTAAAAATTTTGATGTGGGTGTAAATGATAAAATTGCCCTTCTCCGAACCACTTAATTATAAAAAATAAGTGTCCATTTATAAAGTCACAATAACTTCATATGTCAATTGACTTCCTCGGTGACGTGTTTGATAAACTTAAAATTATATTTAATCGAATTTATTATTGTGTACCAAATATTTTCTTGAATATAATCAAAAGAAAAAAAAAAGACATTGTTGTCCTCCTCTCACTATGCTTAGGACATCAGATTCATGCATCTAGTGGATCGTTACTTCTTTACTTGTGTGGATTTCCATACTATTGGAAAATTGCCATTATTCATCTAATCTTAGATGTCAATGAAAAATAAATTCTTTCTTTAAAAAAAATAAAAATAAAATTGTTGACGTACATGATGTGCACCATTGCTAAGATCACAATAACTTTTTCTTTGTGAAATATCGTTGCAATAAGTAGATATAACGTGTTCAGAATTATGATTAAAAATGATCTAAATTATTAAAAATAAAAAATTAAGCACATCCAATTATTGCATTAACAAATAAATCAAACTGCAAGTTTGAAAATAACGATGTATGCTTCCAAGTGTGACAAGTCATACTTAGCGTCTTGCCATGTGTTTTGTCTGCTTAATTAAATATGGGATGATTTCTTGATAACTTCAACACGTGCCACTAAACACAATATGTGTAGATTTTGTGTTGGGTTTACTCTCAATTAAAGATTGCTCAATAACTTAGAGGTGAAATTTTTGGACATGAATCACATGATACACTGTCATTATTAAACCTACAATAATTATGGATAATAATATAATCTTAAATCAACTGATTGCAAGCGGTGGTCATATTTGCCCCAGTTTGAACTCCATTTTTGGTTAAAATGTATTTTAAAATAATATTTTATTGGAGAATGTGTGATTAAAAAATAAGAAAAAATTTTGAATGTAAAATTATTTTATGGGAGAATGTGTGGTTGAGAATGAATTTTGAAAATAAAAAAAATAAAGAGAGTTTTTGAAAAAATAGGGCTAAACATATGCTAAATTCCGTGGAAAAGCCCAATCTTATTTAAATGCTTATTATATTTCTGTAGAGAAATTGCGATCTCCTCAGTGCATTCAAAACCTACCAGTCAATTGGTTTATAAATTTTGTCATCTTATAATTATTTAATATTTTAAGGAGGGGATTGGAAATGATGCGTGAAAAATGTGAAAACAAGTCAAAAAAAGCATCTTCTCAACCAAGTTACAAAAGGACTTGTCATCAATTTGAAACAAAAATTTATCATCGCTATCGATAATCAAATAAAAATTTAATAAAATTGTTGATGTAAAATTCATTCCATCAATCAAAGGATTATGGTTTTGGTCAATAGGTTGGTGTTAAGGACCAACCATTACTTAAATTGGATTGAAAAGAAAGCATGCCACTGTGGAAAAACCTGGATTTGTATATTTGCATGCAAACTACACCATTCTGTAGTCTCTAGCAATACCATTATTTTAGTAGGAAAAGGAAGGAAAAGAAAAGAAAAGAAATTCATACAAGTGAAACTCGATTTTGAGAGAACACCTTAAATGGGAACACTACGGGTAAGATGACTAGTACTCTACAGAAATTGGCAATTGTTACAGAAATTAAGTCAGTACGTTTAAAAAAATATATTTTTTCAAAACTCGTTTCAACCACATTATTCCATAAAATAATGCTATACGTGCAATAAAAAAATTTCCTCATTCTTTAACCATATTCTCCAAAAATTATTATTCAAAAGCACACGTTAAATTCCCCCAAAATCTCATTTTAATGGAGAAAGTTTCATGATGGTTTTTTTATTGACCATTGTAAGAAGTTATTTTTAATCCTCTAATAGGTATTCCATGGCAGCAAAATCTACCCATCACTCATAATGTCAACATTTAGCTATTGTATATTATTACTAAAAAGAAATGGATCATTCGACAACATATTTGTATGTGCGTCTTATTTTGACAATGTGGAAAGCCTAATTTTCAGTGAAGCTACATGTACAGGGACCTATTTCGATCCCTGCCTAGCAAGAAACAAGTGGGGGCGGGCCCCATAATTTTTTTTTTTAAATACATGTGGGGGTCGCCCCCAAACAGTGAGGACCTGTAAGGCCCCTGTGAAAATGCACCTACACATGCAGCTTTTTTCAATTTGTTTTTGCATCATGCAATGTCTCGACGAGATTTATAAAGAGATTACCAATCTGATATCAATGTTAGCTTCTCCGATTTCATTTGGACTTTACCTGTTTGATCCAAATTCCATGAAAATAATGCTAAAGGGTAAAAAGTGGCATTTTGTATTAAGAATTGGGGATCCATATTAA
Source organism: Olea europaea var. sylvestris (assembly GCF_002742605.1). Taxonomy (NCBI): domain Eukaryota; kingdom Viridiplantae; phylum Streptophyta; class Magnoliopsida; order Lamiales; family Oleaceae; genus Olea; species Olea europaea. The sequence continues at coordinate 26,545,152 of NC_036243.1, read as the reverse complement.
AATGTTAACATTGTTAAAAATAGTAATTCAACCCCCTTATAAATTGGTCTATGTTTTCATCTTTATATATTCGATGTGTCATTTTATCCTTCAATACGCCTCGCAAAATAGGTGTTCATTTGAGGAAATCAATCTTGAAATCCGTGTACTTATTTTTTTGAGTCTTAAATGGACTGAACTGCTCGATTGAGTTCAATGGGCTTTGATACCTCATTAAGATTTGGTGAACCATCTTAAAAGGACAATCTTATTTAGAGAAATATCAACAAATTCTTATAAATTAATCTATATTTTTATCTTTATTCGATGGGGGAATATAAACTAGCATAGCATGCTTGGGAAATAAGTATCTTTTACATCCTATGATATAAAGATCAAATATCATGTTACGCCTTTGTTTGGTAGATATTAAAATCATATTTTCAGTAAATTTTAATAAAAATTGATGGAATAGTTATGGATCCTACAAAAGTGGAGACGAAATTAATAGCTTTCTTTGACCTAGATTTTTTAGCAATACCAATCAGGGTTTATCTCATGGGATATATATTTTATATATTTATAGTACTGTATTGTCTCGTGTCATGCATGAATTATTTTACTTGTTTTACAATGATAGTTCACTTCCAAATTCTTCTATAAATACCTTGGATTGCTTCTTCTCAATCGCACTCTTCTTTCTAAGAAACACACACACACACACACACACTCTCACATCAGACATGAAGACAGAAATAGTTGGCGGAAGTGAGAAAAATATATGGAGTTCAATGTTGTTCATTACAGCATTTCTGATATTGGGATGGAGAATTATGGATCGGATTTGGCTTAAACCTAAGAAGAAGGAGAGGATGCTTAAGCAGCAAGGCTTCAAAGGGAACCCATATTCCTTGACCAGGCTTCTGTTTGGAGACGTAAAAGAGAACTCAATCGAATATGCCGAAGCCTTGCGAAAGACTATCAATGTTCACGACGAAGCTGTTCCCCGTGTCATGCCCTTCGTTCATAAAACCATTGAAAAATACGGTATCTTCAAGGAAACTAATGTACTTTTTTAGAAATTAATTCTAATGAACTTCCAAATATTTGTGAGTGGAAACTAAGTGCCCGTTTGGTTTGTATTTTAGTGTTTTGCACTGAGAACTGAAATACCAGACCAAACATATTTTCTGTATTTTGCAAAACTAAAACCAGTTTGAAAACAGCAAACCAGAAGCACCTATCTTAGGTGCCTGCATTTAAGTAATAATTGATCCATGCATACACTAATTGTATTTGCATTATCATAATTTCTTTCTAAAAAGGTTCTTTCTTTTTTTTTTTTATGTTTTTTGTAGGTAAAATGTCGTTCATGTGGGTTGGACCGAGACCTCGGGTGCTCATTATGGATCCTGAGTTGATGAAAACAGTGATGAGTAAATACAATATTTTCAAAAAGAATTTTAAGGTAACCAATAATATAGTACAAACACTTATTAGTGGAATCCTTAATCAAGAGGGAGAAGAATGGAGCAAAAGCAGAAAGACTCAAAATCCAAGTTTCTAGCTGGAAAAAATTAAGGTAAATTTTGTACCAATTAATATCCTTTTTTCCCTTCTTTTGTATAATTAATCTTAATAAATTATTTACATTTTTTCCAATATTTTGTTTTTAATTATGTAGCAAATGATACCTGCATTTCAATTAAGCTGCGATGAAATTGTGAATAAGTGGAAGATCATGGTGTCGAGCTCCAAGGATGGCTCCTGTGTGGTGGACGTGATGTCTCATATAGAAATCTTGACCACTAAAGTAGTGTCCCGAACTTTATTTGCCACTGACTATGCTCAGGATAAAAGGATCTATGAAATTCTTAAAGAATTGACTGCTATTGCGAGACAGACAACCCGAATAGTTGATTTACCGGGAGCAAAGTACGTTATTGCACTTACATTGTCGTTGTATATTTACAATGATGTTTGTACTCTCACCACGATTGTCCATTGTTTTCAAAACGATTAAAATGGAGGTTTAACTTAAGAAATGTCGGCTTATATTATTTACTGATACTCTTCATTTAAATTCGACGTCTTGTACTCGTCTTAATATTCATCATTGTAGGTCCTTTTTGTCTTCTTGTTAGTATATTGACAATTTTCTCAATTTGGTGTAGGTATCTTCCCACTATGACAAATCGAAGGTCAGAACAGATAAAAAATGAATTAAGAAAATCATTTTCGATTCTGATAAATGAAAGGGCAAAGGCAATTAAGGCAGGAAAAACCATGGACGATAACTTCTTTCATGTGTTGTTGGAATCTGAACTCGCAGAAGCTCATGGAATCAAGAATATGGATGATTTGATTGGAAATGTTCAGTTATTTTACTTCGCAGGACATGAGACCACCACAGCTATGCTCGTTTGGACCATGATTTTACTTAGTATCCATCAAAATTGGCAAGAACGTGCAAGACAAGAGGTTTTTCAAGTCTTCGGTGACCGCAAACCTGATTATGAAGGGTTAAGTCAACTGAAAATTGTAAGTAGTCTCAATTTTACATACTTCACAAATATATATATATATATATCTTAAAAAAGAAAAGTTGAAAATCATCAGAAAAAGCATGAACATACTTGTATTAATTTTGATATAGGTTTAGTGACCGAACACATATATTTAACCCTATAATGAACTCATACAAATGATAGTTGAATAATTTTGAAAGTAACATGTTTTGGTAATGAACATATATGCGTGTGTGATAGATTGAGATGTTGGGGAATTTCACTTATTACAAGAATAATTCACCAATCCAAGCAACTAACTAGAGTGATTAAATATGCGAGTCAATAATCAAAACAAAAATAAGCAAATACAAAATCAAATTTTTACGTGAAAAAAACCCTCCAGTGTAAAGGGAAAAAAACCCCAGAGCAACTCTGGCCAAAATCCACTATAATAAAAATATAGATTGCTATATTTAAGTTTTTGTCCAAAACTTGAATTCTCAACAAATTGGAAATAACACAATAATTAATCTCTAAGACAACAATTTATCCCACCATAAATCACCAATTTAATTAACCTTGTGAGAACTCACTTTAAATACTACACCTCTAGAGTATTCAAAATACGCCTTAGAGAAAATCCCAATTTATATTGCGTTGAGAATCCACACCCAAATTGAAAAAAAATAAAAAATAAATAAAATTTCCTTTTCTCCTTCTTTTATTTCTTCTCTAACAGCTTCAACCTTTTTTCCTTCAATTATAGCCGTCGTTTTTGACTTTCCTAATGGTTTGACTAAAAGAAAATAAGGAAGATTGGGCTTTTTCTCTTGGGCTGGACAAGCCCATATAACACGAAAATGATGCAAATCTTACCTTTCGGATTAGAAAAAATAGTTATGCTGGATTGATTCGCCTTGGTTTTGTTTTCGAGTAATACTATTTAATACCACTAGCACTGAGCAACAATCTAGATGGCATCTAAGTATTATTAATTGATAGATCACCTTAGAAGTAGAAAAATAAATCACATTTAAGACATTCTATCACTTACATGATATGTAAATTGATGCTCTAGCACCAGTATCGTTATTCTTAATTTGGTTTTTTCATGTGTATAAGAAATTCTTTTATTGTCACACGTCTTTTTCAATGTTAATCATCAAGAAATGAATAGGGTGTTCTCTTCCCTTATTATTTGAGATTCTTTATCATCCTTACAGATAACAATGATTTTCAATGAGGTATTACGGTTGTATCCACCAATTGTTGAACTGTCTAGACTGGTTGAAGAAGAAACAAAGTTAGGACAATACACTATCCCCGCCGATACACTTTTGATGTTGCCGATAATCATACTTCACCGAGACAGAGAATTGTGGGGTGAAGATGCAAATGAGTTTAAACCAGAAAGGTTCGCTGAAGGAGTATTGAAAGCAACAAATGGGCGCCTTGCATTTTTCCCATTCGGTTCAGGTCCCCGAGTGTGCATTGGACAGAACTACTCTCTATTGGAAGCCAAACTTGTCTTGGCAAATATTCTGAGCAACTTCTCCTTTGAGCTTGCACCAACTTATACACATGCCCCCTATGTTATTTTTACTGTGCAACCACAATACGGTGCTCCACTCATTCTGCGCAAGATTTAGCGCGATTTTAGAAAAACGATAAATCTCTATGCAGTCGACGCTAAACAAATCGATAGAGATTGAAGCGTCACATTGGGGGATATCATTGCATAACCACTTGCTTGTTTTCCTATTATCTGTCTTTTCCCAAAATAAAAACTTCGAATAAAAATCAGTTGCTTGGATAAGGGCCCTGAAAAAGCGTAATCCTTGTAATGAGACATTTTCCATTGGTTAATAAGGTGGTGCTTTCTCGTTGATTTTAATTCCCATGTCATGTTATTGTGTACTAATATCAGAAGGTTCCATGCATGGTTCTTAATGTGAAATAAAAATATTTGTTTTGATTATAGCTTAAACGATGGCTAACTAGTCATCAAATATTCGGTTGTCATTAAAAATTTTTGTGGTGGTAATGCAAATTGTTACAGATTTGCTCGTAATGGTATTAATAACCTTAACGTAATAATTATTGAAATATTGATAATATTTATAGCAGTCATTAAATATAATATTAACTAATGGACCATTATTAGCCATCACAAGATAACTATTGTTCAATCTACTGGTAATAATATCACTTTTTTGGGAAAACGAACCCTACTACTATAGCATAATACTCCCACAAACAACGTTCAACAACCAAAACTTCTCAGAAACCATTTACCAGCAATAGAAGTTTGAACGTATATGCATAATCCTTTGGACGGAGAGAAACAATTGTACATATGGATCAACACAGTGACCAACTGGACCAATTGTTATTTGGCCCCTGTTTGGCAATGTTAAAAATTAGACTTCTAGTAAATTTTGATAAAAGTCGATGAAATGTGTGGTTAAAAGTTGATAAAAATTGTTGGTCCTATGAAATGTGTAATTCAAATTAATTGTTGACTTTGAGTTAAATATTTATCAAATTTTTAAGCAACGCCAAATAGGGTTTGGACTCATTCGATCGTGTGCTCATCTCGTGGGTGAATGATGGTAGCACTGATGGATAGGTTTATGAAGATCACAGGAGCCAGGTGCATTTGGAGCTGGAGATAGGTTCTTTCATGATAACAAAAGTTGCTTTTTTATCATAAATTAGCATAAAATTGATATATTTTACTAAATAATCAAATTAATTGAAAAGAAAATGTCATAAAACTATTTCTAAAATTTTTAAACCAAACTCATTTTCTATTTTTTGTTTTGTTTTGAGAAACAGTTTTTCAAACGACAAACCAAACGCGTTTTTTTGCATTCTTAAAATAATCCCTCAAAATAGAAAACAGAAAATGAACTTAAAACTGAAAATAGAGAATAGAAACGCAAAACAAACGCTTTAGCTAGATTTTCTCATTTACACAAAAAATTTCTAGATCCACCTGTAACATTGATTAGAAGGCCAATGATAACCACCCCTCAAAATTGTTAAAAAAAATAATAAAATAAAATAATAATAATAATAAATAAATATAAAGAATTTCTCAATTGTTATTCATTACACAAATATCAGTACGGTCTATAATTTTCTCCATCCAGCTGATTCTTGAGAGGACGACAAAGTTGCCTTTAATTCCATTAAAATTTGAATTCATTGTTTTATTTAGCAATTTGTTTAGACACTTTTTTTTCCCAGAAGCTTTAACCTTGCATGAATTTTTATCTAAGAAGGACGACTGAAAGCAAAGGTTTAAGGAGCTTCTTCTTTATTCTTATCACTTACATATCGCTTATGCTTCGCAGGTAGAGAGCGAGACTCGCAGAGTAGATTTATTGATTTTACAGGGATGATTTCTTAATCACCTCAGCAAGTGTTAATTAACAGATTGCTCAATAATTTAGCCGTAAAAATTTTTGGGCATGAATCACGTAATACATTGTTAATTGAAATTTTCTGGACATTATAAATGGAATTAAAACATAAATGCTTATATTACGGGCTGGGTGCTTTCATTTTCCCAAATAAAAAGCTAAGATTTTCTTGTAGGTTCACTTGCAATGTTGATTTCCTGCTTAAGGTGCTTCCACGAGTTGTAAAATTCTTCTAGTTGAAGCATGTCACGTGGATCTTCATGAACTTTTTCCATCATTATTTGAAAAATGTCATCATTCAGGTCCCAAAATTTTAACATGTTTGTCTCATGGATAGAATTGTAAGGTAGTCTAACTTAGTATGGAGAAGGACTCGAGCGAACTTCATCCGCCAAGTGCTAGTAAGGTGCGCTTTGGTCCTTATTACAATGTATCCTGCGAGTGGAATACATTGGTCCATGGGCTCGTCTTCTTTGCTATTCAAGGTCCTCTTCTTATATGGGTGGATGTATTCATTGGCGGGCCCACATGGGGTCATGTGGGGTCAAATGAGCTCACAATTTTTTGGATTTTTTTCCATTGCTTAAAACATAATTTTTTGCCAAAGTAGTGAGCCAACCCAATTAATTTCTCTAGCCCAATACCCAAAAAGCCCAAACCCAAATCCTATCGTAGTAGGATATGGTCTTATTTTCGTTAATAATACGTTGTTCGAAAAAAAATTCATTTTGACCCCACAGTTCGAACTGTCTGGATTCACCTTTGGATGTATTGTATTTCTCTAGTTCTATCACACGTTTTTTCAGCCACGAGTGATTTGAATTCGCGTTGTTTGAACCTCGAGTGATTTGAATTAATATAATGGTTCTTGCTCAATGAAAATAATATCAATTAGACTGTTGCAAAATGAAATGAAAAAAAATGATTGACATGCATATCTTAACTACATAGCCTCGCAATAACTTGAGAATCATTGAGGTGATCCTAATGACATCAAGTATTCATTGATGGTATACTTTTAAAAATAATCAGCTTGTTGTTATATATTCATGATGAGTATAACATAAAAATGCTATCAATTACAATAAATGGCGGCTAATTGTTAAGTCCTTATTCTATATTCATGATTAAAAATAGTGTAAAATTGATGTCAATTATAAAAATTATTCCATCACATTTATTATATAGAATATCGGTTAAATAATTAGTTTTCGTCGTGTATATTTGAAATAGTATCATCTTATCTTAACAAACATTGATGTTTACTATTTTAATATTAAATATGTAATTTATTTTGAAAATATAAGTTTGCTATTTGTCCCAAATGAAATTTATATATTACTAAATTTGGGAGGCTTGCTTCTGTAACAAATTATTATGTTTAATTTATATGCTAAATGATGCTAGAAACACATGAAAAAAAGGTGTGTTGGGCTATAATAGATATACTAAAAGAGATGGATATTAGTCAATGATTGGGAGAAAACATGAACTTTGTGCTTGTCTTGTTGTGTGACTGTTTTTAGTGTAGAATAACTATGAGGTAGTGGGGCCCTTAAGGTTGGGGTTCAACTTGTATTGATAGTTTTTTTTTTTTTTTTTTTTTTATATAAAATCGAAGTGTCCCCGCTTCCGCCAGACTATATCCTCTTCCCTGAACCTCCAACTTGTATTGATAGTTGATACTCCTTGTAGTGGTTGGGGTTGGGGGTTCCACCTTCAAAACATTCCTTGCTAAAAATCTTTTGAAACTAGGAAACCAATTTCTAATGGCTGCTAAGTATTCCAATAACAACAAAAAAAAAAAAAACAAATAAAAAAAATAATAATAAAATCACTTTTTCAGAGGTGGATTAAATAAATTTTCATTGTAACTTCATTTAGTTCGTCACATTATCTGCTGAAACATGTGTTCTCCAAAATGGTTGCAACCAGCCGCGCCTCCTCAAATCTCTTCGATGACTTTGTTATGTTAAAATAAAAAGAATGATAGACAAAAGGGGGCAAAGTGGGATTATTTATATATTCTTTGGGCATTTAATGATATGGTCATTTTTCATGTCAAATATAGATTAACATCAACATAGATAAAAAGTTGTTTATATATGTAAAAAAAAAAAAGTATCGATTTGGGTTCGGCTTTTTGGGTCAAATTCTTAACTTCATTCTATTCAAGATCTGTATGTAGTGTATACTAACTCCAATTTGTTGAAGATTATATTTTTCTCAGTTGAAAAAAGTGTTGTACGTTCTCAATGAAGGTCTTCTTTGTACTGTCGCAGTTGACTCAAGTGGTGATGCAATTACCATCTTTCAATCCTATATAAATAGTACAAATGCACTTCAAGGTTGGTGGGTGGCCACGGGGATTATGGAGAAGAAATAACTCAAAGAAGGAATATCCCAAAAGAACAAAAAATGAAAAAAATAGTGAGATGCGCTTTGGTCCTTTTCACTATATACCCTAACCCTATGAGTGGAATACGTTGGTCCATGGGCTCACCTCATTTGCTATTCGTGGTCCTCTTGTTGATATCTGGATGTATTGTATTCGGATCTTACTACATGTACATCATTGATTACGTAATGGATTGCATAATACCACATGGTATTCTATCATTTGTCAGTTTAAAATACAGTCAGTTTTTTTAAACCAATCATTTTCCCCCACATCATACTATATAGCGCCTTATATACAATTTTGATGTACAAGTAGCAAAATTCATTATATTTTTCTATTTTTATCATGCATTGTTCGAGCACTGGGTGATTTGAATTAAAATAATTGTTCTTGGTTATGAATAAAAAATAATCAAAGTGCTAATTGACATTCAAAAGAAAATAATTACAATTAGAACATTTCCAGATGAAAAAACGAAAATAATTATGATCGACATGCATAGCCTAACTACATAGCCTACATAATCTCTTTACCACAAGTTGCCATTAAGTACCTCCAAAGTTTGTATAAAATTTCATACATAATTCACTACCATTTTGAAGCATGCAAGATCATTTTTGGACATGGAAAAATGCCAAAAGTATCAACCTTATAGGCCTTGATACCAACTCAAGATTTTGAAGCGCGTAGATAAAATAGTTTTAATTTTTTAAGAAAACCTTGAATATAAAGCTTAATTCAAACATTCTTTGATAGGTACATCCACTTGCTTTTCTACGCTTCAAATCTATTTGAGGAACAATGATCAAGAACGCAATTACGTACAATGAAAATATTTCATTATTGACGACCACAACCAAGCACCAACTTTGTGAGATTTTTAACCCAATATATGGTTCGTAGGCCCTCTTCTATTTTGGTGAATTTCATGCACCAAGTTGCATGAATACACAGCTCATTATGGCTTCCACATCACATTATAGAGTTAAGGGAGGTTGAGGTTTGCTGGTTGTTACAAGATATTGTTTGAATTAAAAGTCCAATTATCCCTCTGATTAATTTCCGAAACCAAAAAGGTTACATTGTCTATTAAATCCACAAGGCCAACCATTTTCCAACAAGTCTTTTACTGCTCCTTTACATGGATCAAGTACGTACCGAATATGTGTGCACGTATACATGGAAGTGTCCTCCATTTCGTCGATTAAATGGAGTAATATACGACTCTATTAAGATGTAATACAATTGAAAATATAAATTTTCTGGCTACTTGGTTATAAAAGTTAACAAATTGCGTCATAATGATATAGTAACTAAAATTCGTAATTCCTTTTCTCAAAATTTACCCTAAATAAATTTAAATTGGTATATCAACGGGAAGGGCAGGGTGGGCGAAGCCAGGAATGCCCTCTCCATTTCCCGTTCTCATCAGGATTAAAAAATCCCCATTTCTCGCCCAATCTACTTAACTTTTTATTGTTTAAAGTGCAATCTAAATTATAATAAAATAAAAAATAAAAATTTAGAATCGAAACAGTTTCAGGATGGGGTATATTCCCCATTCCCTCCCCATAAAGGAATCAGGGCCCCCTCCCATACGAGGCCGAAAAAATGTGAAGGTCGAGGACTCGAGGCGAAGAATATTGCCATCACCAATTGTAGATATTACCCTACTTTTTGTTGAACCAATCATCTTATTCTAAAGAGCAAAATATATTTTTCTGTGTGGGTCTCGCTTGTGCTCAGAATATTTGTATTCAATAGTGTGAGAAAAGCTTGAAAATTGAGAGAGAAGATCTGGAGTAGAGAGAATAAATATGAATTAGAGCCAATTGAGCACATATGGCTAAGATTGTAAATACCACTTACAAAGTTTAGTCATGAGTAGATAAGTAGATTCTGCATAATCTTAAATTCTTTTGCTCAGCTACAATTCTTTCAGGACTAATTATATTGCCATCACATTTTAATTAAGTGAAAGCTCCCCAATATTTGATTAACATGCATGTCCTCAATTTTCGGGGTCACATTTTATATTCTCAATCTTCTATTAACTAGCACATATAATTCCTAATGGTTTCTATCAAATGTTCAGTCAATGTGTTTTGAAATGGACGAATTTATACTTTTCTGTTTTGTTATTTTTTTTTGTTGGTTTAAAAATATGAAATGTAAATAAGTCTTTTTTATACTTTCCTAAAGGATTTTTAAACAAAAAAATGTTATTATGGAGAATATGTACTAATAATTATAAGATTGAAGATTAAGAAGCAACGCATAAAAGAGATAAGGATATAATTAAAATAATAAGTAAAGAATTAGGACTTCTATTACAATTAAAAAGTGGTGTAGTAATAAAAAATCTTCTCGTAAATATAATCACCCTTCTTTCATATCTCGATCTATCACTGCTATCCAGTTTTCCAGCTTACAATAGTAATCTACACAATAAAATTGAAGGACTAAATTCTTACATTAAGAATAAAGTGGATGCGTTATATAGAATAAGGGTTATAAGATCTAATATTTTTCTAGCAAACAGATTGGCTCTTAGATTTTGGGGGCCTTAGCTAATTTCAAATGTGGAGCCCCTATAAATATTTTATTATACAGTTAAAGCTAATTTATAATTTTAGAGTTGAAATGTAACTACATAAGAAGTCGATTTTCACAACATGTTTTAAATTAATAACCATTTATCTGATTAAACTATGAATCTCGGTAAATAAAATTATTTGTTTATACTTTCTATCTTTTAATTAACTTGCTATTTAAATGCTAGTTTGTTTGTGGAGTGGTTTAAGGAGGTCCTTCAATTCAAAAGCAAGTTATTTGCTTCAATGTGATCAGCAAGTTGAACATGAACAAAAAATTAGACCAAGTTATAATGCGCATATTTTGTGTACACATTATATTTGAATTTTTTTTGTCTCATAAAATAATTAACCATTGACATTTATTCAAAAAATTACAAAAAAATTCATTAACGAACTATACCAACTTTAATCAGTTCTTAGACATGCATTTCTTCTAAATTTGAGAAACTATTTGACCAAATAAGCAATAATGAAAAACAATACATATCAAGGATTTGATATATTGTATTCTATGGTATTGAATAATTTCGTAAATTGATTCAATTAATGTATTTTTTTATTCATTATTACATTCAAAAATAAAAGTGTATTATTCAAATAGTTTAAATATTACTTGGATAAAATTGTCCACAAAATTATATATCTTTCATTTGATTTTTAATATACTAAAGATTAAGATTCTAACATCATTTTTCCTTGTTGTCCACTATTTAACAGCTTCACCTAACACGCAAATTCAGTTAGCGGTGTTTTATATTTCTACACATTGAGCTCAAGGTGTAAAATCATGTGTTTCATGTTCCTCAACATGTTAAAAAAGAAATAGAAAATTATCCATATACATCTGTCTGTTTTTAACAAAACTAACTACATTGTCTTTAATTTGATCCAACGGTGGACTATAATATTGAGAATTGAGACTAATTCTTTTGCTCGTTCACGATATCATTGTTCATAAATAATACTCATGAGACGGGAAATGTGATATATATAGGGAAAATTTACACAAGAAATTACATGAAAAACTCCAAAAATCGAAGAAAAACTATGGAGTATCAATAAGAGAGATGTTCCACTATATAAGAAATAATGTGCTGGCAATTTCTTCTTCTTGAACGCATCCAATTATTGCATTAACAAACAAATCCAACTGTAAGTTTGAAATTAATGGTATGTTTCCAAGTGTGACAAGACATTTAGGGGCTGTTTTCTTTGTATTTGAGTTTTGAGTTTCATTTTGAGTTTTGTGTTTTGAGTGTTATTATTGAAATTGTTGAAAACATGTTATTTTTGTCATTTTGAAAAAATGTTTCCCAAAACATAAAACTCGAAAACTTGTTCACTAACCTGCCAAACCCCAAGCCTGTTACAATTCCCATCTCCACCACCAAATCCACCCTTCACCCGTCACCATCATGTATCAAATTTCCGACCACGTCGGCCACCAAGACCACCAGATATTGGTACCATTGGAAAGCTTTAACCTCTTCTTCAATTATCAACCAACATCTTCCTATAACTTCACTGAATTTGCCCGGAATTCATCCACAAAGTAGCCTACCTGGAAATCTGAAAATTGTTGAAAACTCCACCCCCGGCCACCATATTGATCGGAGCCCACCACCGGTCAATTGCCCACCACAAACTAACCCCAACCATGGCCCCAATTTATCACAAACAACAATCCAACAATCGTATTAAACCTAGACATATTGGCTGTCGTGAAGCCCGATTTGTAGAATCTGAATTTTGCAGATTTCGACGCCGTCCGATGGACCCATGGTCGCGGACCACATACATAATGTGCACCATTGCTAAGATGACAATAACTTTTTCTTGGTGAAATATCGTTACAATAGGTAGATATGCGTGTTAAGATTTATGGTTAAAAATGATCTAAATTATTAAAAAATAAATAAGCAAGTCCAGTTATTGCATTAACAAATAAATCAAACTGCAAGTTTGAAAATAATGATATATGTTTCCAAGTGTGACAAGTCATACTTAGCGTCTTGCCATGTGTTTTGTCTACTTAATTAAATATGGGATGATTTCTTAATAAATTCAACACGTGCCACAAAACACAAAATGTGTAGATTTTGTGTTGGGTTTACTCTCAATTAAAGATTGCTCAATGACTTATATGTAAAATTTTTGGACATGAATCACATGATACACTGTCATTATTAAATCTACGACAATAATTACGGATAATAATATAATCTTAAATCAACTGGCTGCTCGTGGTGGTCATATTATGCCCCAGTTTGAGCTCCATTTTTGGTCAAAATGTATTTTAGAATAGTATTTTGTCGGAGAATGTGTGATTAAAAAAATGAGAATTTTTTGATTTTACATATAAAATTATTTAATGGGAGAATGTGTAGTTGAAAATAAATTTTGAAAAAAAATGAGTTTTTAAAAAAATAGGGCCAAACATATGAAACATATGCTAAATTCCGTGGAAAAGCTCAATCTTATTTAAATGCTTAGTATATTTCTGTAGAGAAATTGAAATCACCTCAATGCTTTCAAAACCTACCAGTCAATTGATTTATAAATTTTGTCATCTTATAATCATTTAATCTTTTAAGGAGGGGATTAGAAATGACATGTGAAAAAGGTGAACACAAGTTAGAAAAAGCATCTTCTCAATCGAGTTACAAAAGGACTTGTCATCAATTTGATTTTTTTTTTTATCATTGCTATTGTTAATTAAATAAAAATTCAGAGGGTGTTTGAGAGTGATTTTTCACCAAAAAAAAAATTGATTTTTTTACCGTTATTTCATTATTTCAGCCGCAAAGTTTGAATTCTTCTCTCACGGGTGGTCCCTACTTTTTTCCTAACAGTAAAAAAATCAATTCTCAAAATCACTCCGAAACGGGGCTTTAATAAAATTGTTGATGTAAAATTCATTCCATCAATTGTCATCAATTTGAAACAAGAATTTATCATCGCTATTGATAATCAAATAAAAATTTAATAAAATTGTTGATGTAAAATTCATTCCATCAATCAAAGGATTATGGTTTTGGTCAATAGGTTGGTGTTAAGGACCAATCATTGCTTAAACTGGATTGAAAAGAAAGCATGCCACTGTGGAAAAACCTGGATTTGTATATTTGCGTGCAAACTATATCATTATGTAGTCGCTAGCAATACCATTATTTTAGTAGGAAAAGGAAGGAAAAGAAAAAAAAAGAAGAAATTCATACAAGTGAATCTCCATTTTGAGAGAACACCTTAAATAGGAACACTACGGGTAAGATGGCTAGTGCTCTACAGAAATTGGCAATTGTTATAGAAGTATCACATTATTCCATAAAATAATGCTATACGTACAATAAAATGTTTTCCTCATTTTTTAACCATATTCTCCAAAAATTATTATTCCAAAACACATGTTAAATTCCCCCAAAATCTCATTTTAATGGAGCAAGTCTCATGATGGTTTTTTTATTGACGGTCGTAAGAAGTTATTTTTAGGTCCTCTAATAGGTATTCCACGACAGCAAAATCTACCCATCACTCATAATGTCAACATTTAGCTATTGTATATTATTACTAAAAGAAATTGATCACTCGACAACATATTTGTATGTGGGTCTTATTTTGACAATGTGGAAAGCCTAATTTGTTTCAGCGAAGCTACACGTACAGGACCTGTTTCGATCCCAGTCAAGCAAGAAACAAGTAGGGGTGAGCCCCATATTTTTTTTAAATACATGTGGGGCCCGCCTCCAAATAGTGCCCCTGTGAAAATGCACCGATACGCGCAGCTTTTTTCAATTTGTTTTTGCATCGTGCAATGTCACAATTTCATTTGCTTTACCTATTTGATCCAAATTCCATGAAAATAATGCTGAAGGGAAAAATGTAGCATTTTGTATTAAGAACTGGGGATCCATTTTAAAAGATTAACGTTGTTAAAAAGAGTAACCCAATCCCTTATAAATTGATTTATGTTTTCATCTTTATTCGATGTGTCATTTTATCCTTTAATATGCCCTACAAAATAGTGGTTCATTTGAGGAAATCAATCATGAAATTGGGAATCCATCTTAAAAGGTTAACATTGTTAAAAAAGTAACACAATCTCTTATAAATTGATTTATGTCTTCATCTTTATTCGATGTGTCATTTTATCCTTTAATATGCCCCGCAAAATAGTGGTTCATTTGAGGAAATCAATCATGAAATTCGTGTACTCATTTTTTGAGTCTTAAATGAATCGAACTGCTCGATTGAGTTCAATGGGCTTTGATAACTCATTAAAATTTGGTGAACCATCTTAAAAGGTCAACCTTATTAAGAGAAATATCAACAAATCCTTATAAATTAATCTATATTTTTATCTTTATTCGATGGGAGATTATAAACTAGAACAGCATGCTTGGGAAATAAGTATCTTTTACATCCTATGATATAAAGATCAAATCTCATGTTATGCCTTTGTTTGGTAGATATTAAATCATATTTTTAGCAAGTTTTAATAAAAATTGATGGAATGTGTACTTGAATAGTTGTGGATCCTATAAAATGTGGAGATGAAATCAATAGCTTCTTTGACTTATGAAATAACGTAGTTCGACCCAATCAACATCTAGAGCGGGGGTGAATAGATGTTTATACGGAATTTTCTTTTTCAATCAATTAATTATTGTAACACGTCACAAAAATTAATTTGTCCAGATCAGTTCACATGCTTTACTATCCTATGTTTGAATACCGGTCATAAATTAATTGCAGAAATATAAATAACACAATTGTTTGATGATGGAGAAACCCCAATGTAGGTAAAACTCCGAGCCCAAGCCAGAAGGAATTCACTATAAACGTAAATGAAATTTACAATCAGCCAAACTCAACCTACACTGATTTTTCTGACATCTTGACCATAGTTTTCTCAAACCCTTCCTGGAATGTGTGATCCTGCACCAACTCCCGGCACCTAGCTCTTCTGGATTGCGTGCTGCACCAATTCCCAAGTCTTGATTTTGTTTATCTCCTGTGGATTCAAGAGAATCGCTTGTTCTCTAATGATAGGGACTCCGATCTCTTTTCTTGATCTCCAATAATCAACAAAGGCACTTGAAACTGGTGTTGTGGTGTTTGATGTATGTTGATTTGATCTTTTTCATGTAATTGATCAAATCAAGTATAGGATTGAACGAGAAAGTTCAAGTATAGGATTGTTGTTCTCACTTTCAATACCTTCAAAGCTCTCTTTTCAATTTGGCGCTCTCTCTCTCATGAATCTCTCTATTTGGTATTTCTGGTCAGGTTAAAATGTCGAAAAAAGGAAAATAGGATTTTATAGATAACACTGTCGCTCGAGCAACAAGCGAGCGATGCTGTTTCGCTCGAGCGAAGTGGGGGCTAGAAGCGAGCGACGACCATTCTATTTTTGTCGCTCGAGCGACCACTTGGCGAGCAGCTATTGAAACTTGACGACACATCTTGCCCTACTACATAGCTCGAACCCTAGCACACTTTACCAAAATTGAAACTGAGTCCCTCATCTTTTACTCATGTGCACAATGACCCCTATCCTTTAATAATTGCGAAATTGACCACAAACTTTTGAGCATTAACACTTTTACCCTTTTGTTCACAGAATAGCCAACACAAAATCTAACAACTTAAATTTTTTAGCAATACCAATCATGGCTTATATCATGGGATAGATATTTTATATATTTATAGAACTGTATGGTCTCGTGTCATGAATGAATTATTGTACTTATTTTACAATGATAGTTCACGTCCTAATTCTTCTATAAATACCTTGGATTGCTTCTTCTCAATCACACTCTTCTTTCTAAGAAACACATACACACGCGCACACACACTCACATCAGACATGAAGACAGAAATAGTTGGCGGGACTGAGAAAAATATATGGAGTTCAATGTTGTTCATTACAGCATTTCTGATATTGGGATGGAGAATTATGGATCGGATTTGGCTTAAACCTAAGAAGAAGGAGAGGATGCTTAAGCAGCAAGGCTTCAAAGAGGACCCATATACCCTGACCAGGATTCTGTTTGGAGACGTAAAAGAGAACTCAGTCGAATATGCTGAAGCCTTGCAAAAGACTATCAATATTCACGACGAAGCTGCTCCCTGTGTCATGCCCTTCGTTCATAAAACCATTGAAAAATACGGTATCTTCAAGGAAACTTATGTACTTTTTTAGAAATTAATTCAAATGAACTTCCAAATATTTGTGAGTGGAAACTAAGGACCCACTTGGTCTGTGTGTTTCAGTGTTTTGCGACGTCATCCTCACCTTCCTCCGGCTTATCACCGGCAGTCTGTTCAGGGTTTCAAACTCTTGAAAACTAAAATATCAACCAAATAAATTTTCAGTATTTTGTAAAATTGAAAATAGCAAACCGAATACACCCTAAAATTTTATCTTAGGTGCCTGCATTAATGTACTAATTGATCCGTGCATGCACTAATTGTATTTGCATGATCGTAATTTCTTTCTAAAAAGAATTTTTATTTTATTTTATTTATTTTTTTTGTAGGTAAAATGTCATTTATGTGTGTTGGACTGAGACCTTGTGTGTGTTGGAAAATAAGGCGTAGGAGAAGAAACAACACCAAAATTATAGAAACAAAATGAATAAAAATCACTAAATACGTCAAGAATGAATTTTAGGCTTGAACACGGAATCATTGTCCTGAAACTATATTTGCCCCCTCTTCATATGAAATGAGATGCTTAAGGGTGTTATGGCGAATGGTTTGAAGGATTTTAACAAGCCTTGATGCAAAAAATAACAAAGCACGAGAAATTTTCCACCAAAACTTGATGAATACAATAAAGAAGAAATGAATATGAGTTATAACAGGGATTTGATTAATTGTGGAACAATATATGAATTTCAAGATTTTTTCTTGTTTGTAATGTATTTGTTTAGATCATTCATCACTTATTTACAGGTCTCAATCAATACATCACGAAATGGTACCAAAACAAGATAAAAAGTGGCAACTTTTAATCCAAAACGGCTCCTAAGTTTCAAATTGAAAAACTAGCCAACGACTATTTTTTAACACTATGCGTATGCATAGTATAAACCGTGCGTACGCATAGTAGAAGCAAAATTTAATTTTGATTTTTCCAAAACACATCTTGTGTACGTACAAAAATAAGCATGTGCTTATGCATAGGCAAAAAAAATCAAATATGCAATTTTTAATTTCTTTTTATTTTACCAATTCCACAATTGAGCCCAACAATTAGTCCATTATCATTCCATTGATTTGAACAAATATTCAACAATCCTCCACTTGTTGAAAATCAATATGATCACATATTCAAAAAGACGATACTTATGCATAATGATTAGATATCTTTTGATTTGAATCTAACCATAGTGTAAATTCAAACAATGTAAAGTTAGAATTAGAGGTAGCATGGAAGTTTTGAACCAATTATTCCTTGTGACAGTATTGGTAAGAACACACACATAAGTATCACGTGTTCTCAAGTTCCTCAACTCGCTTAGCGCTTTTATGGCCTTGCTCTCATCTTATTCGACAAACTTTTAAGAGAGGAATTCCAACTCTCTATTGAGGCGGCACTACCTCGAAGTTAGTCTAGGTGAAGTTCTTCCAGTACCTTTGTTACTTTTAGAGGTACTTGTGTTTTAGCACTGATCTTCATTAAGAACTTTAAGCTCAACCCTCACTTCAATAACAACCAGCATTATTTAATTAGGATAGGGTCATTGCGGATTTAAATAATGCTGCAACTATCCACATATCGAATGTCTTGTTGTTACCCTTTGAACTCGTGGATTACTTTTTGAGTAATGACAGGTAGGGTTGCCGTCATTGGTAGACCTTTTTAATTAAGGAGTTTCAACCCTATCCTACTCGAAGTAGACGCTACTAAATCTCTATTTAGTGCTTTAGTTAAAAGATCCGCTAAATTCTCAATTGACAGTACATAATTTAGGGAAATTATTTCATCTTTGATTAATTTCCTCATGTAGTAATGTCTCAAACTCATATGTCTAGACTTTCCATTGTATACCTCGTTATATGCCTTTGCTAATGTGGCTTGACTATCACACATGATAGGTATTGAAGAGATATTCTTCGATATCAAAGGTATCTTATATAAGAGATCATTAAACCACTCAGCCTCTTTCCCGGTATCCGATAAAACTACAAATTCAGATTCCATGGTCGAGTGTGTTATACATGTTTGTCTTTTTGATTTCCAAGAAGCAACACCTCCTCCAAGAGTGAATACCCAACCCGAAGTGGATTTACTTTCACCCATGCTAGATATCCAACTAGCATCGATAAATCATTCCAATATTGTCGAGAATTTAGTATATTGTAGGTCCTAGTTCTTAGTTTTCTTTAAGTATCCAAGAATTCTCTCAATAGCCTTCCAATGATCATTACTCGGATTACTATTAAACCTACTAAGTTCACTTATTGCATAAGCTATATCCGATTTTGTTCATTGAACAACATACATAAGACTCCCTATAGCACTTGCATATTCTAATTGAGCAATCACCCTTCCATCATTTTTTATTAGTTTTGAACTTTGATCAATCGAGGTACTACATTCTTTTATGTTCAAATGTTTGAACTTATTTATCACATTCTCAATATAATTTGATTGACTTAGATAGTAACCCTCACTAGTCTTTGTGACTTTGATACCTGAAATGGTAACCACTTGTTCAAGATCCTTCATCTTGAATGTGGAAGAAAGAAATTTTTTTTTCCTTCTATTCCTTCCATGTGATTAATCATAATTAGCATGTCGTCAACATACAAGCATATAAATGTCACATAATCATCACAAACTTTAGAATATAAACATTTATTAACGCTATTATGTTTAAACCCGAATGATATTATTGCTAAGTCAAACTTCTTATGCCATTTCTTTGGTGCTTGCTTTAAACCATATAAAGATTTCACCAACTTGCACACTTTATGTTCATTTTCAGGTAGGGCAAACCCTTCGGGTTGTTCCATATAGACCTCCTCATCGAGATCTCCATTTAGGAATGCCGTCTTGACATCCATTTGATGAACATGCAAGTCATATATTGAAGCCAAAGTGAATAATATCTTAATCGATATTATTCTAGCTACCGGCGCATAAGTATCAAAATAGCTTATTCCTTCCTTTTGTCGATATCCTTTGGCTACTAATCTAGCCTTGAAGGTATTTAAGAATCCATCAACATTGTATTTTCTCTTAAATACCCATTTGCATCCAATAGGCTTGGATCTCGGTGGTAAATCAACAAGTTCCCAAGTATTATTGGACATTATCGAATCCATTTCATCCTTAATTGCATCTTTCCAAAATGTGCTATCATGAGAAGCCATAGCTTCTTTATAAGTCTTAGGGTCGGGTTCTACTTATAGAACAAAATGAATTGTTCTCATAACATTCAACTCATTTCCCTCTACTAAGTAAAAGGAAATAAGTTGAAAATCGATTTCATCCGATCCCAAAGACTTCTCAACTCGAGTTCTCTTACTTCTTCGTGGTTTACTAGATTCATGAATATCTTTAGAAGATATTTCATCATGTGTTCCACTTGAGTTAGGGAAATTTTCAAGATTTTCCCTCAATTATTGATGAATAATTCCATGTTGTTCACAAAACAAATTAAAATCATTGGCAAAGTATTCACCACCTCTATCACTCCTTAAAATTTTAATTTTCTTTCCTAGATAATTTTCAACCTCATTCTTGTATGTCTTAAACATGTCAAAGGCTTCACTTTTATGTTTTATCAAATAAACATGTGTATATCTAGAAAAGTTATCTATAAAAGTTATGAAATATTTATTTCCACCTCTAGTTAACATACCATTAAGTTAACATATATCAATATGAATTAATTCTAAAATACTAGAGGTTCTCTTAACACTTTGATATGATTTTTTAATCATTCTAGATTCTACACATATTTTGCATTTATGTTCATCATTTTCATCATATGAGATCAAGTCATATTTTTTCATGCATTTCATTGTATTTCTACCAAATGACCTAATCTAACATGCCATAATGAAAATAAATTCACAACATAAGCAAATTTACTTTTATTCATTTCATTATCAACGATACATAATTTGACTCATTCCTTCACACGAATATCCTTTTCCAACAAATTTCCCATTAAGGGATAGTACAAGTTTGCCAAACTCATAAGCACATTTGATGTCTGATTTTCCCAAGAGATTTCCACTACTAGGTTCATATTTATATCCGGAACATATAGTACATTAGTTAGAGTAACAGTTTTCCCAGAAATGAAGATAATGTCTACACTTCCTTTTCCAAACACCTTGGACCGCATATCGTTACCCATTTGAATCTCTTGTTCTCCATCCACTTCTTGATAAATTTTGAACAAAGATTTATCATATGATACATGTACCGTAGCACAAGTATCATACCACCACCCGGGAACATTTCCTTTGATTGCATTTACTTCAATTATGGTGGCCATAATTTTGTCATCTTGGATGGAATTCACTTTGGCCTCAAAGTTGTTTTGTTTTCGGTACCTACAATCCTTGACATAGTGACAAGATTTTTCACACACAAAACAACATTCTTTTATCTTCTTCATAGACTTGTTAAAGTTCCTGGAAGGCTTCCTTTTGTTGGATTCTGCCGGCGGTTCTATTTTTTCCATAGCATTTGCTTTAGAAAAGCTCTCATGAGAATTTTTAGTTTTATAATGTATTCTCAACTCCTCTTCGATTCGAAGATGCTTTTGCAATTGTTCCAAAGAATAATCTTCAGAAATATGCATGATCTTTTTCCGGTATCCTTTCCAAGTTCTGGGAAGTTTGGCAATTATAGCCCCCACTTGAAAAGTCTCCGGTATATTACTTTTCACCGCTTTTAATTTGTTGACAATCACTTGCAACTCATGCACTTGGGGAAGAAGAGGGATATTTTCTAAGAATTCAAAATCAAAATACTTAGAAATAAAAAATTTCTTTGTACCTTCTTCTTCTGCCTTGTATTTACTTTCCAATGCTTCCCATATTTCTTTCATCGAAGTTGTATTGGTGTATAGATCATACAAACGATCCGACAATGCATTCAAGATGTAGCCACGTCAAATCAATTCATCTTCTTGGCCTTTTTGTCTCTCGATCTTGATTGCTTCGGATTCTCCATTCGTTGGTTCCGGCAAAGGCGCCAAATCTGGATCAAGAATATAAAAAATCTTCAATGCCGTTAGGAGGAATTTCAACTTATCTTGCCACCGCATGAAGTTAGTCCCGTCAAAACGATCAAATCTAACCAGATCTTGATTCATGAGTTTGATGGTTGCTATAATTGTATCATTCTCCATCGCAGGATATAGTTTGAGATTATTAGAAAATAAGAGGTAGGAGAAGAAACAACAACAAAATTATAGAAAAAAATGAATAGAAATCACGAAATACGTCAAGAATGAATTTAAGGCTTGAACACGGAATCGTTGTCCTCAAACTATATTTGCCCCTTCTCCGTATGAAATGAGATGCTTAAGGTGTTATGGCAAATGGTTTGAAGGATTTTAACAAGCTTTGATGTAGAAAATAACAAAGCATAAGAAATTTTTCGCCAAAACTTGATGAACACAATAAAGAAGAAATAAATATGAGTTATAACAGGGATTTGATTTATTGTGGAACAATATATGAATTTCAAGATGTTTTTCTTATTTGTAATGTATTTGTTTAGATCATTCATCACCTATTTATAGGCCTCAATCAATACATCATGAAATGGTGTCAAAACAAGATGAAAAGTTGCAACTTTTAATCCAAAACGGCTCCCGAGTTTCAAATTGAAAAACTAGCCAACGATTATTTTTTAACACTATGCGTACGCATAATATAAACTGTGCGTACGCATAGTAGAAGTAAAATTTAATTATGATTTTGTGCCAAAACACATCTCGTGTACAAACAAAAATAAGTCTGTGCGTACGCATATGCAAAAAATCAAATATTGCATTTTTCAATTTCTTTTAATTCTACCAATTACACAATTGAGCCCAACAATTAGTCTATTATCATTCCATTGATTTGAACAAATATTCAACAATGTGCTCATTATGGATCCTGAGTTGATGAAAATAGTGATGAGTAAATACAATATTTTCAGAAAGAATTTTAAGGTCACCAATAATATAAAACAAACACTTATTGGTGGAATCCTTAACCAAGAGGGAGAAGAATGGAGCAAAAGCAGAAAGACTCAAAATCCAAGTTTCTAGCTGGAAAAAATTAAGGTAAATTTTGTACCAATTAATATCCTTTTTTCCCTTCTTTTGTATAATTAATCTTAATAAATTATTTACATTTTTTCCAATATTTTGTTTTTAATTATGTAGCAAATGATACCTGCATTTCAATTAAGCTGCGATGAAATTGTGAATAAGTGGAAGATCATGGTGTCGAGCTCCAAGGATGGCTCCTGCGTAGTCGACGTGATGTCTCATATAGAAGCCTTGACCACTGAAGTAGTGTCCAAAACTTTATTTGCCACTGACTATTCACAGGATAAAAGGATCTATGAAATTCTTAAAGAATTGACTGCTATTGAGAGACAAACAATTCCAATCGTTGATTTACCAGGAGCAAAGTACGCACTTAATTATTCGTTGTGCATTTACAATGATGTTTGTACTCTCGCCGCGATTGTCTATTGTTTTCAAAATGATGAAAATTGTGGTTTTAACTTAAGAAATGTGGGTTTATTTTATTTACTGACTCTTTATTTAAATTTGACGTCTTATACTCGTTTTAATATTCGTCATTGCAGGTCTTTTGTGTCTTCTTGCTAGTATATTTTGACAATTTTCTCAATTTGGTGTAGGTATCTTCCCACTATAACGAATCGAAGGTCAAAACAGATCAAAAATGGATTACGAAAATCATTTCGATTCTGAAAAATGAAAGGGCAAAGGCAATTAAGGCAGGAAAAACCTATGGAGGACAACTTTTTTCATGTGTAGTTAGAATATGAACTCGCAGAAGCTCATGGAATCAAGAATATGGATGATTTGATTGGAAATGTTCAGTTATTTTACTTCGCAGGACATGAGACCACCACAGCTATGCTCGTTTGGACCATGATTTTACTTAGCATCCATCAAAATTGGCAAGAATGTGCTAGACAAGAGGTTTTTCAAGTCTAAATTGGAGTGTGACTCAAATAGGAGTCTAAATTGCATTAGATTTCTTACTTTTTTTGGGACTCTTTTAGGGCTAGATTTTATACTATAAATACAAGGCTCCTCTGTCAGTTTTATTAAGAAGCCATTATTGCTGTAATTCTCTCCTTTCATAGTGAATTAAAATAACATCGTTCTTCTGCCGGTTCTTTTATTTCTTTACTTTAATCTTGTTCGTGTCTTTTCGTGATCTTGTTAATTACTTCAATTACAACAAGTTGTATTTATTAAATCTCAATTCCTGCATTATTGGTCAATCGGTCTCAACAAGTGGTATCAGAGTGGGGTTATTGGTGGATTTTTGGCCTGAAACTGATCGAAAAATCGTCTGAAAATTACTAGAAAATCAGAAAGCGAATCTATCTAATTTTTCGATTTTCTGCTGGATCCGTTTTTGAATTTTTTGGTCAAACCAAAAGGAGTTTAGAGAAATGAACACCACCAGTGGATTCAGCAGGCAGAGACGGTCCAGAAAAGGTCATAGGTCACCGGTGTATTTTCGACCAGTCGCCAGCGGTGAAACACCGGCGAGAAGAGTGGCGGCACGTGTGGCAGCTTCTGGTGACGGTGTCTTCAAGCAGTTTTCTCCGGACGACGAGACGGACCTTGTGGTGGTGTCCAATTTTAGTTTTGGGAAAAAACTGTGGTTCTGGACTATTTTGCCCATTGCACGTTCGATAATTTTCAGTTTTGGGTGTTGCAGGTTGCAAGTTCTTCGTGATTTGATTGAGATTTTTCAGAGATGAATTCATTGAAGTATGAAATTCTGCTATTGGATCACAATACAAGATTTTCGTTGTGTCAAGTAAAGGTGAGAGCTGTGTTAATGCAGATGGATCTTGATGATGCTTTGCTGAGTTTTGATAGGATGACAGCAAACTTGTCTATAGAGGAGAAACAACGGAAGGATCAGAAGGCTTTAGCGCAAATCCAACTTCATTTATCCAACAATTTGTTGCAAGATGTTTTGAAGGAGAAGACAGCGACTGCTTTGTGGCTCAAGTTGGAGCAGTTGTGCATGACAAAGAGTTTGACGAGCAAACTGACTCTAAAGCAGAGGTTGTATTCTCATCGCATGGCGGAAGGAGGGTCATTGCAAGACCACGTTGCTATGTTCAAGGAGATCGTTGCAGATTTGGAGACGTTGGAGGTAAAATATGATGAAGAGGATCTAGCCTTGGTCCTGTTGTGTTCGCTACCCAATTCTTTTTCGTCATTTCATGATACTATTCTGTACAGTCATGACACGTTATTTATTGAGGAGGTATACGACGCCCCGTTCTCAAAAGAGAAGATGGAGTTGTTGGTTGGAGATCCTGCATCTAGGAGTGGGGATGCTCTTGTTACTCACGGTGATCGACGGAGGGGTAGATCGAAGGTGAAGTACAACAATGTGTATTGTTATTACAGCAAGAGGAAAGGACACATCAAGAAAGATTGCGACAAGTTGCAAGGTAAAGGTGATTTACATGCAAATCATGCGGGGCAATCAGGTAATTCGAACGAGACTAATATTGCAGAAAATTATTGTGATGATGGAGATGTGATGTTGGCTGTATCTGATGGGGAATCCAAACCTGAGGAGTGGATTTTGGATTCTTCTTGTTCGTATCATATGTGTCCCAATAGGGTTTTGTTTCAAACATATGAGACGGTGAAGCAAGGTGGAGTTGTCATGGGAAACAACCAATCTTGCCGGGTTGCAGGAATTGGTCGAGTTAGATTGAGGCTACAGGATGGACCAGTGAGGACACTTGATCAGGTTCGCCATGTTCCAGACTTGACAAAGAATCTCATATCACTTAGTACATTGGATAAAAACGGGTACAAATTTTCTGGTGGAGGTGGAGTCTTGAAGGTTTGAAGGGGTGTCCGGGTTGTACTGGAGGGATGGAGGAAATCCCAGTTGTACATCTTGCAGGGGAGCGCAGAACCAGTTCAGAGACATTTGGACAAGTTCAGTACCGTGGTGGATATTCAATATGGTACAGTACCTCTCGGGTTTGGCTCTGGGTCAGTTAAGAACTTTGCTCAAGGGAGTGTTGGTGATTCCGCTTCGCCACCAATTTTAGCGAGTACACTGTGTTCTTGTAATGTCAATGGACTCATGGAGCGTAGGTACAGTTTTGGAGATGTCTGTAATGCTTTAGAAATCATTAAAGGTGACAATATTGGCAAGGGACCTTCTAATTGTGCATTTGGTGTGGTTTCTGCTACAGGGTGTGCTTCGACCCTGTCCAGTGATTGTTAATTCCAAGAGGAATTTTGGGAACTCGAGTTTGGGTTCGGGTGTCGCTTGTGGACGCCGGGCGGGGGAACGTGATATCGTGGAGAGTTTGGTTATTGCGTTGAGGAGATTGGTCAGTTCATTCTGATGCAGATGGATTATTTCTCAAGGTGGAGAAATTTTGGAGCTTCGTTCGTTGCACCAGAATTTGAGTCAAGGTGGAGATTGTTAGAAGTGTGACTCAAATAGGAGTCTAAATTGCATTAGATTGCTTACCTTTTTCGGGACTCTTTTATGGCTAGATTTTATACTATAAATACAAGGCTCCTCTGTCAGTTTTATTAAGAAGTCATTATTGCTGTAATTCTTTCCTTTCATAGTGAATTAAAATAACATCATTCCTCTACCAGTTCTTTTATTTCTTTACTTTAATCTTGTTCGTGGCTTTTCGTGATCTTGTTAATTACTTCAATTATAACAAGTTGTATTCATTAAATCTCAATTCCTGCATTGTTGGTCAATCGGTCTCAACAGATTTTACTTAGTATCCATCAAAATTGGCAAGAACGTGCTAGACAAGAGGTTTTTTAAGTCTTCGGTGACCGCAAACTTGATTATGAAGGGTTAAGTCAACTGAAAATTGTAAGTAGTCTCAATTTTATATACTTCAGAAATATATGTGTTTCCATAGTTATCTTAAAAAAGAAAAGTTGAAAATCATCAGAAAAAGCATGAACATACTTGTATTAATTTTGATATAGGTTTAGTGACTGAAAACATATATTTAACCCTATAATGAACTCATACAAATAACAGATGAATAATTTTGAAAGAAACATGTTTGGTAATGAATATATGTGTGTGTGATAGACCGAAAATGATGCAAATCTCACCTTTCGGATTAGAAAATATAGTTATACTAGATTCATTAGCCTTGGTTTTGGTTTCAAGTAATGTTATTTAGTACCACTAGTGCTATACAACAATTTAGGTAGCGTTTAAGTATCATTAATTGATAGATCACCTTAAAAGTAGAAAAATAAATCACTTTTAAGACGTTCTATCTCTTGCACGACACCTAAATTGATGCTCTAGCACCAGTATCATTATTCTTAATTTGGTTTTTTCATGTGTATAAGAAATTCTTTTGTTGTCACTCAAGTTTTTTCAACGTTAATCATCAAGAAATGAATAGGGTGTCTTCGTCATTCTCTTCTCTTATTATTTGAGGTCCTTTATCATTCTTACAGACAAAAATGATTTTCAATGAGGTATTAGGCTGTATACACCAATTATTGAACTGTCTAGACTGGTTGAAGAAGAAACAAAGCTAGGACAATGCACTATCCCAGCCGATGCACTATTGATGTTGCCGATAATCATACTTCACCGAGACACAGAATTGTGGGGGCGAAGATGCAAATGAGTTTAAACCAGAAAGATTCGCTGAAGGAGTATTGAAAGCAACAAATGGGCGCCTAGCATTTTTCCCATTCGGTTCAGGTCCCTGAGTGTGCATTGAATAGAACTACTCTCTATTGGAAGCCAAACTTGTCTTGGCAAATATTCTGAGCAACTTCTCCTTTGAGCTTGCACCAACTTATACACATGCTCCCTTTGAGCTTGCACCAACAGGTACAAGCTAGGCAATGAATTTGTGAAATCAATTTACTGGACAACACTGAGAACTAATCAAACTTATTGATAGCATCCTTTCTTCCTTAACATAGTAAATAAAAGAGGCAAATGAATGGTTAAAAAGACAAAAATGCAGGAAAAGAAACCCAAAAATGGGAGAGAAAAGGAGTGGGTGAGCGAAGGGGGAGGGTAGAGGTGGGGAAGAAGAGAGCTTTATGAAACGACGAGGCAACGGTGTTAATTTTTGGGTTCAAAATATTATAAAAAAAATTCTCAAAATTTCAAAGTAAACATGTTTTTCAATTTTATGTTTTAAGAAATAGTTTTTCAAAATAATAAAGAGAACGTATTTTCAACAATTTCAAAACAGACACTCAAAACACAAAACTCGAAACTACAAAATTGAAATACGAAGAAAACATTCCCTTAGATTCTTGTGTTTTGTCTACTTTTAAATTCAGCCCCTGATAGCCTTTTAAATTAACTATTTTTTTCTACCTATTCATTTTCAAATCATACATTCACCTAATAAAATATTCTGTACGTAAATTAAAATTTTTTCTTATTTTTAACTACACATTCTCCAGAAGTTTACTATTCAAAATATTATTTTTGATAATTAACAGATTGCTCAATAACTTAGCTGTAAAAAAATTTTGGACACGAGTCATTTGATACATTGTTAATTAAAAATTTTTGGACACGAATCATTCAATCACATGAAACATTGTTAATTAAACAATAATTCTTCTCAAATACGGCCTACATGGCCCTATTTCTCCAGAATAACTCTTAATTAAATGGACATTTTTCAAAAATGTCATTTAACAATTTTGATGTGGGTGCAAATGACAAAATTGTCCTTCTCCGAACCTGTTAATTATAAAAAATAAGTGTCCATTTATCAAGTCACAATGACTTCATATGTCAATTGACTTCCTTGGTGACTTGTTTGATAAAGTTAAAAAATTATATTTATTCGAATTTAATACTGTGTAACAAATATTTTCTTGAATATAACTGAAAAAAAAAAAAAAAACATTGTTGAAGTACATTATGTGCACCATTGCTAAGATGACTATAACTTTTTCTTTCTGAAATATCGTTACAATAGGTAGATATAAGTGTTAAGAATTATGATTAAAAATGATCTAAATTCTTAAAAATAAAAAAAATAATCACATCCAATTATTGCATTAACAAATAAATCAAACTGCAAGTTTGAAAATAATGATATATGTTTCCAAGTGTGACAAGTCATACTTAGCGTCTTGCCATGTGTTTTGTCTACTTAATTAATATGGGATGATTTCTTAAGAACTTCAACATGTGCCACTAAACACAAAATGTGTAGATTTTGTGTTGGGTTTACTCTCAATTAAAGATTGCTCAATAACTTAGATGTAAAATTTTTGGACATGAATCACATGACACACTGTCATTATTAAGCCTACGACAATAATTACGGATAATAATATAATCTTAAATCAACTGGCTGCAAGCGGTGGTCATATTATGTCCCTATTTGAGCTTCATTTTTGGTCAAATTGTATTTTAAAATAGTATTTATTAGAGAATGTGTGATTAAAAAATAAGAAATTTTTTTGATTTTGCATGTTAAATTATTTTATGGGAGAATGTGTGGTTGAAAATTAATTTTGAAAAAAAAAAGAATTTTTGAAAAATAGGGCCAAATATACTAAACATATGCTAAATTCCGTGGAAAAGCTCAATCTTATTTAAATGCTCATTATATTTCTGTAGAGAAATTGAAATCACCTCAATGCTTTCAAAACCTACCAGTCAATTGATGTATACATTTTGTCATCTTATAATTATTTAATCTTTTAAGGAGGGGATTAGAAATGACAGGTGAAAAAGATGAAAACAAGTCGGAAAAGCGTCTTCTCAACTGAGTTACAAAAAGACTTGTCATTGATTTGAAATGAAAATTAATCGTTGCTCTAGACAGAGCCGGCCCTGAGATTTTGGGCACTCTATGCGGGATTTTAAAATGGTACCCCTTTCATGTAACTAAAACATATATTAAAAAATATATATATATCAATAATATTATCTCGTTGCAAAAATATGAATTTAATTTTTTTTCATACATGAACAAGAAAAATATAAATAAAACTCAAAAGCATATCTCGAATTTCATCAAAATTCATATGTTATCAACAAAGAACCATTTAAAACACTGGCCTCTTCTTGCAATTTCATATAAACAAACCTTGAAAAAATATATATCAAGTATAAAGCTTGAAATGCAGCAAATCATATAAAATATTTCTTCTCACATTTTTAAAAGCAAACTCACTAATTAAACTTTCGTAATCAACATTTTCTAGAGAGTCTTGCTCAATAGATATGAAAGCTAATCCATTCAATCGTTCTTGTAATATGGTTAATCACAAATAAGATTTTAATAACTTTAATTTTGAAAAAAAAAATGTTTCAACCGATGCAACAGTAACAAGAATTGTCAATAATATTTTATAAGGAATACATGTATTTGGAAAGCAATCCAATCTTTTTAAATAAGTTAATATATCAAAAGTTATCTTTATTTCTTTTGATACAAGATTTTATAAAACTATTAACTCTTGAAATAAATCTTCGCCATCAACATCGCAAAAAATTACATGTATTAAAATAATATCAAGATGATCACAAACATGCTTTCAAATTAGCATTATACAATGAGTTTAACTTGTCAGAAGAATTGAATTTATCAAACCTTCGTTCAAGTAATTCAATTGCTTGATTTACTATATAAAAGAAATAATTGGTTCTGAAAGAATCTTTAGGTGATTGTGCATTGTTTACAGTAGCATTTTAATCAAAATGTTTCTTCCTACGAATTACATGTTTCACTTGAAATAAATGATTAATTTTCATTTCAATGGCAATTTCTTTAGGAATATTTATCGCATCATTGAATCCAATTTCGCTATATTTTTTAAAAAAAAGCAGTTAGCCCTTTCACTCCCTCAATGACAACGTCAATAAACATATCATTAGATTGCAAGCATTTACTAATCGAGTTAACAACATACAATATCTTATACCATATGATCATAGCTACTGAAAACTCAAAATTTTTGACATGAATATTTCATTATAAATAAATATACAACTATAAAAAAATTTGGTGCCTCAACAATTTTGAGGCCCTGTGTGGTCGCTCAACTAGCACGCCCTCAGAACCGTCTCTGGCTATCGATAATATGATGAGATATTGGGAGAATGTATGATTAAAAAATGAGAAAAATTTTTGATTTTGCATATAAAATTATTTTATGGGAGAATATATAGTTGAAAATGAATTTTGAAAAAAAAAAAGAGTTTTTGAAAAAATAGGGCCAAACATATGAAACATATGCTAAATTCGGTGGAAAAGCTCAATCTTATTTAAATGCTTATAATTTTTCTGTAGAGAAATTGAAATCACCTCAATTCTTTCAAAACCTACCAGTCAATTGATTTATAAATTTTGTCATCTTATTAGTATTTAATCTTTTAAGGAGGGGATTAGAAGTGACATGTGAAGAATGTGAACACAAGTCAGAAAAAGCATCTTCTCAACCGAGTTACAAAAGGACTTGTCATCAATTTGAAACAAAAATTTATCGTCGCTATTGATAATCTAATAAAAATTTAATAAAATTGTTGATGTAAAATTCATTCCATCAATCAAAGGATTATGGTTTTGGTCAATAGGTTGGTGTTAAGGACCAACCATTACTTAAATTGGATTGAAAAGAAAGCATGCCACTGTGGAAAAACCTGGATTTGTATATTTGCATGCAAACTACACCATTATGTAGTCTCTAGCAATACCATTATTTTAGTAGGAAAAGGAAGGAAAAGAAAAGAAAAGAAATTCATACAAGTGAAACTCCATTTTGAGAGAACACCTTAAATGGGAACACTACGCCTATGGGTAAGATGACTAGTACTCTACAGAAATTGGCAATTGTTATAGAAATTAAGTCTATGTACGTAACTCGTTTTCAATCGCATTATTCCATAAAATAATGCTATATGTACAATAAAATGTTTTCCTCATTTTTTAACCATATTCTTCAAAAATTATTATTCCAAAGCACATGTTAAATTCCCCCAAAATCTCATTTTAATGGAGCAAGTTTCATGATGGTTTTTTTATTGACCGCCGTAAGAAGTTATTTTTAGTCCTCTAATAGGTATTCCATGACAGCAAAATCTACCCATCACTCATAATGTCAACATTTAGCTATTGTATATTATTACTAAAAAGAAATTGATCACTTGACAACATATTTGTATGTGCGTCTTATTTTGACAATGTGGAAAGCCTAATTTGTTTCAGTGAAGCTACACGTACAAGATCTGTTTCGATCCTTGGCAAGAAACACGTGGCGACGGTCCCCGTAAGTATTTTTAAATACATGTGGGGCCCGCCCCCAAACAATGAGGGCCTGTAAGGCCCCTGTTAAAGTGCACTTGTACTTGCAGCTTTTTTCAATTTGTTTTTATATCGTGCAATGTCTCAATGAGATTTATAAAGAGATTACCAATCTGATATCAATGTTAGCTTTTCCAATTTCATTTGGACTTTACCTGTTTGATCCGAATTCCATGAAAATAATGCTGTAAAAAGTGGCATTTTGTATTAAGAATTGGGGATTCATCTTAAAAGGTTAATAGTTAAAAAGAGTAATACAGCCCCTTATAAATTGGTTTATATTTTCATCTTTACTCGATGTGTCATTTGATCCTTTAATATGTCCCGCAAAATAGTACATTTGAGGAAAGCAATCATGAAATCCGTATACTCATTTTTTGAGTCTTAAATGGATGAAACTGCTCGATTGAGCTCAATGAGCTTTCATACCTTATTAAAATTTGATGAACTATCTTAAAAGGTTAACCTTATTAAGAGAAATATCAATAAATCCTTATAAATTTATCTATATTTTTATCTTTATTCGACAGGAGATTATAAACTAGAACAACATGCTTGGGAAATAAGTATCTTTTACATCCTATGATATAAAGATCAAATCTCATGTTATGCCTTTGTTTAGTAGATATTAAAATCATACTTTTAGCAAATTTTAATAAAAATTGATAGAATGTGTACTTGAGTAGTTGTGAATCCTATAAAATGTGGAGATGAAATTAATAGCTTTCTTTGACTTAGATTTTTTAGCAAGACATATATTTTATATATTTATAGTACTATTGTCTCGTGTCATGCATGAATTATTTTGCTTGTTTTACAATGATAGTTCACGTCCAAATTCTTCTATAAATACCTTGGATTGCTTCTTCTCAATCCCACTTTTCTTTCTAAGACACACACTCACAGCAGACATGAAGACAGAAATAGTTGGCGGGAGTGAGAAAAATATATGGAGTTCAATGTTGTTCATTACAGCATTTCTGATATTGGGATGGAGAATTATGGATCGGATTTGGCTTAAACCTAAGAAGAAGGAGAGAATGCTTAAGCAGCAAGGCTTCAAAGGGAACCCATATACCCTGACCAGGCTTCTGTTTGGAGACGTAAAAGAGAACTCAGTCGAATATGCTGAAGCCTTGCGAAAGACTATCAATATTCACGACGAAGCTGTTCCCCGTGTCATGCCCTTCGTTCACAAAACCATTGAAAAATACGGTATCTTCAAGGAAACTAATGTACTTTTTTAGAAAATAATTCTAATGAACTTCCAAATATTTGTGAGTGGAAACTAAGTGCCCGTTTGGTTTGTATTTTAGTGTTTTGCACTGAGAACTGAATTACCAGACCAAACATATTTTCTGGATTTTGCAAAACTAAAACCAGTTTGAAAACAGCAAACCAGAAGCAACTATCTTAGGTGCCTGCATTTATGTAATAATTGATCCATGCATGCACTAATTGTATTTGCATTACCATAATTTCTTTCTAAAAAGTTTTTTTTTTTTCTTTTTCTTTTTATTTTTCTTTTTTATGTTTTTTGTAGGTAAAATGTCGTTCATGTGGGTTGGACCGAGACCTCGGGTGCTCATTATGGATCCTGAGTTGATGAAAACAGTGATGAGTAAATACAATATTTTCAAAAAGAATTTTAAGGTAACCAATAATATAGTACAAACACTTATTAGTGGAATCCTTAATCAAGAGGGAGAAGAATGGAGCAAAAACAGAAAGACTCAAAATCCAATTTTCCAACTGGAAAAAATTAAGGTAAAATTTTTGTACCAATTAATATCTTTTTCCCCCTCTTCTGTATAATTAATCTTAACACATTATTGACATTTTTTTTTCAATATTTTGTTTTTAATTATGTAGCAAATGATACCTGCATTTCAAGTAAGCTGCGATGAAATTGTGAACGAATGGAAGAACTTGGTGTCGAGCTCCAAGGATGGCTCCTGTGTGGTGGACGTGATGTCTCATATAGAAGTCTTGACCACTAAAGTAGTGTCCCGAACTTTATTTGCCACTGACTATGCTCAGGATAAAAGGATCTATGAAATTCTTAAAGAATTGACTGCTATTGCGAGACAGACAACCCGAATAGTTGATTTACCGGGAGCAAAGTACGTTATTGCACTTACATTGTCTTTACATATTTACAATGATGTTTGTACTCTCAGCACAATTGTCCATTGTTTTCAAAATGATGAAAATGGAGGTTTAACTTAAGAAATGTCGGTTTATATTATTTACTGATGCTCTTCATTTAAATTCGACGTCTTGTACTCGTCTTAATATTCATCATTGTAGGTCTTTTGTGTCTTCATTTTAGTATATTGACAATTTTCTCAATTTGGTGTAGGTATCTTCCCACTATGACAAATCGAAGGTCAAAACAGATAAAAAATGAACTAAGAAAATCATTTTCGATTCTGATAAATGAAAGAGCAAAGGCAATTAAGGCAGGAAAAACCACGGAGGATAACTTCTTTCATGTGTTGTTGGAATCTGAACTCGCAGAAGCTCATGGAATCAAGAATATGGATGATTTGATTGGAAATGTTCAGTTATTTTACTTCGCAGGACATGAGACCACCACAGCTATGCTCGTTTGGACCATGATTTTACTTAGTATCCATCAAAATTGGCAAGAACGTGCAAGACAAGAGGTTTTTCAAGTCTTCGGAGACCGCAAACCTGATTATGAAGGGTTAAGTCAACTGAAAATTGTAAGTAGTCTCAATTTTATATACTTCACAAATATGTATGTTTCCATAGTTATCTTAAAAAGGAAATGTTGAAAATCATCAGAAAAAGCATGAACATAGTTGTATTAATTTTGATATAGGTTTAGTGACCGAAAACATATATTTAACCCTATAATGAACTCATACAAATAAAAGATGAATAATTTTGAAAGAAAAATGTTTGGTAATGAATATATGTGTGTGTGATAGACCGAAAATGATGCAAATCTCATCTTTCGGATTAGAAAATGTAGTTATACTGGATTCATTCGCCTTGGTTTTGGTTTCAAGTAATATTATTCAGTACCACTGGTACTATACAACAATTTAGATAGCGTTTAAGTATCATTAATTGATAGATCACCTTAAAAGTAGAAAAATAAATCACTTTAAAGACGTTCTGTCTTTTGCACGACACCTAAACTGATGCTCTAGCACCAGTATCATTATTCTTAATTTGGTTTTTTCATGTGTATAAAAAATTCTTTTATTGTCACTCAAGTTTTTTCAACGTTAATCATCAAGAAATGAATAGGGTGTCTTTGTCATTCTCTTCCCTTATTGTTTGAGATCCTTTATCATCCTCACAGACAACAATGATTTTCAATGAGGTATTACGGCTGTATCCACCAATTGTTGAACTGTCTAGACTGGTTGAAGAAGAAACAAAGTTAGGACAATACACTATCCCAGCCGATACACTATTGATGTTGCCAATAATCATACTTCACCGAGACACAGAATTGTGGGGCGAAGATGCAAATGAGTTTAAACCAGAAAGGTTCGCTGAAGGAGTATTGAAAGCAACAAATGGGCGCCTTGCATTTTTCCCATTCGGTTCAGGTCCCCGAGTGTGCATTGGACAGAACTACTCTCTATTGGAAGCCAAACTTGTCTTGGCAAATATTCTGAGCAACTTCTCCTTTGAGCTTGCACCAACTTATACACATGCTCCCTATGTTATTTTTACTGTGCAACCACAATACGGTGCTCCACTCATTCTGCACAAGATTTAGCGTGATTTCAAAAAAACGATAAATCTCTATGCAGTCGATCCTAATCAAATCGTCAGAGATTGAATCGTCACGTTGTGGGATATCATTGCATAACCACTTGCTTGTTTTCCTTTTATCTGTCTTTTCACAAAATTAAAACTTCGAATAAAAATCAGTTGCTTGGATAAGTGCCCTGAAAAGCGTAATCCTTGTAATGAGACATTTTCCATTGGTTAATAAGGTGGTGTTTTCATGTTGATTTTAATTCCAATGTCATGTTATTGTGTACTACTACCAGAAGGTTCCATGCATGGTTCTTAATGTGAAATAAAAATATTTGTTTTGATTATAGCTTACACAATGGCTAACCAGTCATCGAATATTCGGTTGTCATTAAAAATTTTTGTGGTGGCAATGCAAATTGTTACAGATTTGCTCGTAATGGTATTAATAACCTTAACATAATAATTATTGAAATATTGATCATGTTTATAGCAGTCATTAAATATAATATTAACTAATGGACCATTATTAGCCATCACAAGATAACTATTCAGAAACCATTTACGAGCAATAGAGAAGTTTGAACGTATATGCATAATCCTTTGGATGGAGAGAAACAATTGTACATATGGATGAACACAATTACCAGCTGGACCAATTGTTATTTGGCCCCTGTTTGGCAATGTTAAAAATGAGACTTTTAGTAAATTTTGATAAAAGTCATGAAATGTGTGGTTAAAAGTTGATAAACATAGTTGGTCCTATAAAATGTGTAATTTAAATTAATTGTTGAGTTTAAGTTAAATATTTTTCAAATTTTTAAGCCACGCCAAATAGGGTTTGGACTCATTCGATCGTGTGCTCGTCTCATTGGGTGAATGATGGTAGCACTGATGGATAGGTTTATTAAGATCACAGGAGGCTGGTGCAGTTGGAGCTGGAGATAGGTTCATTCACGATAACAAAAGTTGCTTTTTTATCATAAATTCGCATAAAATTGATATATTTTACTAAATAATCAAATTAATTGAAAAGAAAATGTCATAAAACTATTTCTAAAATTTTTAAACCAAACTCGTTTTCTATTTTTTTTTGTTTTGTTTTGAGAAACAGATTTTCAAATGACAAACCAAACGCGTTTTTTGCATTCTTAAAATAATCCCTCAAAATAGAAAATAGAAAATAGAAAATGAATTCAAAACTGAAAATAGAGAATAGAAACGCAAAACAAACGCTCCTTTAACTTTTTGATGATTTCTTAGCTGGATTTTTTTCATTTACACGAAAAATTTCTAGATCCACCCGTAACATTGATTAGAAGGCCAATGATAACCACCCCTCAAAATGGTTGAAAAAAATAATAAAATAAAATAATAATAATAATAAATAAATATAAAGAATTTCTCAATTGTTATTCATTACACAAATATCAGTACGGTCTATAATTTTCTCCATCCAGCTGATTCTTGAGTGGACGACAAAGTTGACTTTAATTCCATTAAAATTTGAATTCATTATTTTATTTAGCAATTTGTTTAGGCACTTTTTTTTTCCCAGAAGCTTTAACCTTGCATGAATTTTTATCTAAGAAGGACGCTTGGAAGCAAAGGTTTAAGGAGCTTCTTCTTTATTCTTATCACTTACATATCGCTTATGCTTCGCAGGTAGAGGGCGAGACTCGCAGAGTATATTTATTGGTTTTTCAGGGATGATTTCTTAATCACCTCAACAAGTATTAATTAACAGATTGCTCAATAATTTAGCCGTAAAACTTTTTGGGCATGAATCACGTAATACATTGCTAATTGAAATTTTTTGGACATTATAAATGGAATTAAAACATAAATGCTTATATTACGGGCAGGGAGCTTTCATTTTCCCAAATAAAAAGCTAAGATTTTCTTGTAGGTACACTTGCAATGTTGACTTCCTGCTTAAAGTGCTTCCATGAGTTGTAAAATTCTTCTAGTTGAAGTTGTGATGAAACATGCCACGTGGATCTTCATGAACTTTTTCCATCATTATTTGAAAAATGTCATCATTCATGTCCCAAAATTTTAACGTGTTTGTCTCATGGATAGAATTGTAAGGTAGTCTAACTTAGTATGGAGAAGGACTTGAGCGAACTTCCTCTGCCAAGTGCTCGTAAGGTGCGGTTTGGTCCTTATTACAATGTATCCTGCGAGTGGAATACATTGGTCCATGGGCTTGTCTTCTTCGCTATTCAAGGTCCTCTTCTTAATGGGTGGATATATTGTATTTCTCTAGTTTTTGTCACGCGTTTTTTCAGCCACGAGTGATTTGAATTCGCGTTGTTTGAGCCTCGAGTGATTTGAATTAATATAATAGTTCTTGATCAATGAAAATAATATCAATTAGACTGTTTCAAAATGAAAAAAATAATGACCGACATGCATATCTTAACTACATAGTCTCATAATCACTTGAGAAGCATTGTCTTCATGATATCAAGTATTCATTGATGGTATACTTTTAAAAATAATCAGTTTGTCGTTATATATTCATGATGAGTATAACTTAAAAATGCTATCAATTACAATAAATGGCGGCTAATTGTTAAAATTAATGTAAAATTGATGTCAATTATAAAAATTATTCCATCACATGTATTAAATATACTAAAAGAGATAGATATTAGTCAATGATTGGGAGAAAACATGAACTTTGTGCTTGTCTTGTTGTGTGACTATTTTCTAGTGTAGAATAACTTGCATTGATAGTTGATACTCCATGTGGTGGTTGGGGTTGGTGGTTCCACCTTCAAAACATTCCTTGCTAAAAATCTTTTGAAAATAGGAAAGCAATTTCTAATGGCTGCTAAGTATTCCAAAAAAAATAATAATAATAAAAATAAAATAATAATAACAACAACAACAACAACAACAACAACAACAACAACAACAACAACAATAATAATAATAATAATAATAATAATAATAATAAAATACTTTTTGGAGGTTGATTAAATAAATTTTTACTTTAACGTCATTTAGTTCGTCACAGTATCTACTAAAACATGTGTTCTCCAAAATGGTAGCAACCAGCCGCCACCTCCTCAAATCTCTTCGATGACTTTGTTATGTTAAAATAAATAGAATAATAGACAAAAGGAGGCAAAGTGGGATTATTTATATATTCTTCGGGCATTTAATGATATGGTCTTTTTTTTCGTGTCAAATATAGATTAACATCAACATAGATAAAAAGTTGTTTATCTATGTAAAAAAAATTATTGATTTGGGTTTCAGTTTTTAGGGTCAAATTCTTAACTTCATTCTATTCCAGATTAAATTTTTCAATCTGTATGTAGTGTATACTATAACTCCAATTTGTTGAAGATTATATTTTTTTCAGAGTTGGAGAAAGGGGGTGTATGTGCTCAATGAAGGTCTTCATTGTATTGTTGTAGGAATTGGTTCAAATAATTAACCAAAAATTTTGTAGGAATTGGTTCGAATAATTAACCAAAAATTGAAAAATGAAAAGGTGTGACTACGTGTCAACTTCGACCAAATATTCGGGCTTGATCCGATGGTCAAATTATAAAAGTAAATAGACCAACTTATTCTACTCGTCGAGTAGATCGTCGTGATATATTTGGAATCTCGAAATCAATTTCGGATGAATGAGAAATTGCGGATCAAAGTTGGAAGAAATGAAGTGTTGCAACTTTTCAAAAGGATGCCTGTTTTGACCCACACTACTTCATTTGCACCATTTTTACATCTATAAATAGGACTCTATAGACATGATTTTGGGTACACCAATTGCATTGAGCATTCATTCTCCTCTTGCAATTCTCTCATTTCTAATTCTATAGCATTTTCATGAATTTCCTTGGTAGAGAGAGAATTCTGTTCAAGTTCGCTGATCGAAGTCATTTGGAGTGCTCCTATGATTTGACGTGGTCGTTATATCTTGGGAGATGATAGTCGAAAAATCGTTAGCACCGATGCGGGGTAAATTCATCTTAAGGAAAGAGTTATACTCGTCTCGGCCAATCGCATCACTTACATATAATTTTTTCTAATTTCATTTCTACTTGATTTTAGAAAATGATTAATTTTATTTATATGGTTTATGCAAGGTTCGATATGAAAAATCACATATTTTAATTCAAGAATGGAAATGGTCAGATTCGATAATCATTTATTAGTTTCTCAAACTCCATTTCAGTAAATCGAAACCTTGTTTAGATTTCGTGAACATAAAATGTATATTTTTTGTGGATATAATATGCACATAATCGGTATATTCCCCAATAATCTTAAGATGAATTTTATTTTTGTGCATTTAATATTTTGATAAGTAAGTTACATGACTTGATTATGTGGCTTGATAACATATCAAATCTATTTTATATGCCTGAATATGGAATTGCACGTGTATGCATGTGTGAGATTTAAATTTGTTATTGCATGAATTATTTACTATTCACGCCATTTTAACAGTTATGCTCCATAGGGTATTATTTTGATTAAGTCTTATTCGTTCACGTATCGATTGAATTCCAAGAATTCAGTTTGTTTAAAAGATTTAATTATGAAAGGCTTGAGTTCTTTTGCCTTCAAGCCATGACAGTTCAATTTTCAAAAGCACTATGTCTATCCCTTTTCTTAAAATATTGTGAATGACGTATGAATGGATGCTTACATGAAATTATACATTGAGAGAATAATGATAGTAAAATATTCTCTAATTTGGGTTTGTTAAAATGCAACATATTCGAGATTCAAAATAATGAATAACTTTGGTCTTGTTTTACCTTATGTGGACACTTTTTTGTATGAATGGTTGTACTCAAACCAACGGTCATTAGTGGGAGAAGGCTGCTAAACCAAATTTAATTTCTTCCATCCTTCTTTATTTAAC
Source organism: Olea europaea var. sylvestris (assembly GCF_002742605.1). Classification (NCBI taxonomy): domain Eukaryota; kingdom Viridiplantae; phylum Streptophyta; class Magnoliopsida; order Lamiales; family Oleaceae; genus Olea; species Olea europaea. The sequence goes on along the minus strand of NC_036243.1, from coordinate 26,504,028 downwards.
AATGGGCTTTGAAAACACGTGGGTGATCAATTTTCATCTGTGTTGGCTATTGCTATTGGTTTTGGAAGTGCATGGTGCAGTTCCAGCCATTGTTTAATTTAATTAATTGTGGTAGTGACAATTCATGTTGTGATGATGAGATTGCAATGTCATTTCTTATAATATGGAAGTGCACAGACTCCCTTGAGACATTGACATTCCTAAAGATGGAATACATTTATACAATGGATGTATATATGTTTGGAATATAAGTTGTTATTCCTTCACTTTGGTCATGATGAATTGTATATTGTTAAAACCAACTCGAGTCCAATAATGAATAGATGGAAATAAGGAAATTATTCCTAACCATTGGACATGTAAGGATGTCAATTATTTGATGAGAGTATATGAACTTTTATGATGACTCCTTTGATTGAAATATGCTAATGGCATGGTAAATTAGTTGGTTAAAATTTCATATCTTAATGAAATTATACTAACTTTGTCTATGATGATAGCCTCAATTAATTTGATAAAATTAAGTGAGATGATTTAAGTGGATATCATTATTTAGTAATGAGAATTAAGCCACTTAATTATTTGAAATTGTAGAAAATTGTGTAGAATATTATGAAATATTCTAGGATCAATTTAGATGAAAAGGTGCGTCCTTTCATATGAAAAACCACGACTTTTGATATAATTATTCTCCAATGGGTATGTCTCTTCATAGAGATTATCTCAAGAGGTGTGTCCTTTTATAGGATTGTGTCTTTTGAGAACACAACTTTTCAACCGATGGTTGAAATGAAACTATCATGTGAAATGTCACAAATGTGATAAGTTGCATATGTTTACAGAAGTTGCAATGCTTAGCCCTCTTTATTGTTGAATTTGACTTCAATCATGAAACCAATTAAGTTGGTATATGTTTTGAAAGCATTGCTAGTCTATATGATGACCTTGATTTAATTTGAATGATCAAATTAATATAATTGGATTGAAGTACGTTATATGCAACTTTAATTGAAATAAATTGTGAGTCAATGACCACTATTTTGAATGTACTTAGACTTTCACAAAGCACTTGATACGGATATTATGAATTGAACTATGAAAGAGTTGATGAACTCTAAGTTCAAGTATAACCCAAGAATGCGAGGGTAAAACTCAATACTCTTTTTGTGGATGCAATATTACTAGATTATATCTGTATTCCTAATTAAGGAATTGTGGGGGTAACTCAGTTTGACAATTATATTTGCTTTTATCTTATAATCATAGAAAAATATCTATGAAGGTGGAAAGATAGAAAACCCCTATACTAATTATAAGAATGATATACACTAAGTTTAAAGTGGATGAAATTGGTTGTAAAGTCGATTATGACGTTTGTTTAAACATGCAAGAACAATTGGAATATATGAAGAATATTCATAAAGTTCAAATGCATGGTAATGTTTCAATGATGATATTGAATACCCATAATTCTAAAATCCATTAGTAAAAGTGATTGACTAGTGTAGTGTTTAATAGAAATCCTCCAACCGTGTTTGGAAATTGATAAAGCTAATGAGGCATATAGCTTCATGAGAAGATTTCTTGGTTGCGACAATTTGCATCTATCATATAAATCGATCGTTGGCTAGCTATATTTGATAAGATACTAAGTCACATGTAATGGTAGATCTAAACGTATAAGTCATTGACATAATATCATTAAGTAGTTGATCTAAATGGTGTAAACTCGTGGTACCTTTAAAGAGATTTACTAAGAGAGATCAAGAATACTGCATATCGAAGGGAATTAGGTAAAGCCTCCTACGTTAGGGTCCTTGTAATGGTAACCCTACCTTGTTGATTGGAGATCCCAAGATCTTGGTTCAAAGGGACAACTAAGTTATGAGAATTCCACAAATTACTTAGGAAAATAATTTCCTAACTCATTCCTATGATATTAAAGTGTTTTCTGCAGAGTTGTAAGAGGTTAAGATAATCTTTTAATGATTCATATATCTTAATTAAGTCAAGTGGAGTTGGGCAGAATACTCTTAATAGGAGGTCACCTATGTGAGTGTGAAGTGTGGCCGCTTCAATAAGAATTATTCAAGGCTTAAATTCTCTAAAAACTCGCAGAACCAAGAAGGGTTCAGGGCCAAAATGAACCAAGTCATGAGAACCATGAACGGTTTAGGGAAGACATTGTGTGAGTATCGTAGTCTTACCTTACACTACAGGCTGAATGGTTCAAGACGTGAGTTCACCAAGTAGCCGAGTAAGTCCGATGGTATTTCACTACGGGAGGTTCAAAGCCAAAAGCTACTATCCCTGATGCAGTGGCTTTTCGCTCTCTCTCTCTCTACATTGCATAATATCATCGCATTTGCATATGTGTACCCCAATTTTCATTCATGTGGGGGATTGTAGGAATTGGTTCAAATAATTAACCAAAAATTGGAAAATGAAAAGGTGTGTAAAAGTGGAAAATGAAAAGATATGACTATGTGTCAACTTCGACCAAATATTCGGACTTGATCCGATGGTCAAATTACAAAAGTAAATAGACCAACTTATTCTACTCGTCAAGTAGATCGTCGTGATATATTTGGAATATCGAAACCAATTCCGGATGAATGAGAAATTGCGGTCCAAAGTTGGAAGAAGTGAAGTGTTGCAACTTTTCGAAATGATGCAGATTTTGGTCAAGTGTTGCAACTTTTTGAAAGGATGCATGTTTTTACCCACACTACTTCATTTGCACCCTTTCTACATCTATAAATAGAACCCTATGGACATGATTTTGAGTACACCAATTGCATTGAGCATTCATTCTTCTCTTGCAATTCTCTTCTTTTTAATTTCATAGCATTTTCATACATTTTCTTGGTAGAGAGGGAATTCCATTCGAATTCGTTGGTTGAAACCATTTGGAGTGCTCCTATGGTTTGACGTGGTAGTTGTATCTTGAGAGATAATTGTCGAAAAATCGTTAGCACCGATGCGGGACAAATTCATCTTAAGGAAAGAGA
>NC_036243.1:26457763-26500811 GCF_002742605.1 Olea europaea var. sylvestris | reverse complement strand
AAAAAAAAATCATTTCTTCATTGTATAATCACGATGAATATAACTTTAAAATGATGTCAATTAATAAATGACAGCTAATTGTTATATTGTTATTGTATACTCACGATTAAAAATAGCTTAAAATTGATGTAAATTTTTTAGGTTATATGACATAATATAAAGTATTGATCGTACAAGCAAAAAAAATAATAATTAAAGTAAGAAGAGAGATTTGCAAACAAATCGAGTAATTTTATTAATTGGCAACAATGGAGAGAAAAATATAGTTTTAGCAATCTTAATAAACTGAATGAAAAGTCTACTTTTATAAGGGGATATGTCAAAACCCTCGAAGTAACCTAATGTATGAAATCTAGGTCAAAATACACATGAAACCACCATAAAGAGAAAAACTTGAACGACGCTGCCGCTCGAGTGAGAGCTCGACGATAGGCGGACGACAGCTTCCTGCTCCAAAAGTTCACCTACTGCTCGAGCGGCCAACTAGCAATAGGTTAGCGAAATTGCGATGACATTCTTCTTAATTCATAATTTTGATCTCTCCATGACCACTTCAATTAGGACTCTAATATTTACTAGAATTTGGGCCACATCACTACAAATCTCTACCTTGACACAAATTTCGGTGCAACGAATGATAACCCAAAATTTCTCCATCTAGAAAAATAAGTTCCACTGCAATAAAATAGGTTGAACTTTTCAACCAAAACCAAACTTCTTCACTTCATGAAAATTACTCTTTTTTTTTTCACAGTATCCACAAATGATACGTGAACAACAGGGTCAAAGCTCACCCTGTAGCAGAATTAGCTCCAAATACTTTAACTGAAGGCCAAGTCTTTTTCATCATACTTAACCTTTAATATCTCCAAATCGACGACGATCTCCTTCAACACAGACAGATGATCTTTCAAAGATCTGCCTTCTACCATGCGATGAAAATATAACATCTGCTTTATATACAATTTACTCGTTAGATTTTTAGTCATACATAATTGCTCCAACTTCAACCGTAATGCAATTGCTATCTTCTCCTTGAAAATGTCTTGAAGAATATTGTTAAAGAGATGAAAATGAATTCGTGAAAATGCCTTTCGATCCTTCTGTTATTTCTCCTTTGTTGTCCAAGTTGTGGCCATCTTGTTATTTGCATTTTCACTTGCCACAATGAAAATTTTGTATTGCGATCCAAAAGCATAATTTCATACTTCATAGCTGCCACCGATAACAGAAACCTCAAACAAAATCAAAACCTTGCTCTGATACCACTTGTTACGAAATTGGTAGTTTATATGACACAATACGAAATATTGATCGTACAAGAAAAAACAATAATAAAGCTAGAAGAGAGATTGGCAGATGAATCATGTAATTTTTTTAATTGACAACCAATGGAGATAAAAGTACGATTTCAACAATTTTAATAAACTAAATGAAGAGTCTACTATTTTTAGGGGACAAGTTATAATGCGAATATTTTGTGTGCGCATTATATTTGAATTTTCTTTTGTCTCATAAAATAATTAACCATTGACATTTATTCAAAAAATTCATTAACCAACTATAGCAACTTTTATCAATGCTTAGACATGCATTTCTTCTAAGAATTTGAGAAACTATTTAACCAAATAAGCAATATTGGAAACAATACATATCAAGGATTTGATATATTGTATTCTATGGAATTGAATAATTTCGTAAATTGATTCAATTAATGTATTTTGTTATTCATTATTACACTAAAAAATAAAAAGCTTATTATTGAAATTGTTTAAATGTTACTTGGATAAAGTTGTCCACAAAATTATATTTATTTCATTTGATTTTTAACATACTAAAGATTAAGATTATAATATCATTTTCTCTTGTTGTCTAATATTTAACAGCTTCATCTAACATGCAAAATTTAGTTACCGATGTCTTATATGTCTACACATTGAGCTCATGGTGTAAAATCATGTGTTTCATGTTCCTCACCATCTTAAAAAAGAAATAGAAATTTATCCATATACATCTTTCAGTTTTTAACAAAAAAAAACTATATTGAGAATCGAAACTAATTCTTTTGCTCGCTTACAATATCATCATTCATAGATAATACTAATAAGACATAAAAATGTGAAATATATAGAGAAAATTTACCCAAGAAATTACATGAAAAACTCCAAAAATAGAAGAAAATCTACGGGGTATCAATAAGAGAAATGTTCCACTATATAAGAAATAATGTGCTGGAAATTTCTTCTTCGTCTTCCGTTGAGCACATCCAATTATTTCATTAACAAACAAATCCAACTGTAAGTTTGAAATTAATGGTATGTTTCCAAGTGTGACAAGACATTTAGATTCTTGTGTTTTGTCTACGTATAAATTCAGCCCCTGATACCCTTATAAATTAACTATTTTTTCTATGTATTCAATTTCAAACTATGCATTCACATAATAAAATATTCTACACGTAAATTTAAAATTTTTCTTATTTTTTAACTACACATTATCCAAAAATTTACTATTCAAAATATTATTTTTGATAATTAACAGATTGCTCAATAACTTAGCTGTAAAGATTTTGGACATGAGTCACGTGATACATTGTTAAATAAAAAAATTTGGACATCAATCATTCAATCACATGATACATTGTAAATTAAATGGACATTTTTCAAAACTGTTCATTTAAAAATTTTGATGTGGGTGTAAATGATAAAATTGTCCTTCTCCGAACCACTTAATTATAAAAAAATAAGTGTCCATTTATAAAGTCACAATAACTTTATATGTCAATTGACATCCTCGGTGAGGTGTTTGATAAACTTAAAATTATATTTAATCGAATTTAATATTGTGTATCAAATATTTTCTTGAATATAATCAAAAGAAAAAAAAAAGACATTGTTGTCCTTCTCTCACTATGCTTAGGACATCAGATTCATGCATCTAGTGCATCGTTACTTCTTTACTTACGTGGATTTCCATACTATTGGAAAATTGCCATTATTCATCTAATCTTAGATGTCAATGAACAATAAATTCGTTCTATAAAAAAAATAATAAGTTTGTTGACGTACATGATGTGCACCATTGCTAAGATCACAATAACTTTTTCTTTGTGAAATATCGTTACAATAAGTAGATATAACGTGTTCAGAATTATGATTAAAAATGATCTAAATTATTAAAAATTAAAAAAAATAAAAAATTTAGCACATCCAATTATTGCATTAACAAATAAATCAAACTGCAAGTTTGAAAATAATGATGTATGTTTCCAAGTGTGACAAGTCATACTTAGCGTCTTGCCATGTGTTTTGTCTACTTAATTAAATATGGGATGATTTCTTAATAACTTCAACACGTGCCACTAAACACAAAATGTGTAGATTTTGTGTTGGGTTTACTCTCAATTAAAGATTGCTCAATAACGTAGATGTGAAATTTTTGGACATGAATCACATGATACACTGTCATTATTAAACCTACAATAGTTATCGATAATAATATAACCTTAAATCAACTGACTGCAAGTGGTGGTCATATTATGCCCTAGTTTGAGCTCCATTTTTGGTTAAAATGTATTTTAAAATAATATTTTATTGGAGAATGTGTGATTAAAAAATAAGAAAAAAATTTGAATGTAAAATTATTTTATGGGAGAATGTGTGGTTGAGAACGAATTTTGAAAAAAAAATAAAATAAAGAGAGTTTTTGAAAAAATAGGGCTAAACATATGCTAAATTCCGTGGAAAAGCTCAATCTTATTTAAATGCTTATTATATTTCTGTAGAGAAATTTAAATCACCTCAATGCTTTCAAAACCTACCAGTCAATTGGTTTATAAATTTTGACATCTTATAATTATTTAATCTTTTAAGGAGGGGATTAGAAATCATGCGTGAAAAAGGTTAAAACAATTCAGAAAAAGCGTCTTCTCAACCGAGTTACAAAAGTACTTGTCATCAATTTGAAACAAAAATTTATCATCGCTATCGATAATCAAATAAAAATTTAATAAAATTGTTGATGTAAAATTCATTCCATCAATCAAAGGATTACGGTTTTGGCCAATAGGTTGGTGTTAAGGACCAATCATTACTTAATCTGGATTGAAAAGAAAGCATGCCACTGTGGAAAAACCTGGATTTGTATATTTGCGTGCAAACTATATCATCATGTAGTCGCTAGCAATACCATTATTTTAGTAGGAAAAGGAAGGAAAAGAAAAGAAAAGAAATTCATACAAGTGAATCTCCATTTTGAGAGAACACCTTAAATGGGAACACTACGGGTAAGATGACTAGTACTCTACAGAAATTGGCAATTGTCATAGAAATTAAGACTCTGTACGTAACTCGTTTTCAATCACATTATTCCATAAAATAAAGCTATACGTACAATAAAATGTTTTCCTCATTTTTTAACTATATTCTCCAAAAATTATTATTCCAAAGCACATGTTAAATTCCCCCAAAATCTCATTTTAATGGAGCAAGTTTCATGACGATTTTTTCGTTGACAGTCGTAAGAAGTTATTTTTAGTCCTCTAACAGGTATTCCATGACAGCAAAATCTACCCATCACTCATAATGTCAACATTTAGCTATTGTATATTATTACTAAAAAGAAATTGATAACTTGACAACATATTTGTATGTGCGTCTTATTTTGACAATGTGGAAAGCCTAATTTGTTTCAGTGAAGCTGCACGTACAGGACCTGTTTCGATCCCTACTAGGCAAGAAACAAGTGGGGGTGGGCCCCATAATTTTTTTTAAATACATGTGGGGCCCTCCTCCAAACAATCCCTGTGAAAATGCACCTGTACGTGCAGCTTTTTTCAATTTGTTTTTGCATCATGCAATGTCTCGACGAGATTATAAGGAGATTACCAATCTGATATCAATGTTAGCTTTTCCGATTTCATTTGGACTTTACGTGTTTGATCCAAATTCCATGAAAATAATGCTGAAGGGTAACAAGTGGCATTTTGTATTAAGAATTGGGGATCCATCTTAAAAGGTTAACATTGTTAAAAAGAGTAATCCAACCCCTTATAAATTGGTCTATGTTTTCATCTTTGTTCGATGTGTCATTTTATCCTTTAATATGCCCAGCAAAATAGTGGTTTATTTGAGGAAATCAATATTGAAATCCGTGTAATCATTTTTTTGAGTCTTAAATGGACCGAACTACTCGATTGAGTTCAATGGGCTTTGATACCTCATTAAAATTTGATGAACCATCTTAAAAATGTCACCTTATTAAGAGAAATATCAACAAATCTTTATAAATTTATCTATATTTTTATCTTTATTTAATGGGGGATTATAAACTAGAACAACATGCTTGGGAAATAAGTATCTTTTACATCCTATGATATAAAGATCAAATCTCATGTTATGCCTTTGTTTGGAAGATATTAAAATCATATTTTTAGCAAATGTTAATAAAAATTGATAGAATGTGTACTTGAATAATTGTGCATCCTATATAAAATGTGGAGATGAAATTAATAGCTTTCTTTGACTTAGATTTTTTAGCAATACCAATCAGGTGTCATAGCATGGGATATATACTTTATATATTTATAGTACTGTATTGTCTCGTGTCATGCATGAATTATTTTACTTGTTTTACAATGATAGTTCACGTCCAAATTCTTCTATAGATACCTTGGATTGCTTCTTCTCAATCGCACTCTTCTTTCTAAGACACACACACACACACACATCAGACATGAAGACAGAAATAGTTGGCGGGAGTGAGAAAAATATATGGAGTTCAATGTTGTTCATTACAGCATTTCTGATATTGGGATGGAGAATTATGGATCGGATTTGGCTTAAACCTAAGAAGAAGGAGAGGATGCTTAAGCAGCAAGGCTTCAAAGGGAACCCATATACCCTGACCAGGCTTCTGTTTGGAGACGTAAAAGAGAACTCAGTCGAATATGCTGAAGCCTTGCGAAAGACTATCAATATTCACGACGAAGCTGTTCCCCGTGTCATGCCCTTCGTTCATAAAACCATTGAAAAATACGGTATCTTCAAGGAAACTTATGCACTTTTTTAGAAATGAATTCTAATGAACTTCCAAATATTTGTGAGTGGAAACTAAGTGCCCGTTTGGTTTGTATTTTAGTGGTTTGCACTGAGAACTGAAATACCAGACCAAACATATTTTCTGTATTTTGCAAAACTAAAACCAGTTTGAAAACAGCAAACCAGAAGCACGTATCTTAGGTACCTGCATTTATGTAATAATTGATCCATGCATGCACTAATTGTATTTGCATTATCATAATTTCTTTTTAAAAAGGTTTTTTTTTTTTTTTTTTTTGTAAGGTAAAATGTCGTTCATGTGGGTTGGACCGAGACCTCGGGTGCTCATTATGGATCCTGAGTTGATGAAAACAGTGATGAGTAAATACAATATTTTCAAAAAGAATTTTAAGGTAACCAATAATATAGTACAAACACTTATTAGTGGAATCCTTAATCAAGAGGGAGAAGAATGGAGCAAAAACAGAAAGACTCAAAATCCAATTTTCCAACTGGAAAAAATTAAGGTAAAATTTTTGTACCAATTAATATCTTTTTCCCCCTCTTCTGTATAATTAATCTTAACACATTATTGACATTTTTTTTTCAATATTTTGTTTTTAATTATGTAGCAAATGATACCTGCATTTCAAGTAAGCTGCGATGAAATTGTGAACGAATGGAAGAACTTGGTGTCGAGCTCCAAGGATGGCTCCTGTGTGGTGGACGTGATGTCTCATATAGAAGTCTTGACCACAAAAGTAGTGTCCCGAACTTTATTTTCCACTGACTATGCTCAGGATAAAAGGATCTATGAAATTCTTAAAGAATTGACCGCTATTGCGAGACAGACAACCCGAATAGCTGATTTACCGGGAGCAAAGTACGTTATTGCACTTACATTGTCGTCGTATGTTTACAATGATGTTTGTACTCTCAGCACGATTGTCCATTGTTTTCAAAACGATGAAAATGGAGGTTTAACTTAAGAAATGTCGGTTTATATTATTTACTGATACTCTTCATTTAAATTCGACGTCTTGTACTCGTCTTAATATTCATCATTGTAGGTCTTTTGTGTCTTCTTGTTAGTATATTGACAATTTTCTCAATTTGGTGTAGGTATCTTCCCACTATGACAAATCGAAGGTCAAAACAGATAAAAAAAGGAATTAAGAAAATCATTTTCGATTCTGATAAATGAAAGGGCAAAGGGAATTAAGGCAGGAAAAACTATGGAGGACAACTTCTTTCATGTGTTGTTGGAATCTGAACTCGCAGAAACTCATGGAATCAAGAATATGGATGATTTGATTGGAAATGTTCAGTTATTTTACTTCGCAGGACATGAGACTACCACAGCTATGCTCGTTTGGACCATGATTTTACTTAGTATCCATCAAAATTGGCAAGAACGTGCTAGACAAGAGGTTTTTCAAGTCTTCGGTGACCGCAAACTGAAAATTGTAAGTAGTCTTAATTTTATATACTTCACAAATATATATGTTTCCATAGTTATCTTAAAAAAGAAAAGTTGAAAATCATCAGAAAAAGCATGGACATACTTGTATTAATTTTGATATAGGTTTAGTGACCTAAAACATATATTTAATCCTATAATGGACTCATACAAATAACAGATGAATAATTTTGAAAGAAACGTGTTTGGTAATGAATATATGTGTGTGTGATAGACCGAAATGATGCAAATCTCACCTTTCGGATTAGAAAATGTAGTTATACTGGATTCATTCGCCTTGGTATTGGATTCAAGTAATGTTATTTAGTACCATTGGTGCTATACAATAATTTAGATAGCGTTTAAGTATCATTATTAATTGATAGATCACCTTAAGTGTAGAAAAATAAATCACATTTAAGATGTTCTATCTCTTGCACGACACCTAAACTGATGCTCTAGCACCAGTATCATTATTCTTAATTTGGTTTTTTCATGTCTATAAGAAATTCTTTTATTGTCACTCAAGTTTTTTCAACGTTAATCATCAAGAAATGAATAGGGTGTCTTCGTCATTCTCTTCTCTTATTATTTGAGGTCCTCTATCATCCTTACAAACAACAATGATTTTCAATGAGGTATTACGGCTGTATCCACCAATTGTTGACCTGTCTAGACTGGTTGAAGAAGAAACAAAGTTAGGACAATACACTATCCCAGCCGATACACTATTGATGTTGCCGATAATCATACTTCACCGAGACACAGACTTGTGGGGCGAAGATGCAAATGAGTTTAAACCAGAAAGGTTCGCTGAAGGAGTATTGAAAGCAACAAATGGGCGCCTTGCATTTTTCCCATTCGGTTCAGGTCCCCGAGTGTGCATTGGACAGAACTACTCTCTATTGGAAGCCAAACTTGTCTTAGCAAATATTCTGAGCAACTTCTCCTTTGAGCTTGCACCAACTTATACACATGCTCCCTATGTTATTTTTACTGTGCAACCACAGTATGGTGCTCCACTCTTTCTGCGCAAGATTTAGCGCGATTTCAAAAAAACGATAAATCTCTATGCAGTCGACCCTAATCAAATCGTTAGAGATTGAATCGTCACATTGTGGGATATCATTGCATAACCACTTGCTTGTTTTCCTATTATCCGTCTTTTTACAAAATAAAATTTTCGAATCAAAATCAGTTGCTAGGATAAGTGCCCTGAAAAGCGTAATCCTTGTAACGAGACTTTTCCATTGGTTAATGAGGTGCTGTTTCATGTTGATTTTAATTCCCATGTCATGTTATTGTGTACTAATACCAGAAGGTTCCATGCATGGTTCTTAATGTGAAATAAAAATATTTGTTTTGATTATAGCTTACACGATGGCTAACCAGTCATCGAATATTCGGTTGTCATTAAAAATTTTTGTGGTGGTAATGCAAATTGTTCCAGATTTGCTCGTAATGGTATTAATAACCTTAACACAATAATTATTGAAATATTGATAATATTTATAGCAGTCATTAAATATAATATTAACTAATGGACCATTATTAGCCATCACAAGATAACTATTGTTCAATCTACTGGTAATAATATCACTTTTTTGGGAAAACGAACCCTACTACTATAGCATAATACTCCCACAAACAACGTTCAACAACCAAAACTTCTCAGAAACCATTTACCAGCAATAGAGAAGTTTGAACGTATATGCATAATCCTTTTGGACGGAGAGAAACAATTGTACATATGGATGAACACAGTGACCAACTGGACCAATTGTTATTTGGCCCCTGTTTGGCAATGTTAAAAATGAGACTTTTAGTAAATTTTGATAAAAGTCGATGAAATGTGTGGTTAAAAGTTGATAAAAAATTGTTGGTCCTATGAAATTTGTAATTCAAATTAATTATTGACTTTGAGTTAAATATTTACCAAATTTTTAAGCAACGCCAAATGGGGTTTGGACTCATTTGATCGTGTGCTCGTCTCGTGGGTGAATGATGGTAGCACTGATGGATAGGTTCATGAAGATCACAGGAGGCTGGTGCAGTTGGAGCTGGAGATAGGTTCATTCATGATAACAAAAGTTGCTTTTTTATCATAAATTAGCATAATCAAATTTTAAATTAATTGAAAAGAAAATGTCATAAAACTATTTCTAAAATTTTTAAACCAAACTCATTTTCTATTTTTTGTTTTGTTTTGAGAAACAGTTTTTCAAATGATAAACCAAACGCGTTTTTTGCATTCTTAAAATAATCCCTCAAAACAGAAAACAGAAAATGAATTCAAAATTGAAAATAGAGAATAGAAACGCAAAACAAACGCTTTAGCTGGATTTTCTCATTTACACGAAAAATTTCTAGATCCACCTGTAACATTGATTAGAAGGCCAATGATAACCACCCCTCAAAATGGTTAAAAAAATAATAAAATAATAATAATAATAATAATAAATATAAAGAATTTCTCAATTGTTATTCATTACACAAATATCAGTACGGTCTATAATTTTCTCCATCCAGCTGATTCTTGAGTGGACGACAAAGTTGCCTTTAATTCCATTAAAATTTGAATTCATTATTTTATTTAGCAATTTGTTTAGACACTTTTTTTTCCCAGAAGCTTTAACCTTTCTGTTTCGCGCAGGTTAGTCGTTAACAATTAAAAAGGATCAGACGATTATGTAAAGGACAAATCTCTTGAGACAAAGTCCCAAAAAGAGGTGTTCTTTTATTGGTGATAACTTTACAATTGGAAATCAAAAACAAAATGCCTCCAAGGGGCGCAAGCACACGAGTTACTGAAAAAGTGTTTTAGTCTAAAACTAAGGAAATTAAAATTACATGTTCTCTGTTCGAGAGTTTTTGATTTGGTCCTTTTGCTCTATGCATTTTCTCCCTTTTATACTCCATGGATGATCTTTTTTGTGATCAACCGCCTAAAAACTGTTTGATCGTTCTACAACTGTCCGCTTTCCTCATAATGGCCAGCTTGTCATCAAAACTGCCTTTTTTAACTACTGCCATTACTCTTCGTTGTTCAACCGTTTTCGATTGAATTCCTTGAATCGTGGAACGTGATAGGGCTGCTTTAATAACTGCTTTGATAACTGCACTTCTTGATAACCACAACGCTTTATGTTTGTTAAGACTTTGGGCGACTTAAAGGTTTGGACGAGAATAGAGTAACAGCTCTGGATGACTGCATGGCACTCCATTCGCTCAGATTCTGGGCGACTTGCAAATTTGGGCGATGGCGTTACTGCGTTCTTGGGCCTCCCTATTTAGGCCTTCATCTTGAATTGTTTGATTGGGCTTCGTTCTTTGGGCTATCTGATTTGGGGATCCTCCAATTGGGCTTCATTCCTTAGGCCGTTCGATTTGGACTGAATTTTTATGTGTCAACAATTACCCCCAAATATGGCAGAATTAATAATAATTATTAAATTTTGCCATATTCACTTTGTGTTTCCAGCAACATTCGAGATTTCCAAGAATTTCAATCATTGTTTTCTTCCATAACTTGAAAAGGTGCGTCGTTTTGCAAACCCTTATAACCCCCAAACACGCCATTTCACCGTACCATTAAATCACGCCTCAAATTTTTCGCGTTTCTCCCACGATTTACTGTTCATCTTTTGTTTCCCTGCTACGTAACCCTGAAAAGCTTCGTTCCATCTCAAATGACTACTTCACAATCTCAAGCTGGCGACTCCTTTAGTTTTGATGACTTTCAGAAACTTCTGAATCGTCCATACATAACTTCGAGTTTTCTCGCGCCCGCCGATGTCGAACGCAATGAGTTCTACTTAGGTCCTTTCTTCAACAATGCAGAGACAGTTGAACAGGCGGCTGTGGGTCAGCTGTTTCCTTGTACTCAAGGCCCTCCATTTCTAAACTCTCTGCCGCTGGGGCCACTTCGCGAAAGAGGTATTCGCACTTGGCCTAAATCTGATGTAGCTTTCCGTAGGTGGCATGCTCGTCTTGTGGGCCATGGTCCTACTAAGGCACTTTTTGATAATGTTAGGATTTCTGATTTGTTAGAAATCTCTATTCACCCCCCTACTTTTGATTCAGCACTTTTTTCGATTGCTTTGAGTTTTTGATCTTCTGAGTGTAATACCTTTATTCTCCCTCTTGGCCCCATATCTATTACTTTAAGGGATGTTGGGGCCCTAGTGAATCTACCACTTTTGGGCAATACCATTTTTCCTGGTATCTTGGTTTCTGGTGGCGCCCCAAAGTTTGGTAGAAATTACACCGAGTCTTATTCAAGCCTACAAACCCTTCACAATCATTCAAGCGCTGAGCCTTCCCATACTGAGAGAGTGGCTTTTCTTCTAGTTTGGCTTTGTAAATATGTTTTGTGTGTGCTAAGCATAAAGCCCTCCCTGAGTTATTTACCCATAGCGCATAAATTGGCGCGTGGCAGGCCTTTGAATTTATGTTCTTTCTTTTTGGCTGCCCTTTATAGAGGCATGTCCTCTCTTCAAACTCAATTGAAGAATGGTGCATCTCCCACTGGTAGTGGACCTCTTTGGTTCACTCAACTGTGGTTGAGATCCTATTTTCCATTGCTTGGTGCTCCATCAATTTCTCACTCCTCTGCTAGCTGTTATGGGCTAGCCATGGAGCCCTTGGCTCCTGTAAATATGTCCAGAAGGGACATTTTTTCATTCTTTTATTTTTTGGATTCAATCTCTTTCTTTTTTCCTTTTCCTTCTTTTTTGACTCCAGACTATGTACATCCCCCCTCCACTATAGACAGCGCGAGCACCTCCCTACTCATTTGGATCCAGTTTTTAACCGGGAGGGAGCTATTTCATGATATTTTAATTGGAACCAATGCCAAGGCAGGGGTAGAAATTTATGCTCCCCAATTTTTTGCTCGCCAGCTTGGTTTCGGCCAAACTTGGCCTGTTCCTCCTTGCTATTCAAGGAACTTAATTGACCGTTTTCATATTATTAATAAGGCGGAGGCAGAGGCTATAAATGCTCGCAATCTTCTTTTAACCAACTATTTTTCATTAGCCCCCTTCAATTCTAGCCACGCCATCCATCCTCTTTTTGAACAGCTCTGGCCGTCAGTGAAGCGCAGATTATTTGCGGCTGATACCAATCGTGCCTTTCATTCACTAGACCAGCCGAGCATTTCTTCCCCTCCTCCTGTTTTAGTCACTCCTTTGTCCATCAGGAGTCCTTCTCCTCCTCGTCGCGCTAAACAGTCTGCTCGTCCATCTTCTTCTCTCCCTGCCAAGTTTTTCATTAGCAAGAGTGCCCCAAGCCGCAAACGGCCAGCCTCAGCATCTCCCATTCTGGAGGATGATGTTGATGATGATGATGATGATGATGATGATACCCCTCTTATCGTCAGGAGGAAGGTAATTAAATTGATTTACTCACAAGCATACTTTTCCATACTTGAAACTTTTCTGTGTGCTGATGATTTTTTGGACTTCTCAGAAAAGTTCAGCCTCTCCTTCAAAGGTTTTGGCATCGACAGCTTCTGCTCCATCATCCTCCACTGAGGTTGCTTCATCCAAACCGGTTGATGAGGGGACTACGCTTAAAGAGACATCTTCAGTTCCAGAATCCTCATCACAACCCATGGATGAGCCACCTTCTTCTCAGGGCGTCAACCCCCCAAATATCGAAGCAGAAGGTAATTCAGTTTTTTGATGCCTTACCTTTGCTTGTGCTATTGGTTTCTGATTTGTTGCTCCTGAGTTTTGCAAATACTCCTATGAGTCTGCCCGTTGTGGCAACATCTTCTCGCTCAAACAAGGGGAAGTGCTCACGAATGAAGGGGTCATTGGTGGCAGACTTGGCTGAGGACATGCCATCTTCCACAATTGTTGATGAGGTAATCTTTGCTTCACTTTTATTTCTATCTTGTTTGTTGTAGTGAGAATCTTTAATATAGGCAATTTTCTTTGCAGGATGCTGACAAGATTGTGCGTTCTATCCGAGACTTGTTCGCTTCCTGGGGGCAAGTCAAGACGTCTCGCCCTACTCCATCTGATCGTCCTGTTGCTTCTTCAGAGGAAGATTTGAAGTTCCTCAAGCAGTCGATATTTGAGTACGTGTCCTTCATGGACATGGACATTGGTAGGGCTAGTGCTGCCAGACATAAGGATAAACTTGAGCATTTGAATGTGAAATTGGAGCAAACACTGACGCTTCCGTCGCTCAATCTTTCTGCCGATTTTAAAGCGACGTTGAAGGTTATCCACTCCGAGGTCCTTTTTTTGCTGGCCAAGAATGCTGAACTAAAAGCCAAAAGTACTCAATATCTTCGAGCCGTATCTGAGAAAGAGTCTTTGCGTATGGAGATCAACAAGGCTGAGGACGAGTTAAAAGAAATCTCTTTCGAAGTCATGATCGAAGACTCTTTGATGGTTAATTTGGCTGCTCAGATGAAGGAACTTCAAGCCAAAATGGACGACTGCAAGGCGAGAATGGCTGCTAAAAAGCGCAACGCCTCCCAGGGAATTGAGCGAACTAAGTCCTTGGTTGAGCAGTACAAGAAATTGGAAGTTGATGATGATGTCGTGGCTGAATTGAACATCACTTCCTCTCGGTAGAACGAGGATTGGGAAAAACTTAGGGAACGAATTCGTTCAATGTGGGGTGGACTGTAATTAAGACATATGGTGCCTTTTTCTTTTGTAATTTGATTTTTCCTTTGTAACTTTGTTCATCATTAATGAACATATATATTAACTTCTTGTGCATTTATTTGACGTTTGTTTTTTAGTCGTCAATTCTTCAAGCATTTAACTGCTTTGTGCTAAAAATCTTGCCCATTTTTCTTTTGATATTTCCTCCACTTTTTCCAAGACTTTGGGCTATTTAATTCCATTTACTAAGCAGAATGTGGCTGCTCATATTCTGTCTCTTCATCTCCACCCCCTATAAATGCACGTATGCTTCGCATTTTCCATCTTCCATCTTCCATCTTCATCTTCATTTTCTTCTTCGAAACCAATTTGCTGCCATTGTTTGGCATTCTGACAATCAATCCGATCCGAAACTTTCGTCTTTCTATAAAAATGGATTGTTTAGTCCGCCCATTTTACTATTTGCCTTGATGTCACCTTTGGTGTGGGAGGTATAGGAAATATTTTTTGGCCAACAGCAAAGTTTTTACCATCGAAGTTCTTCCCATCGTCTCTTTGTCCTTTACAAGGAGTCGATGATAGAAGGCAATTTTTGGGATGATTGCGGGCCACATTGCTTGCTGAGAGTGCTTCTTAGTTTGCTTGCTGAGAGTGCTTCTCAGCCTCTTTGCCCGCCATTGCAGCGATGCATTTAGGAAGGTGGTGAGGCCAGTCCACCCTCTTACTCGACGATCCCACCATTGCAGCGATGCATCTAGAAAGGCGGTGTGAGGCTAGTCCACCCTCTTACTCAGCGATCAAACGGGAGATTAGCTTATTTTTTATTGTAGTTTGTAGAGCATCCATTATTTGTATTTTCGCATCTTTGTAATGAACGTTTGGTAATAAAGGACTTTATTTGAACGTATTTCGCTGTGACCTTGTTATCCTTAATCGTTCAACATATTTTGATTATGCTTTTATCTGTTCACATTCCCATAAAGAAGGAACATATTTTTTCAAATATTTGCCGTTAACGAATCTCATGTGTTTGGTGCCATCTAAAATCTTCCAAGTGATACGCTCCATTGGGCAACACACTGTTTATTTTGTATGGTCCTTCCCAATTGGGCGACCACTTCCCGTACTTTGGATCCTTGCTATCCAAAGGGAGTATCGTCTTCCAAACCAGTTCACCTAGGTTGAACGACTTGGCTATGACTTTTTTATTATAAAACCTAGCCATTCTTTATTTTTGAACTTGCAATCTATCTAAGACGTCCAACTTTAATTCGTCTAACCTCAATAAATTTTGAACTAGTGATTCGGCATACTCATCATCATTCAACTTATGTTGCAAGCAAACTCTAATCGATTGCACGTTGATTTCCATAGGCAAAATGGCCTCCTATCCATAAACAAGTTGAAAATGAGTAACTTTGGTACTTGACCGAGGTGATGTTCTATAAGCCTATAAGGCCTTGTTCAGACATTCGTGCCAATTTCTGGCATTTTCATCTATCATCTTTCTGATGATATTTTTTAGAATCTTATTAGAAGATTCTGCTTGTCCGTTGGATTGAGCGTAGTATGGTGTGGAGTTTACTAATTTAACCCCAAACTCGCTCAAAAATTTGTTCACTTGATCCCCATTCAAAGATGTTCCGTGATCTACCATTAACGTTTGTGGAATTCCAAACCTATAAATAATGTGATCACGGATAAACTCTATAACATTCTTCTGGGTGATCTCTTTCAAAGGTACCGCCTCTACCCATTTGGTGAAATAGTCGGTTGCAACTATAACAAAAGTATGTTGCTTGGACGATGGGGGATAAATCTTCCCTATCAGGTCTATCGCCCAACCCTTGAACGGCCAAGGTTTAATAATAGGTGCCATCTCTCACGCTGGCGCCCTTTGTATTAGACCATGCTTTTGGCATACTAAACAACTCTTTGCATACTGAACGCATAATTCTCCTATCTTTGGTCAAAAATATCCACTCCTAATAATTAACCATCTCATCCTTTGGCCAGCTTGATGAGCTCCACATATCCTTTCGTGCACCTCAGTCATGATCGTCTTGGCTTCTTGCAAACTTACACACTTTAGTAATACACCATCAGAGCGTTTCTTAAACAACTCTTCATCTATTAGTGTATAGTTTAGCAAACACAGCTTCATTCTCCTACTAATCCCTCCATTAGGTTCCTTAAGGAACCTTTTAATATCTGTTCTCCAATCCATTGTATCTCCATCTTGTATGCAGTGAAGTTCAATCTTTCTCGCCCTTCTTTAAGTCACGGGCAATATGATTCCATACTCACAAGTAGACTTCCAATTCAAAACCTTTGAATATCCTGGGGCCATTTGGGTCAACTCATTTGCCATGTCATTATATATCCTATTAATGCATTGAAGTTCTACTTGGTCGAATTCTTCCAACAACTCTTGGGCGATCTCATATTGACTTATAATGGAATCACTTTGGCATTTAAAATCATCAATCAATTGGTGGATTACCAATTGAGAATCGTCCCTAACAATCACATTTTTTACTCTCATATCTATCATTAGTTCCAGGCCTACAATTAAGGCTTCATATTCGGCCTGATTGTTGGTGCACATTCTGTCTAAAGTGAATGCGAACTTATAGCAAATCTCTAAATGATTAATCAATGCTACTCCTACTCCTGCGCCTTTAGAGGTTTTTGACCCATCGAAATACAACACCCAAGGTTTTAACTCGAACGAATTGATTTCTAATTCAATTTTTTCAGGCATGTCAAGGCATGGATGATTGGCTAGAAAATTAGCCAAAACCTGATTTTTGACTGACTTTTGAGGTATATATTGTATCTCGAATTCTGATAAAGCTAGTGTCCAAAGGCCTACCCTTTGGTGTAAAATAGGGCGCGAGAACATATACTTAACTAAATTTACTTTAGAAATTAAATAAACGGTTACGGGCCGTAAATAAGCCCTTAATTTTGTACATGTGAAATACAATGCAAGACATAATTTTTCGATAGCAAAGTAATTACATTCACATTTCGTTAACCGTCTACTTAAGTAGTAAATTGCCCTTTCTTCACCAAATTGGTCTTCCTGTGCGACCATTCCAGCTATTGATTCTTTTTCAGCCGATACGTACACTTTCATTGGCCGTCCTTGGATTGGTGACACCAACACTGGTGGACTTGATAAATATGTCTTTAGGCTTTCGAAAGCCTTTTGATGTTCTTCTTTCCAGACGAATTCGTCCTATTTTTCAGCTTTAAGAGCGGCGAAAAGACTTTAGTTCGCCCTGCACAGTTAGAAATAAAGCGTCTTAAAAAGTTTACTTGGCCTAGAAACCTTTGCAATTCTTTTTTGTTGCTAGGTGGTTTGGCCTCTAAAATGGCCTTCGCTTTATTTTTATCAAGTTCAATCCCTCTCTTGTATACTAAGAAACCAAGAAAATTCCCTGCATTAACACTAAATGCACACTTCAAGGGATTCAACTTTAGCTTATATTGCTTCATTCGCTCAAACGAACATCTTAACTGTTCGAAATGGTCCTCTTCTTTAATGGACTTGACTACTATGTCATCTACATACACTTCAACAAACTTGCCTATCATATCATGAAAGATTAAATTCATTGCCGGTTGATAAGTTGGCCCTGCATTTTTTAGGCCGAAAGGCATAACCACCCATTCAAAACATCATAAAGACCCAGGGCATCTAAAGGCAGTTTTGTGTATGTCTTCTTTAGCTATATAAATTTGATTGCATCCTGAATACCCATCCATGAAACAATACATAACATGTCCGACAGTCGAGTCCACTAAAGAATCCACCGTGGGCATTGGATACTCATCTTTGGGTGTAGCTATGTTTAAATTCCTAAAGTCTATACACACCCTTAGTTTACCATTCTTTTTTAGTACTGGTACAATATTGGACAACCATTCGACATATCTGGCTGTTCTAATAAAACCTGCTTTCAATAATCGCTCTATCTCTTTCTTGATTTCAAGGAGTGCATTGAGAGCAAAACGTCTAGGAGGCTGCCTATGAGATTTAAAGTTAGGCTTAGTTGGTAACCTATGTTCCACCAAGTCTCTATCTAAACCAGGTATTTGTTCATATTCCCAAGCAAAACAATCTTTGTACTCTTTTAGCAAAGCGATTAATTTATTACTAACATCTTGATCGAGCATCTGGCTGATGAATGTTGGACGATCTTCTCCTTCATTGCCAATATTTACTTTGATCAGAGGGTCTTGTGCTTGAGCGTATCTAGGTTTGACGATCCGCATCACTTCGTCGTCCAGTTCCCTTGTAAGTACTTCCTCTTCTAAACAGTCGACCTTGTTGACTTCTCAGCCAATGCTTTGTTCTAACTCGAATACTGCTAATTTGTCCTTCAGCGCTTTTAGGGCTGTATCTTCTTTCATCTTGTCATTGCATTCCTTATTGAAAGCCATTAGTCTGGCTTTGAAGGCCTGAATGTCGGCCATTTGTTTTCGTAACTTAGAATCCATTCAAGACTCCTTGATTATTCTTTTGCCAATTACTGGCTCTTCCAGGGCCACTATATTTGGCCTCATCTGTCTGAACATTTCAGTGAGTGTGTCCACTGAAATTGGCTCTTCGCTTTGCGCGACAACTTGAGTTTCTTCCCCATCTTGTACTACCCTGACAGGTCCATAGTTTCCTTCGTACATGAACTTTTCCACCGAGTTTGCTTCTGCGACAAAAGGCCTATGATCGGCATGTACCACCTCTGCTTCGCCTTTGTTATTCCAAAAGATCAGGCATTGATGGAGCGATGAGGGTATACAATGATTTTCGTGTATCCAATCTCTTCCTAGTAACACATTGTAACTAGTAGGACCATCTATTACAAAGAAGACAGTGGTCCTAGTAGTCGTCCCTATAGTTATGTCCAATGGCATAACTCCCTTAACTGAAGTTGCTCCTCCATTGAAGCTCGTGAGGATGACTTCTGTAGGAATCATGTCACCCTCTATCTTTGCAAACTTCCTCATCATCCTAAATGGAATGGTGTTTATAGCTGCTCCATTGTCGACAAGCACTTTTGCCACTGGGATGCCGTTAACTAGAGCTTTAACGTACAATGGCCTCAAGTGTTTAGTCAATTTCATGGCTGGCCGTTTAAAAATATCCTTTTCGGTAGCCTCTATTTCTACTTCCTGCCTGTTTTCTGTCGAATTATCCCCCTGTGATAAGTCGACGTGCAGTATATCACACTGATCCTTTGTCTCCTGAACTTCCTTCTTACTTTTTTCTAATGCTTCCTCATCAGTTACCCAACCTGTGGGAGGGGGCATTATTCTTGGAGGTGACCCATACTTTTCAGAGTGAGTCACTCTCTTCTTCCTTTTGGGTGTCCCGTACAGTACGTAGAAATCGAAAGGACGCCCAGATGGTTCTCCCAACAAGTCTACTTCGCGAACTCCTTCTCGATGTAGTTGCTTCAACAGAGTATTGCACGATACTCCTCTCTTTCTTCCTTCTACTTCTAGGTCGATTTCTTCTTCAATGTCTATCATCCCGTCGTCCTCTTCATCTTTGTAGGCCTCTCTAGAAGTCTGGCCTTCTTCACATTCCAGCACGCAAGCTTCTTCTTCGTTGTCCTCCTTCTCTTCTTCTTTTTCTTTATTCTTGAATTCATTGGCCAGTAAGTAATTATTGGCCACGACAGGAGGCAACGTACCGAATTGGATAGTAAGGGGCTGATCTGGATCTTCTCCATCCCTTTTGTCTCGCTCAAACTTTGATCTCCCAGAAGAAGTTTCTGGCAGTTCCTTCATTGATTCATCTGTACCGGTCTCGTCACTATTGTTGAGGACATTTTGATTGGCTACCTTGAGTAGTTTAGGCGCTTTAGGATGTGGCACTCCCTGTTGCTGCCTCATCATCCGTCCATAGTTTCGTTGGAAACGCCTTTGTTGGGTTCTAGTCATCTCATCGAAGGGTATTGCCCTTCCTGCATTATACTGGAATGAATGCGATACATTTGGCCGGCGAGGTTGCGGCCTGAATGTTCTTCCATTATCTGCTGGCCTGAACTGCCTCTCAAAAAGTGATCCTCTATAGAATGATGTACCTCGCCCTCTACCAGGCTGAGTGTTTGGGAAGAAGGTAGGGCGATGGGGATGCTGCCATATCCCTGGTTTCTCCGTATTGCCATTAATTTCTCTTTTACATCTTACACACAGGACGTCTTCGTCCTTTTTTGGTTCTTTCCTCTTGATTCGTTCAAAGACACTGGGATGTGGTCTAGGATCCTCTTCTCCATCATCTACGACCAACTTGAATTTTGGCAACTTATTTTTGAATCCAGACGTCACCATGTTCACTCCAAGTGGTTGTGGAAAAGGATTTTCATCCACTGCCATCTTCTTCTTATCGTCGAACGTAATTCATTCTGATTCAATGGCATCCTGCAATACATGGCGAAAAACTAAGCAATTGTTAGTCAAATGTGACCATGCATTATGCCGCTTACAATATTTTTTACCCTTAATTTGTTCAGGGTTTGGCGATTTGTGCTTATCGCTCAACTTTATCTGCTTATCCCTATATAATTTATCAAATATAAGGTCAGCTTTGGTTACATCGAACGAGAACGTTCTAGCCTTTATGTTTCCATATTTTATGGACTCATCTTTGCCCGATGGTCTAGGCTTGGCCATTATGGGACAAGTATACGTATCTCCTTTGACCAATTCGGCCAAACACATTTCGGCCTGGTCGTATGATTCGTCACTGATGGTATGAACATCAAAATTTGGGTCTTTGTAATAAGTCCCTTTACTAGAATTTTTCATCTGTTCTTCCTCTCTTATCAGTCGTTCATACCTAATCATATTTGCACTCAACTGGAAAAGGTCGGGAAATTCCTTGTCCTGAAATTTCTTTTTTAAATCAAAGCTCAAGCAGCCCTGAGCGATTTTGACAAATTCCTTTTCGGGCAGAGGTACAAAACACTTGCTTCTTACTGTCTTGAACCTTTGGAGAAAACTTTCTGCCCATTCGTTCGTATTTGACGTAGATTCGCCAAATCAGCCAAAGTGACTTCAGACTCAATTTTATAAAATTGAGCGTGAAATAAGTGTTCCAATTGTTGCCATGTTTGAACAGAGTTCGCTGGCAAGTTGATGAACCAGAAAAAAGCTACTCCTGTTAACGAACTAGGGAAAAGTCTCATTTTATGGTAATCGATTACATCACCACTTTACAATGTGAATCGCCCTATGTGTTCTAGAGTAGACATCTTTCCTAAACCGGTAAACAGTAAGAATTCTAGCACTTTGTACCCTCTAGGCCATGGATATGCTTGAGCTACCCAATCAGGATATGGCTTTGTGTACGTCGGCCTAATAACGGGACGTACCCCAAAAGCCATCTGATCCTGTACGATTTCCATAATCTGATTTCTCAACATGACGTTGGGATCATATGGAATTCCTACAGGCTGGTTAACCGGTTGATTTGCATGAGGCCTGATGTTTGGTCCTTGATTGGCAATAAAGTTACCATGATTACTGCCATTACCATTAGTCTGAACATCTATTCCCTCATTAACACGTCGGGTATTCTGTTCATTGTTTAGGACATTATCTCTTATATTTGGATTACCCCCCAAGTTAGGTGTACCACTACCATTGTTCTGATTTGGTACTGCAGTACCCCCTTGGTTTGAAGTAGAGGGACCAGAAAATAGTTCTACCCCTTGATTCAAATTTAGGACTGAGGGATTATGTCCCACAATCGTCCTAGTTTGAAAGTGATTTGCAAGAGGTATAACCGGTTGACATATTTGGCCTACTAACTTATTCATTGTTTCGTTCAAAGTGTTTAGTTGTTTGGCCATGTTGTCATAGTGTGCATTCCCATTTTGGGTAAATATTTCCATATTATGAATATTTCGAAGATTTACCTGTTCAACAACGTCTTGTGTGAGTTCTCCAAGTAATGCACGCATGGTTCGAGGACTCAACTCCGTCATTGGTTCGTAACGACTGTTACTGCTCTGATTCTGTCCATCTGTTCGTGGAGAGGCATGCTGATCCTCATATCGCTCGATCACAGACTGGACTCCTCCCTGACTTGCTGCTTCCTTATCGGATCTCTGAGGCATATTGTTTCACCTTTTGTACTTTCAACACCAAACACCACTATTCCACCGGGCGTACCAAATTGTTTCGTGCGGGTTAGTCGCTAACAATTAAAAGGGATCAGACGATTGTGTAAGGGACAAACCTCTTGAGACAAGTCTCAAAAAGGGGTGTTCTTTTATTGGTGATGACTTTACAATTGGAAATCAAAAACAAAATGCCTCCAAGGGGCGCAAGCACACGAGTTACTGAAAAAAGTGTTTAAGTCTAAAACTAAGGAAATTAAAATTACATGTTCTATGTTCGAGAGTTTTTGATTCGGTCCTTTTGCTCTATGTCTTTTCTTCCTTTTATACTCCATGGATGATCTTTTTTGTGATCAACCACCTAAAAACTGCTTGATCGTTCTACAACTGTCCGCTTTCCTCATAATGGCCAGCTTGTCATAAAAACTGCCTTTTTTAACTGCTGTCATTACTCTTCGTCGTTCAACCGTTTTCGATTGAATTCCTTGAATCGTGGAACGTGATAGGACTGCTTTAATAACTGCTTTGATAACTGCACTTTTTGATAACTACAATGCTTTATGTTTGTTAAGACTTTGGGCGACTTGAAGGTTTGGGCGAGAATAGAGTAACAGCTCTGGGCGACTGCATGGCACTCCATTCGCTCAGATTCTGGGCAACTTGCAAATTTGGGCGATGGCGTTACCGCATTCTTGAGCCTCCCTATTTGGGCCTTCATCTTGAATTGTTTGATTGAGCTTCGTTCTTTGGGCTATCTGATTTGGGGATCCTCCAATTGGGTTTCATTCCTTGGACCGTTTGATTTGGGCTGAATTTTTATGTGTCAACACTTTCATGAATTTTTATCTAAGAAGGACGCTTGGAAGCAAAGGTTTAAGGAGCTTCTTCTTTATTCTTATCACTTACATATCGCTTATGCTTCGCAGGTAGAGGGCGAGACTCGCAGAGTATATTTATTGGTTTTACAAGGATGATTTCTTAATCACCTCAACAAGTATTAATTAACAGATTGCTCAATAATTTAGCCGTAAAAATTTTTGGGCATGAATCACGTAATACATTGTTAATTGAAATTTTTTGGACATTATAAATGGAATTAAAACATAAATGCTTATATTACGGGCAGGGAGCTTTCATTTTCCCAAATAAGAAGCTAAGATTTTCTTGTAGGTACACTTGCAATGTTGACTTCCTGCTTAAAGTGCTTCCATGAGTTGTAAAATTCTTCTAGTTGAAGTTGTGATGAAACATGCCACGTGGATCTTCATGAACTTTTTCCATCATTATTTGAAAAATGTCATCATTCATGTCCCAAAATTTTAACGTGTTTGTCTCATGGATGGAATTGTAAGGTAGTCTAACTTAGTATGGAGAAGGACTTGAGCGAACTTCCTCCGCCAAGTGCTAGTAAGGTGCGGTTTGGTCCTTATTACAATGTATCCTGCGAGTGGAATACATTGGTCCATGGGCTTGTCTTGTTCACTATTCAAGGTCCTCTTCTTAATGGGTGGATATATTGTATTTCTCTAGTTTTATCACACGTTTTTTCAGCCACGAGTGATTTGAATTCACGTTGTTTGAGCCTCGAGTGATTTGAATTAATATAATGGTTCTTGGTCAATGAAAATAATATCAATTAGACTGTTGCAAAATGAAAAAATGAAAAAAAAAATATAATAATGATTGACATGCATATCTTAACTACATAGCCTCATAATAACTTGAGAAGCATTGAGGTGACCTTCATGATATCAAGTATTAATTGTTGGTATACTTTTAAAAATAATCAGTTTGTCGTTATATATTCATGATGAGTATAACGTAAAAATGCTATCAATTACAATAAATGGCAGCTAATTGTTAAGTCCCTATTCTATAATCACGATTAAAAATAGTGTAAAATTGATGTCAATTATAAAAATTATTCCATCACATTTATTATATACAATATCAGTTAAATAATTAGCTTTCGTCGTGTATATTTAAAATAGTATCATCTTATCTTAACAAACATTGATATTTACTATTTTAATATTAAATATGTAATTTATTTTGAAAATATAAGTTTACTATTTACAATGATTGTCCCAAATGAAATTTATATTTTACTAAGTTTGGGAGGCTTGCTTAACTTTTCTGTAACAAATTATTAGGTTTAATTTATATGCTAAATGATGCTAGAAACACATGAAAAAAGGTGTGTTGGGCTATAATAAATATACTAAAAGAGATAGATATTAGTCAATGATTGGGAGAAAACTTGAACTTTTTGCTTGTCTTCTTGTGTGACTATTTCTAGTGTAGAATAACTTGTATTGATAGTTATATTAAATTAAAAAAAAAAAAAATAGAGGTTGAACCCCAACTTTGAGGGCTCCCATCGCCCCGCTCCTGGAGTATCGTGAGGGAGGTAATTACGAGATGTGCCCCAACAGGCCATGGAACAAGAGTTTGCCCATACAATAATGCTCACAAAAAGTTTAATTCCATATCTCAGAAATCAAACCCTCATACTGTGACTATCAGCAAGAATGAGACTATCTTACTCATGTCCTTTGCACCATTGGAGTATGCCCTGGGAGACAATTTGTATTGATAGTTGATACTCCTTGTGGTGGTTGGGATTGGGGGTTTCACCTTCAAAACATTCCTTGCTAAAAATCTTTTGAAAATAGGAAACCAATTTCTAATGGCTGCTATTCCAATAACCCTTTAAAAAAAAAAAAAAAAAAAAAAAAAAAAAAAAAAAAAAAACACCACTTTTTGGAGGTGGATTAGATAAATTTTTATTGTAACTTCATTTAGTTTGTCACAATATCTACTGAAACATTTGTTCTCCAAAATGGTCGCAACCAGCCGCCGCCTCAAATCTCTTCGATGACGGCAAAGTGAAATTATGTATATATTCTTTGGGCATTTAATGATATGGTCTTTTTTTCAGGTCAAATATAGATTAACATCAACATAGATAAAAAGTTGTTTATATATGCAAAAAAATATTGATTTGGGTTTCAGTTTTTTGGGTCAAATTCTTAACTTCATTCTATTCAAGATTCGAATTTTCAGTCTGTATGTAGTGTATACTAACTCCAATTTGTTGAAAATTATATTTTTCAGAGTTGGAAAACGGGGTGTATGTGCTCAATGAAGGACTTCTTTGTACTGTCGCAGTTGACTCAAGTGGTGATGCAATTACCATCTTTCAATCCTATATAAATAGTACAAATGCAATTCAAGGGTCGCGGGTGGTCACGGGGATTATGGAGAAGAAATAACTCAAAGATTGAATATCCCCAAAAAAAAAAGGGGGGGGGGGGGGGGGGGGGATAGTGAGGTGCGCTTTGATCCTTGGATACACCCTAACCCTATGAGTGGAATACGTTGGTCCATGGGCAGCGGCTCACCTCATTTGCTATTCATGGTCCTCTTGTTGATATATGGATGTATTATATTTGAATCTTACTACATGTACATCAGTGATTACGTAATGGATTACATAATATCACGTGGTACTCTATCATTTGTCAGTTTAAAATACAGTTAACTTTTTCAACCAATCACTTTCCCCCACATCATACTATATAGCCCCTTATATACATTTTTGATGTACAAGTATCAAAATCCATTACATTTTTCTATTTTTATCATGCGTTGTTCGAGCATTGGGGATTTGAATTAATATAATGGTTCTTGGTTATGTATAAAAAATAATCAAAGTGCTAATTGACATTCAAATGAAAATAATTACGATTAGAACTTTTCTAGATGAATAAACAAAAATAATTATCATCGACATGCATAGCCTAACTACATAGCCTTACCACAAGTTGACATTAAGGACCTCCAAAGTTTATATAAACTTTCATACATAATTCACTACCATTTTGAAGCATGCAAGATCATTTTTGGACATGGAAAAATGCCAAAAGTATCGACCTTATAGGCCTTGATACCAACTCAAGATTTTGAAGTGTGTAGATAAAATAGTTTTAATTTTTTAAGAAAACCTTGAATATAAAGCTTAATTCAAACATTCTTTGATAGGTATATCCACTTGCTTTTCTACGCTTCAAATCTATTTGAGGAGCTCCAATGATCAAGAACGCAATTACATAAAATGAAAAGATTTCATTATTGACAACCACAACCAAGTACCAACTTTGTTAAGAAAAATATGAATGATTTTATACAATATAAGCTCTTGTTTATTACAATGTAAAAGACCCTATTTATAGGGTTACAAATAACAATAAAATAAAATAAACATGAAAGGAAAGAATTGTACAAGGAAAATAATCCTACACTAAAAGAAAAAATATAATGAAAAATATTCTATACAATAATTTTATCTTTAACACCCTCCCCTCAAACTCAATATGGTATAGAATATTGAGTTTGAAGAAATTGATCCAATCAAATCTTCCAAACTGATCTAGAATGAACTCCAAACACTTGAGGTTTTTGTCATTATTGATGGAGATAAGTAGATTCTTGTTTGCCTGGAAGAAAATATTTGATGGACATTTTTTTTTAATGTTTTAGATTTAGCAAAAACATTTTAAGTTGCTAAAACAATAGAAAAATATGGGAAAAGCCGATAAAGGTCAAGGTACCGACCTTTCAAAAAAATAAAAATAAACCTTTGGTTTTTTTTTTTTAAGAGGCAGGGGGAGAACTGATAAAATTCTATGTATTGACACTCTAAAAGTTTTTTGTCTTTTTTTTTTTTTAATAAGAAAACCCCTGAATTTTTGTCAAGGGGCACGGGAAAAGCCGGTAAATTTCAAAGTATTGACCCTCCAAATTTTTATTTTTTTTTTAACATAAGAAAACCCTAGTTAGTTTAAGGGGCAAGGAGAGAGCCGATAAAATTCAATATACCGACCTTCCAAAGTTTTTAAAATTAAATTTCCAAGAAAAGGAGGGAAAACAATTTTTTTTTTTTTTAAACAACATTAAAAAAATTAAAACACGAAAAGATTACCGAATCCGTGAGAGTTTGAAAAAAAAAATTGTGTTTTCTTGAATTTGAAGGCAGCTTCTGGGGGAATCCCTTTTTTTTTTTTTTTTTTTTTTTTTTTTTTTTTTTTTTTTTTTTTTTTTTTTTTTTTTTTTTTTTTTTTTTTTCTTTTTTTCTTTTTCTTTTTCTTTTTTTTTTTTGCATGTGTCTATGTATCAACAGGTAGCCCAGCAGCCAACTAAATCAATTCCAACCTCCTTTTTTTCTTATAGCCGCAATTTGAATATAATGGTAGCCTCAATTTTTGACTTTTCAGTAGGGACCCGGAGCAGCCCACCTATGTGTTTCTTTCCAGCGGGCTGAGTCTGAAGGAAGCTCGAGGGATATTGGCTACGAATTATATTTCAACAAACATGGTGAGAAAAAAATTGATCAAGCGAGCAGCTATTTAGAATGGAACCTGTTCTGATACCATGTTAATAAAAATATGAATAATTTTATACAATTTAAGCTCTTGTTTATTACAATGTAAAAGATCATATTTATAGGGTTATAAATAACAATAAAAGAAATAAACATAAAAGGAAATAATTGTACAAGGAAAATAATCCTACACTAAAAGGAAAAATATAATGAAAAATATTCTATACAATATTTCTATATTTAACAAACTTTGTGAGATTTGTAACCCAATATATGGTTCGTAGGCCCTCTTCTATTTTGGTGAATTTCATGCACTAATAAACATCTCATTATCGCTTCCACATCACATTATATAGTTAAGGGACGTTGAGGTTTGCTGGTTGTTACAAGGTATCATTTCAATTTAAAGTCCAATTAATCCCTCTGATTCATTTCCGAAACCAAAAAGGTTACATTGTCTATTAAATCCACAAGGCCAACCATTTTCCAACAAGTCTTTTACTGCTCCTTTACATGCATCAAGTACGTACCGAATATTTGTGCACGTATACGTGGAAGTGTCCTCCATTTCGTCGATTAAATAGATTAATATACGAATCTATTAAGATGTAATACAATTGAAAATATAAATTTTCTGGCTACTTGACTATAAAAGTTAACAAATTGCGTCATAATAATATAATAACTAAAATTCATAATTCCTTTTCTCAAAATTTACTCTTAACAAATTTAGATAGGGATATCAACAGGGAAGGGCAGGGTAGGGCGAAGCCAGGAATGCCCTCTCCATTTCCGGCTCTTGTAGGGATTAAAAAATCCCCATTTCTCGCCCAATCTACTTATCTTTTTATTGTTTAAAGTGCAATCTAAATTATAATAAAATAAAAAATAAAAAATTAGAATTGAAGCAGTTTCGTGATGGGGTGTGTCCCCCATTCCCACCCCATCAAGGAATTGCGGCCCCCTCCCATAGGGGGTCGAACAATGCGAAGGTCGAGGCGAAGAATATTGCCATCAAGATATTTTATACCCTACTTTTTATTGAACCTATCATCTTATTTTAAAGAACAAAATATATTTTCTCGTGTGGGTCTCGCTTGGGCTCAGAATATTTTTATTCAATATTGTGAGAAAAGCTTGAAAATTGAGAGAGAAGATCTGGAGTAGAGAGAATAAATATGAAATAGAGCCAATTGAGTCATGAGTAGATAAGTAGATTCTGCATAATCTTAAATTCTTTTGCTCAGCAACAATTCTTTCAGGACTAATTATATTGCCATCACAATTTCTTTTTGATACATCACATTTTAATAATGTGAAAGGTCCCCAATATTTGATTAACATGTATGTCCTCAATTCTATTGGTCACATTTTCTATTCTCAATCTTCTATTAACTATCACATATAATTCCTGATGGTTTCTATCAAATATTCAGTCAATGTGTTTTTGAAATGAAGGAATTTATACTTTTCTATTTTGTTATTATTATTATTTTTGGTTTAAAAATATGAAATGCAAATAAGTCTTTTTATACTTTCCTAAAGGATTTTCAAACAAAAATGTTATTATGGAGAATATGTACTAATAATTATAAGATTGAAGATTAAGAAGCAACGT
The DNA here is from genome assembly GCF_002742605.1 of Olea europaea var. sylvestris. Lineage (NCBI taxonomy): Eukaryota > Viridiplantae > Streptophyta > Magnoliopsida > Lamiales > Oleaceae > Olea > Olea europaea. The sequence continues at coordinate 26,471,549 of NC_036243.1, read as the reverse complement.
AGAAAAAGAGAAGGAAATAATTAAAATAACAAGTAAAGAATTAGGACTTCTATTACAATTAAAAAGTGGTGTAGTAATAAAAATTCTTGTCGTAAATATAATCACCCTTCTTGCATATCTTGATCTATCATCGCTATCCAGTTTTCCAGCCTCTAACAGCAATTTATGATAAGTGTGTTTTTACATACTTATTAGGCACTTTAACGAGCTAACTATTGATGAAATTGAGTGGATTCCTATTTATAATTGTGTAATTATGGTGTTTGTAGACCAAAAGTCCAAATTGGATGAGAAAAGAGCTAAATCAAGGAAAAAAGGACCAAAAGTGCACAAAAACATGACTTGGTGATCAAAGTGTACAAGTGCTGAAAGTTTAGGGACTTATTATTGCGATTTTGGAGGGCCAAAGTGATATGAAAATCAAATTTTGGGGACAAGTTGTTCATGATCAAAGTTGAGGGCCTTGTGTGCAATTGAATGGAGGACTAAGTTGGAAAAAAGGAAATGAAGAAAGCCAACGCTCGCGTGCAGGCTTATTATCCCGAGGCCAAAAGCATCTAACCGTGCACGCGCACAGCTTTCCGGTTGGGCAAATTTTGCCTATTTTGCGTAAATTTCGAGACCTCTTCCACAATTTCACTTAAGACGATTTTTGGCCATTTAAATACTCATTTGTTGGTCACTTCTAGGGCAAGACTTATAGGAGAACACTTAGAAAATCCTTCAATGAGAGAAGAGGCAAGAAGAAGGGAGAATTTCTAGCAAAATTTGGGAGTCTACAAGGAATATTAAAGATTTCAATCCCTCATTTCTTCAAGAATATATTCAAGGGACGGTTTTCTTTCACTATCTTGTATTTTTCTATTATCTCTTTCATTTTGTAATGGGTTCTCTCTTTATTTCATTTTTGTGCTTCTATTTTGCAATGGTCCAAGTATTTAATGTTAAGATTTATGATGTAGCTTGACCTAAGTTTTTTTAATGTCAATATTCATCGTTTAATGTTTTAATTACTATGTTATTGTGCATTTATTATTGTGCTTAAATTTTCTTCATGTATGTGGCCAATATATGATTGAATTGAGTGGTTTGTGCAGCTATTAAGAGATTGTTGTGTGAGGTAATTTGTATTTTCGGTTTGTTGCGATATTAAAGAAACGACGATTAAGTGACATTGTAAATCCCAACTCATTCATAAGTCAAATTTCCTTATCTTTCATAATTGTTATTTCAATTGATTTTCAAATTCATTTTCCTTTCCTTTCCACATATAAAATCTAATTGTGTGTTTCAATTGTTAAAATTGAGTCAACAATTGTATAAATTAAAAAAAAACACTCTTCGAGGGATTGATACTCGGACTCATAAGTTCACTTTATTACTTGAACGCACCCGTGCACTTGCGGTATATAATTTTAGCGAACAATCTGCGCAATAAAATTGAAGGACTAAATTTTTATAATAAGAATAGAGTGGATGCATTATATAGAATAAGGGTCATAAGATCTAATATTTTTCTAGCAAACAAGACATGCATTTCTTCTAGAATTTGAGAAACTATTTAACCAAATAAGCAATAATGGAAAACAATACATATCAAGGATTTGATATATTGAATTGAATAATTTCGTAAATTGATTCAATTAATGTTTTTTGTTATTCATTATTATACTCAAAAATAAAAAGCATATTATTCAAATAGTTTAAATGTTACTTGGATAAAATTGTCCACAAAATTATATTTATTTAATTTGATTTTTAATATACTAAAGATTAAGATTATAACCTGACGCCGGGTAGGATAGTGATTATCCTATTGGCTTGTTGTAGCAGATGATTCACAAGAAAGAAATGAAAGAAAAACGCCCAAAAACCAGAGAAAATACTTTGAAATTAACTCAATATTATTAATAATACAGAATAACCAAAATTAACCCACAAGCCGAGTTAAATAGCTGCAAAATACGAACTTTTAAAAAAATTATCAAAAATGGCAAAATCCCGAAATTACACCAGAATAAAATATTAAGTAAAAGAAGTAGGTTGCCAAAAATTTGGCTCAATTCGAAATATTACCATAAATAGCAAAAAATAACTAAAAATTAAATTTTGGAAAGGAAAACAGCGGATTTTGGGCTCAAAATTGACGCCTACTGAGCATAGCTAGTGGCCACGACCTGCGCGCCGAAGAGAGCTTTTCCGGATTGGGGTCATAATAACGATTCTGATAACCGTAGTCAAAGTTATGGTCAAATTACCAAAAACGTGTCAAATTCCCCCAATTAAGGAAATAATTGCGATTCACTTCCCATCTTTGCGTCGATCTGCCATCTCATGGTATTTCAGCGCCATCATCGTGTTATTTGACAAATTAGCATCACTCGACTCGGATCCTCCTGCATCAGTCTTCCCGGGTTGGAAAGAACTCGCCCTCAAGTTCACAGTAGTTTCATCGGACTCCACAAAATAAGGGTTTAGGTGTTTCACATTGAAGAAGTCAGAGGTCTTCAAATGGCTAGGGAGGCGCAACCTGTAAGCATTATCATTGATCTTCTGCAGCACTTCACAAGGTCCAATCTTCTGCTCCTTTAGCTTATTGTACTCCCCAGCTGGAAAACGATCACGAGTTAATACTGCCCAAACAAAATCACCAACATCAAACAACACCTAGCGCTGATGACTATCTGCCTGAGCCTTGTACTTAGTATTACCATCCTGTATGGACAGCTTCACCTGCTCATGGATACCCCGAAGATGCTCAGCCATCTCATCAGCTTTGTTATTGAAGCGACCAAATGTGGAATTGGAGCCAAATCAAGTACCCCGGATGGGTTCCGACCATAGACAATTTCAAAAGGACTCAATCCGGTGGTTCTATTCCTAGACCGGTTATAAGCAAACTCTGCTTGAGGTAATGCCCAATCCCACTGCTTCGGTTTAGTCCCTACCAAGCTTCTCAAAAGATTTCCCAAACTCCGATTCACCACATCGGTCTGTCCATCTGTATGGGGATAGTATGCACTGCTAAAATTCAATTTCGTTCCAAGTTTCTCCCATAAACTCCTCCAGAAATGACTCATAAACTTAGTGTCATGGTCAAAAGTAATTGACTATGGAACACCATGTAAACGCACAATCTCTCTGAAATAAAGATGAGCAATCCGAGTAGCATCTATTGTCTTCTGGCAAGTCACAAAATGAGCCATCTTTGAAAATCTGTCAACCACAACAAGAATGGAATCCATCGCCTACTGTGTATGAGGTAAGCCCAAGACAAAATCCATGTTGACATCAAACTAAGGAAACAAAATCATGTCGGTGATTATTAGTTACCTCCCGAATTATCTTCCCAAATGAAGGATCTACAGCATACATATCAGGAAATGCCTCAAACCCGATAATCTTAGTGCTCATGGTGGTGAGTAGTAATGTGCGATGGCTCAATGCATCTCCTACTCGATTCAAACTCCCTGCTTGATGCCTTAGTGTGAAAATAAACTCTTGCAAGTACGCCATCTACTTTGCATGTTTCCTACTCAGCTTGTGCTGACCATTGATGTACTTCAAGGCCTCATGATCAGAAACAACGATGAACTCCCTATGTACCAGGTAATGACGCCAATGCTTCAAAGTCTAAACTATGGCATAGAACTCTAGGTCATAAGTGGAATAATTTTTCTTCGATCCCGATAGCTTCTCACTAAAAAAGGCTATTGGACGTCCCTCCTGACTCAGAACACCACCAATACCAATTCCAGATGCATCACAGTTTACCTCGAACACCTTCTCAAAGTCCGGAAGTGCCAAGACTGGGGCCTCCATCATCTTCTGCTTAACCAATTGAAAGCTAGCCTTTGCCTCCTCGATCTACTGAAAATCACACCCTTTAAGGCACTCTATGATAGGAGCAATCAAGGTCCTGAAGTTTCTGATGAACCGATGATAGAAGGATGCCAATCCATGGAAACTTCTGACATCGTGCAAAGTTTTTGGCTTGGGCCAATTCAAAACTTCCTCAATTTTGGATTGATCTGCATGAACACCATCAGTAGACACAACAAAACCCAAAAAAGTTACAGAAGTTGTGAAGAAAGAACACTTATTCTGATTGATGAATAAGCTCTCCGTCCTCATTACATCAAAGACAGCACGAAGATGATTAAAATGTGACTCCCATGTCGGACTATAAATAAGTATGTCGTCAAAATAGACTACCACAAACTTTCCCATAAAAGGCCGTAAAACCTGATGCATAAACCTCATAAAAGTGTTGGGTGCATTGGATAGTCCAAAGGGCATGACCATCTACTCGTACAATCCATGTTGTGTCTTGAACGCAGTCTTTCACTCATCTCCAGGCCTGATTCTGATCTGGTGGTATCCGCTTTTAAGGTCAATTTTTGAGAAGGCCTTAGAATCGGACAATTGATCCAACATGTCGTCCAAGCGGGGAATTGGAAACCTATACTTCACTGTAATCCTGTTAATTGCCCTGTTGTCAACACACATACGCCACAACCTATAGTTCTTCGGCACTAGTAGAGCAGGAACTGCACAAGGACTCATACTCTCACCAATGTAGCCCCTTTCCAATAATTCTACCACCTGTCGCTGCAACTCTTCAGCTTCCTTGGGACTGAGGCGATATGTTGGTCAGTTTGGTAGACTCGACCCCGGAATAAGGTCAATCTGATGCTGAATGTCCCTCATATGTGGTAATCCTGGAGGAAGATCCTCCGATATCAAGTCAGAAAACTCCATCAGTAGTTGCTGCACTTCTGCTGGTAATTTCGAGTCCACATTCGCTGCACTATTTTCACAAGGCATTAAAGCATAAACTATTTTTTCACGCCCAACCTCAACCAAGAACCTGGACATAGAAAGTAGATTGGTGTTATTAACTATCGGGACAGGGATGTTTTCTTCCCTGCGAGGCGCCAAAACAATTTTCTTCCTTTTGATGCTAAGAGAATAAGTATTCTTCCGCCCATCATGGATAACGCTGCGATCATACTGCAAAGGTCATCCCAACAAACATGACACGCGTCCATTGATACCACATCACACCAGGCATTATCAAAATATTTTTTTCCAATCGAAAAAGACACTAAGCACCGTTTTTCTACCGTTACCTCACTGCCGTTATTCAGCCAAGACAATTTGTATGGTTTGGGATGACGATCCATCTTCAGTTGCAGTTTCTCGATAGCCTCCTCAGACGCTACATTCTCACAATTGCCACTATCAATTATCAGCTTGCAAACTCTATCAGCAACTGTGCAGGTTGTGTAGAAAATGTTGGTCCTCAACTAATCGTCCCCTAAATCACTCTTGGGAGTCAGCTGGCTCTTTCGAACTACCAGGGTCTCCTGGCCATCTCCATATAGCTCGTCCTCATCTTCACCATCATCATACACAGGCTCCCCAACTTCCTCAAACTCCTCTATCCTATCCTCCCCAATCAGAAGATTTTTATTCTTCTGACCAGCAGGCTTCCTGCAATCAGTCGCCCTATGCCTCTATTCACCACACCTGAACACTTAATACTTGAGTTGGAATTGTCCCGCTGTGGCCGATAAGTAGGACAAGATTCTTGAGGGCGAACTGACTGACTACCTTCACCTCTGACCACTGGCCTCCTACTTTGCTGTTTTTCCACTGCAAGTGCCCACTGATATGCCTCAATAACCGTCCACAATGAATGAAGGCTGAGAACATCCTGCAGGGGCTGCCTTAATCCCCTCAAATATCTTGCTACCATTTGCTCCTCCGTCTCAGATAAATCATTCCGAGCTGATAGAATTCCTCAGTATAATCATTGACTGATCTTGTGCTTTGCCTCAGTGAATGGAGCCTCTGAAACAAGGTTTGGGTATAGCCGAAAGGGAGGAAGTGCCCTTTCATCTTCTTCTTTTTCTTCTCCCAGTCAGTAATTTTGGATTTTCCCTGTCGCTCCTATGAACGCTTCAATTGTTCCCACCATGTAGATTCTCTACCTTTGAGTTTGATGGCGACCAGTTTCACTTTGACACGATCTGGAACATCCTTATATTCAAAAATCTGCTCTACTTCATTTAGCCAATCAATAAATCCTTCAGCCTGCAACGTACCAGAAAACTCGGGTAGATCCACTCTGAAATCGAGATCCACATGACGATCCTCCCGTGCACGATACTCTCAAACTCGAGCACGATGGTGACACGAGTTTTCGAAACTGGTATCGGAATCGTGACTCTCCACATCATGATTATCGAATTTCTGCTCCGCCAAACGTTGGGTTAACTCCGCAACTTGTTTCTACAAATCTTCAATCGCCACATCCTGAATATTATGATCACAGTGTGGGACTTCCTCAATCGGAACCTGCCCTCGACGACCACGACCACGTCCACCAACCATTATAACTGATGGAATTTATCTCCCAAGAAGATGCTGACGCTCTGATACCAACTGACGCTGGGTAAGATAGTGATTATCCTATTGGCTTATTGTAGCAGATAATTCGCAAGAAAGAAAGAAAAGAAAAACGTCCAAAAACCAGAGAAAATACTCTGAAATCAACTCAATATTATTAATAATGCAGAATGACCAAAATTAACCCACAAGTCGAGTTAAATAGCTACAAAATACGAAATTATAGGAAAATTACCAAAAATAGTAAAATCTCGAAATTACACCAGAATAAAATATTAAGTAAAAGAAGTAGGTTGCCAAAAATTTGGCTCAATTCGAGATATTACCATAAATAGCAAAAAATAACTAAAAATTGAATTTTGGAAAGGAAAACAGTGGATTTTGGGCTCGAAATTGACGCCCACGGAGCATAGCTGGTGGTCACGACGTGCGCACCGAAGAGAACTTTTCAGATTGGGGTCATAATAGTGATTCTGATAACTGTAGCCAAAGTTATGGCCAAATTACCAAATACGTGTCAAATTCCCCCAATTAAGGAAATAATTGCGATTCACTTCCCATTTTTGCACCGATCCGCCATCTCATGGTATTTTAGCGCCATCATCATGTTATCTAACAAATCAGCATCACTCAATTTGGATCCTTCTGCATCATAACCACTGGCAGACCCACAGTGGGTCCTGGTGGGTCACTTGACCCACCAACTTAAAATTGAGGTTTATTTATTTATTTATTATTATTTTTTTTAAGGGAAATCATATTTGAAGTAGAAGAACTCAGGCCCAGAAAATATGAAAACATTGAATAAAGTTTTAATTTTTTAAAGAATGTGAAAGATTCATTCATCAAAAGTTATATGCCTCATTTTTCGGGACATTATTTCTTTTTTATGATTTCTTTTGTATTTTCTTATGAAATGATATTAGTGATCAATTTAGGTGCTCCAATTTCTATTTTGTTTTGGCGATTTTATGGTAATGGATTCTTGTTGTGATTTTTGTCTTCGTTTGAACAAAAATGCATTTGATAATTTAATATTCAGAATTGTTGTAATTTTTGTATTTTTCACTTGAATTAATTGTGATTGAAAAATAATTGAAACGTAAATATGTGTTTTTTTCATGATCACAATGTTAATGAAAAGAATATTCGAAAGAAAAGTGAAGAAAATGATGTTGGAGATAAAAATGATGACAAATATAGTGGTATTTGTATAAACATAAATCTGTATTTTTTGCAAGTTCAATTGTGCCCCACTAACTCAAAATGTCTGTGTCCGCCATTGATTATAACATTATTTCTCTTGTTGTCTACTATTTAACAGCTTCATCTAACATGCAAAATTTAGTTAGCGATGTCTTATATAGACACACATTGAGCTCAAGGTGTAAAATCATGTGTTTCATGTTCCTCACCATGTTAAAAAAGAAATAGAAATTTATCCATAGCATCTTTTAGTTTTTAACAACACAAACTACATTGTTTTTAATTTGATCTAACGGTGGACTATAATATTGAGAATCGAGACTAATTCTTTTGCTCGCTCACAATATCACCGTTCATAAATAATACTAATAAGACATAAAAATGTGAAATATATAGAGAAAATTTACCCAAGAAATTACATGAAAAACTCCAAAAATCGAAGAAAATATACGGGGTATCAATAAGAGAAATGTTCCATTATATAAGAAATAATGTGCTGGCAATTTCTTCTTCTTCCGTTGTGCACATCCAATTATTGCATTAACAAACAAATCCAACTGTAAGTTTGAAATTAATGGTATGTTTCCAAGTGTGACAAGACATTTAGGCCCTGTTTGGCCCCCATTACGGGGAAAATTTAATGTATAGAATAGTGTTTTTTGAAAAATGAGTGGTTGAAAAAGAAAGAAAAATTTTCGATTTACGTGTAATATTATTTTATGGAAGATTGTGTGGTTGAAAATAGGAGAGAGAAAAATAGAATGTAATGTAATGTAATGTAATGAAAATCAAACAAGGGCTTAGATTCTTGTGTTTTGTCTACTTATAAATTCAGCCCCTGATAGCCTTTTTAAATTAACTATTTTTTATACATATTTATTTTCAAATCATACATTCATATAATAAAATATTCCGTATGTAAATTCAAAATTTTTCCTATTTTTTAACTACACATTCTGCAGAAGTTCACTATTCAAAATATGATTTTTGATAATTAACAGATTGCTCACAAACTTAACTGTAAAAAATTTTGGACACGAGTCATTTGATACATTGTTAATTAAAAATTTTTGGACATGAATCACTGAATCACTTGATACATTGTTAATTAAACAAGAATTCTTCTCAAATACGGCCTACATGGCCTTGTTTCTCCAGCATAACTCTTAATTAAATGGACATTTTTCAAAAATATCATTTAACAATTTTGATGTGGGTGCAAATGACAAAATTGTCCTTCTCCGAACCTGTTAATTATCAAAAAATAAGTGTCCATTTATCAAGTCACAATAACTTCATATGTCAATTGACTTCCTCCGTGACATGTTTGATAAAGTTAAAAATTATATTTATTCGAATTTAATATTGTGTAACAAATATTTTCTTGAATATAACTAAAAAAAAAAACATTGTTGAAGTACGATGTGCACCATTGCTAAGACGACAATAACTTTTTCTTTGTGAAATATCGTTACAATAGGTAGATATACGTGTTAAGAATTATGGTTAAAAATGATCTAAATTATTAAAAAAAATAAGGACATCCAATTATTGCATTAACAAATAAATCAAACTGCAAGTTTGAAAATAATTTTTCCAAGTGTGACAAGACATACTAAGCGTCTTGCCATGTGTTTTGTCTACTTAATTAAGTGAATGTTTATTATATATTAAAAATCAATTAAAATCAATTTTTTGACCGTTATTTCATCATTACAGTCGTCATTTTTGAATTATTGTCTCATAGATAGGACCCACTTTATTTCCAACGGTCAAAAAATTAATTATCAAAATCCCTACCAAACAAACTCTAAATATGGAATGATTTCTTAATAACTTCAACACGTGCCACTATACACAAAATGTGTAGATTTTGTGTTGGGTTAACTCTCAATTAAAGATTGCTCGATAACTTAGATGTAAAACTGTCATTATTAAACCTACGACAATAATTACGAATAATAATATAATCTTAAATCAAATGACTGCAAGCGGTGGTCATATTATGCCCCTGTTTGAGCTTCATTTGTGGTCAAAATGTATTTTAAAATAATATTTTGTTGGAGAATGTGTAATTAAAAAATAAGAAATTTTTTTGATTTTGCTTGTAAAATTATTTTATGGGAGAATGTGTGATTGAAAATTAATTTTGAATAAAAAAAGGTTTTTGAAAAAATGGGGCCAAACATACCAAACATATGCTAAATTCCGTGGAAAAGCTCAATCTTAATTAAATGCTTATTATATTTCTGTAGAGAAATTGAAATCACCTCAATGCTTTCAAAACCTAACACTCAATTGATTTGTACATTTTGTCATCTTATAATTATTTAATCTCTTAAGGAGGGGATTAGAAATGACACGTGAAAAAGATGAAAACAAGTTGGAAAAGCATCTTCTCTACTGAGTTACAAAAAGACTTGTCATTGATTTGAAACAAAAATTAATCGATGCTCTCGACAGAGCCTAGCCTAAGATTTTGGGTACCTTGTTCGAGATTTTAAAATGGTACCCCCTTCATGTAACTAAAACATATATTAAAAAATATATATATTTCAATAATATTATTTCTTGCAAAAATATGAATTTAATTTTTTTTATTACATACATCAACAAAGAACCATTTAAGACACTAGCCTCTTCGTGTAATTTCATATAGCAAACCTTGAAAAAATATATATCAAGTATAAAGCTTGAAATGCAACAAATCATATAAAAATATTTCTTCTCACACTTTTAGAAGCAAGCTCACTAATTAAACTTTCGTAATCAATATTTTCTAGAGAGTCTTGCTCAGTAGATATCAAACATAATACATTCAATTGTTCTTGTAACATGATTGATCGCAAATAAGATTTTAATAACTTCAATTTTGAAAAAAAAAATTCTTTCAGCAGATACAACAGTAATAAAAATTGTCAATAATATTCTATAAGCAATACATGTATTTGGAAAGCAATCCAATCTTTTCAAATAAGTCAATATATCAAAAGCCGTCTTTATTTCTTTTGGTAAAAGATTTTACAAAACTTTTAAATCTTGAAATAAATTTTTGCCATCAAAATCGCAAAAAATTACATGTCTTAAAATAATGTCAAGATGATCACCAACATGCTTTCAAATTTGCATCATCCAATGAGTTTAACTTGTCAAAAGAAAATAGAAATCCAATTTTGTTTTCATATAAATTGAATTGATCAAACCATCGTTCAAGGAATCCAATTGCTTGATTTACTATATAAAAGAAGTAATTGGTTCTGAAAGAATCTTCAGGTGATTGTGCATCGTTTACAATAGCATTTTCGTCAAAATGTTTTTTCCTTCAAATTACACGTTTCACTTGAAATAAATGATTAATTTTCATTTCAATGGCAATTTCTTTAGGAATATTTATAGCATCATTGAATCCAATTTGAAATCATGCTTGTTGGTCAATGTTCCTATTTTAGTTGAAAACCTCTCTCGATAGTTATCAAATATATTCCCCTCATATAACCTTCCTATCTCTCGACGAAAAATGCGAACATGATAAATGCATTAAACGAGCTAGAATATCTATAAAAATCATGTGAAGTATAGATGTATATCTTTATCCTCTATAGAACTTCACAATGTTTATTACTACGTGCTAACGATTCTATTATCTCTCTCAATGACAATAAAACCCACAAATAATTCAATTGTTGGCCAAATAAATTGAAAAGCAAATTAAACCATAATAAACATTCAATAATTCAAACAAATTTGATTCAAAATAAAAATTCATAACAAGGGTTCATCACATCTTAGTATTATAAAAAATTAACCAAGCATATTGTTGGAATTAAATAGATAAAAGATAGAAGACATCATAAAAAATCGACGAAATGTAATTAATTTTTCCATGCATGTGCCGTCTTGTGTCTGCCTTCTTTGTGCGTATATCAATTATAATTCAGCCTCATTTCTTGACTTTTCAAAGGAATCCCAAGTTGTTGTTTTATGTGTTTGTATACATGTTCATCTTCCAGCTTTGGTTTTTGTATGTGCGTATAATTTGCAGCCACAAGTGGCCTCCTTTTCCCCCCACAAATTCAGCATTGTTTCTCGATTTTTTTTCCTAGCAAACTCCACTCAATGCTTTCAAAACCTAACACTCAATTGATTTGTACATTTTGTCATCTTATAATTATTTAATCTCTTAAGGAGGGGATTAGGAATGACACGTGAAAAAGATGAAAACAAGTCGGAAAAACATCTTCTCAACTGAGTTACAAAAAGACTTGTCATTGATTTGAAACAAAAATTAATCGTTGCTCTCGACAGAGCCTGGCCTGAGATTTTGGGTATCTTGTTCGAGATTTTAAAATAGTACTCCCTTAATGTAACTAAAACATGTATTAAAAAATATATATATTTCAATAATATTATTTCTTGCAAAAATATGAATTTAATTTTTTTTATTACATACATCAACAAAGAACCATTTAAGACACTAGCCTCTTCGTGTAATTTCATATAGGCGAACCTTGAAAAAATATAAATCAAGTATAAAGCTTGAAATACAGCAAATCATATAAAAATATTTCTTACATTTCTAGAAGCAAACTCATTAATTAAACTTTCGTAATCAATATTTTCTAGAAAGTCTTGCTCAGTAGATATCAAAGTTAATACATTCAATTGTTCTTGTAACATGGTTTTAATAATTTTAATTTTGAAAAAAAAAATTCTTTCAGCAGATACAGCAGTAATAAAATTTGTCAATAATATTCTATAAGCAATACATATATTTGGAAAGCAATCCAATCTTTTCAAATAAGTCAATATATCAAAAGCCGTCTTTATTTCTTTTGGTAAAAGATTTTACAAAACTTTTAAATTTTGAAATAAATTTTCGCCATCAAGATCACAAAAAATTACATGTCTTAAACTAATGTCAAGATGATCAAAACACATGCTTTCAAATTAGCATCATCCAATGAGTTTAACTTGTCAGAAGAAAATAGAAATCCAATTTTGTTTTCATATAAATTGAATTGATCAAACCATCGTTCAAGGAATCCAATTACTTGATCTACTATATAAAAGAAATAATTGGTTATGAAAGAATCTTCAAGTGATTGTGCATCGTTTACAGTAGCATTTTCATCAAAATGTTTCTTCCTTCAAATTACACGTTTCACTTGAAATAAATGATTAATTTTCATTTCAATGGCAATTTCTTTAGGAATATTTATAGCATCATTGAATCCAATTTGAAACCATGCTTGTTGGTCAATATTCCTATTTTAGTTGAAAATCTCTCTCGATAGTTATCAAATCTATTCCCCTCATGTAACCTTCCTATCTCTCGACGAAAGATGCGAACATGATAAATGCATTAAACGAGCTAGAATATCTATAAAAATCATGTGAAGTATAGAGGTATACTCTATCCTCTATAGAACCTCACAATGTTTATTACTACGTGCTAACAATTCTATTATCTCTCTCGATGACAATAAAACCCACAAATAATTCAATTGTTGGTCAAATAAATTGAAAAGCAAATTAAATCATAATAAACATCCAATAATTCAAACAAATTTAACGTCAATTTAATTATTCAAAATAAAAATTCATAACAAGGGTTCATCACATCTTAGTAATATAAAAAATTAACCAAGCATATTGTTGGAATTAAATAAATAAAAGATAGAAAATATCACCAAAAATTGACGAAACGTAAATTTTCCCATGCATGTGCCGTCTTGTGTCTGCCTTCTTTGTGCGTATATCAATTATAATTCAGCCTCATTTCTTGACTTTTCAAAGGAATCCCAAGTTGTTGTTTTATGTGTTTGCATACATGTTCATCTTCCAGCTTTGGTTTTTGTATGTGTGTATAATTTGCAGCCACAAGTGGCCTCCTTTTTCCCCCACAAATTCAGCATTGTTTCTCGATTTTTTTTCCTAGGAAACTCCTTTTTTTTTTTTCTGTAAATTCAGCTACAATTATCTGCCTTTTTTCTCCCGCAGCAGCCTTTGATTTCTTTCCCAAAAGCTGCCAGCTTGTATTTTTTTTTTTTTTCCAGCCAACTGCCGGCGTTTTCTTTCCTAGAAATCAGCTCCAAAGGCAGCCGTTTTTCCCCGCCTAGGCGTGTGTCTGTAGGTCAGTTTTTTCAAGTCAGCCCAATATTTGAAC
>NC_036243.1:26446542-26457683 GCF_002742605.1 Olea europaea var. sylvestris | reverse complement strand
CCGTCCTCCCCGTTTTTTTTTTTTTTTTTTCTCCTCCAAGAGTCCAAACCACTTTTAATTAAACGAGCAGAAGTCCATTACAACTTAAAGTTGAGGCATATTGTGGTGGTATTTGTTTTCAAGTCCTCAATTTTCATCCAATGGTCAATTTAATCCCTGTACTTTAGATTTTGCTATTTTTTCGCCAATTATTGTTTCTTTCATTCAATTCATTTTCATTATAGAGTTTACTTATAAAATATAAAATACAACAATTTAGGATATAATTTGTCAAAAGAACTATTAAATATTGTTATTTTAGGGCCCCTAATAAATGTATAAAATACACTTATCAATGGGCTTTGATACCTTATTAAAATTTGGTGAATCATCTTAAAATGTCAACATTATTAAGAGAAATATCAACAAATCTTTATAAATTGATTTATATTTTTATCTTGGGAAATAAGTATCTTTCACATCCTAAGATATAAAGATCAAACCTCATGTTATGCCTTTGTTTTGTAGATATTAATATCATATTTTTAGCAAACTTTAATAAAAATTGACGGAATGTGTACTTAAATAGTAATGGATTCTATAAAATGTGGAGGTGAAATTAATAGCTGTCTTTTACTTAGATTTTTTAGCAATATCAATCCGGGCTTATATCATGGGATAGGCATTTTACATATTAATAGTACTGTTTGGTCTCGTGTGTCATGCTTGAATTATTTTACTTGTTTTACAATGATAGTTCACGTCCAAATTCTTCTATAAATACCTTGGATTGCTTCTTCTCAATCGCACTCTTCTTTCTAAGAAACACACACACACACACACTCACATCAGACATGAAGACAGAAATAGTTGGCGGAAGTGAGAAAAATGTATGGAGTTCAATGTTGTTCATTACAGCATTTCTGATATTGGGATGGAGAATTATGGATCGGATTTGGCTTAAACCTAAGAAGAAGGAGAGGATGCTTAAGCAGCAAGGCTTCAAAGGGAACCCATATACCCTGACCAGGCTTCTGTTTGGAGACGTAAAAGAGAACTCAGTCGAATATGCTGAAGCATTGCGAAAGACTATCAATGTTCACGACGAAGCTGTTCCCCGTGTCATGCCCTTCGTTCATAAAACCATTGAAAAATACGGTATCTTCAAGGAAACTTGTACTTTTTTAGAAATTAATTCTAATGAACTTCCAAATACTTGTGAGTGGAAACTAAGTGCCCGTTTGGTTTGTATTTTAGTGTTTTGCACTGAGAACTGAATTACCAGACCAAACATATTTTCTGTATTTTGCAAAACTAAAACAGCAAACCACAAGCACCTATCTTAGGTGCCTGCATTTAAGTAATAATTGATCCATGCATACACTAATTGTATTTGCATTATCATAATTTCTTTCTAAAAAGGTTCTTTCTTTTTTTTTTTTATGTTTTTTGTAGGTAAAATGTCGTTCATGTGGGTTGGACCGAGACCTCGGGTGCTCATTATGGATCCTGAGTTGATGAAAACAGTGATGAGTAAATACAATATTTTCAAAAAGAATTTTAAGGTAACCAATAATATAGTACAAACACTTATTAGTGGAATCCTTAATCAAGAGGGAGAAGAATGGAGCAAAAACAGAAAGACTCAAAATCCAATTTTCCAACTGGAAAAAATTAAGGTAAAATTTTTGTACCAATTAATATCTTTTTCCCCCTCTTCTGTATAATTAATCTTAACACATTATTGACATTTTTTTTTCAATATTTTGTTTTTAATTATGTAGCAAATGATACCTGCATTTCAATTAAGCTGCGATGAAATTGTGAATAAGTGGAAGATCATGGTGTCGAGCTCCAAGGATGGCTCCTGTGTGGTGGACGTGATGTCTCATATAGAAATCTTGACCACTAAAGTAGTGTCCCGAACTTTATTTGCCACTGACTATGCTCAGGATAAAAGGATCTATGAAATTCTTAAAGAATTGACTGCTATTGCGAGACAGACAACCCGAATAGTTGATTTACCGGGAGCAAAGTACGTTATTGCACTTACATTGTCGTTGTATATTTACAATGATGTTTGTACTCTCACCACGATTGTCCATTATTTTCAAAACGATGAAAATGGAGGTTTAACTTAAGAAATGTCGGTTTATATTATTTACTGATGCTCTTCATTTAAATTCGACGTCTTGTACTCGTCTTAATATTCATCATTGTAGGTCTTTTGTGTCTTCATTTTAGTATATTGACAATTTTCTCAATTTGGTGTAGGTATCTTCCCACTATGACAAATCGAAGGTCAAAACAGATAAAAAATGAATTAAGAAAATCATTTTCGATTCTGATAAATGAAAGGGCAAAGGCAATTAAGGCAGGAAAAACCATGGAGGATAACTAATTTCATGTGTTGTTGGAATCTGAACTCGCAGAAGCTCATGGAATCAAGAATATGGATGATTTGATTGGAAATGTTCAGTTATTTTACTTCGCAGGACATGAGACCACCACAGCTATGCTCGTTTGGACCATGATTTTACTTAGTATCCATCAAAATTGGCAAGAACGTGCAAGACAAGAGGTTTTTCAAGTCTTCGGTGACCGCAAACCTGATTATGAAGGGTTAAGTCAACTGAAAATTGTAAGTAGTCTCAATTTTATATACTTCACAAATATATATGTTTCCATAGTTATCTCAAAAAAAAAAAGTTGAAAATCATCAGAAAAAGCATGAACGTACTTGTATTAATTTTGATATAGGTTTAGTGACCGAACACATATATTTAACCCTATAATGAACTCATACAAATAATAGTTGAATAATTTTGAAAGAAACATGTTTTGGTAATGAATTTATACGCGTGTGTTATAGATCGAAATGTTGGGCAATTTCACTTATTGCAAGAATAATTCACCCCCAGAGCAACTCTGGCCAAAATCCACTATAATAAAAATATAGATTGCTATATTTAAGTTTTTGTCCAAAACTTGAATTCTCAACAAATTGGAAATAACACAATAATTAATCTCTAAGACAACAATTTATCCCACCATAAATCACCAATTTAATTAACCTTGTGAGAACTCACTTTAAATACTACACCTCTAGAGTATTCAAAATACGCCTTAGAGAAAATCCCAATTTATATTGCGTTGAGAATCCACACCCAAATTGAAAAAAAATAAAAAATAAATAAAATTTCCTTTTCTCCTTCTTTTATTTCTTCTCTAACAGCTTCAACCTTTTTTCCTTCAATTATAGCCGTCGTTTTTGACTTTCCTAATGGTTTGACTAAAAGAAAATAAGGAAGATTGGGCTTTTTCTCTTGGGCTGGACAAGCCCATATAACACGAAAATGATGCAAATCTTACCTTTCGGATTAGAAAAAATAGTTATGCTGGATTGATTCGCCTTGGTTTTGTTTTCGAGGAATACTATTTACTACCACTACTACTGTGCAACAATCTATATGACGTTCAAGTATCGTTAATTTATAGATCATCTTAAAAGTAGAGAAATAAATCACATTTAAAACGTTCTATCACTTACATGACACCTAAATTAATGCTCTAGCACCAGTATCATTATTCTTAATTTGGTTTTTTCATGTGTATAAGAAATTCTTTTATTGTCACACATCTTTTTCAATGTTAATCGTTAAGAAATGAATAGGGTGTCTTCATCATTCTCTTTCCTTATTATTTGAGATTCTTTATCATCCTAACAGACAACAATGATTTTCAATGAGGTATTACGGCTGTATCCACCAATTGTTGAACTGTCTAGATTGGTTGAAGAAGAAACAAAGTTAGGACAATACACTATCCCCGCCGATACACTATTGATGTTGCCAATAATCATACTTCACCGAGACACAGAATTGTGGGGCGAAGATGCAAATGAGTTTAAACCAGAAAGGTTCGCTGAAGGAGTGTTGAAAGCAACAAATGGACGCCTTGCATTTTTCCCATTCGGTTCAGGTCCCCGAGTGTGCATTGGACAGAACTACTCTCTATTGGAAGCCAAACTTGTCTTGGCAAATATTCTGAGCAACTTCTGCTTTGAGCTTGCACCAACTTATACACATGCCCCCTATGTTATTTTTACTGTGCAACCACAGTACGGTGCTCCACTCATTCTGCGCAAGATTTAGCGCAATTTCAAAAAAACGATAAATCTCTATGCAGTCGACCCTAATCAAATCGTTAGAGATTGAAGCGTCACATTGTGGAATATCATTACATAACCACTTGCTTGTTTTCCTTTTATCTGTCTTTTTGCAAAATAAAAACTTCGAATAATAATCTTGTTTCAATGTACTTTGAATCAGTTGCTAGGATAAGTGCCCTGAAAAAATGGGACATTTTCGGTTGGTTAATAAAGGTGATGTTTTCATGTTGATTTTAATTCCCATGTCGTGCTATTGTTTAATAAGACCATTTGTTTTGATTATAGCTTACACAATGGCTAACGAGTCATCGAATATTCTGTTGTCATTAAAAATTTTTGTGATGGTAATGCAAATTGTTATAGAGTTTCTAGTAATGGTACTAATAACCTTAAATAAATATTATCGATAATATTTATATCAATCATTAAGGCCCCGTTTGGTAGGGATTTTTTGCTCCAAAAAATTGATTTTTTGACCGTTATTTTACTATTCAAGCCGTAATTTTTGACTTCTTCTTTCACATGTGAACCCCACTTTTCTTCTAACGGTCAAAAAGTCAATTCTCAAAATCTCTACCAAACGGGCCCTAAATATAATATTAACTAATGGACCATTAATAGCTTTCACACGATAACTATTGTTCAATCTACTGGTAATAATATCACTTTTTTGGGAAAGCGAACCCTACTACTATAGCATAGAACTCCCACAAACAACGTTCAACAACCACAACTATTCAAAAACCATTTACCAGCAATGGAGAAGTTTGAACATATATGCATAATCCTTTGGATGGAGAGAAACAATTGTACATATGTAGGAACACAGTGACCAGCTGGACCAATTGTTATTTGGCCCCTGTTTGGCAATGTTAGAAATTAGATTTTTAGTAAATTTTGATAAAAGTTGATAAAATGTGTGGTTAAATGATAAAAGTTGTTGATTCTATGAAATGTGTAATTAAAATGTTGAGTTAATTATTTATCAAATTTTTAAACCACGCCAAACAGGGCTTGGGCTTGTTCGATCTTGTTCTTGTCTCAGCAGGCGAATGATAGTACCACTGATGGATGGGCTTATGAAGATCACATGCGGTTGGTGCAATCAAAGCTGGAAATAGGTTCCCTCACGACAATAGGAGTTTCTTTTACAGCACATGCTTAGGGCCCGTTTGATATAACTTTTGCTTTTATTTTTGCTTCTTGTAGAAGAATTTTTAGAGAAAGATATCGTAATTTTTGCTTGAAAACTAATATTTAAAAGTACTTGCCATTCTGGAAGTGCTCTTTTAATTACCAAAAGCACTTTAACAAAATTAGCCAAACAGGTCAAAAACAACTTTTGGGTTTTAAAAAAATTCCTCTTAACTTTTCAACAGTCATGTCAAATGGGCTCTTACAGCGTTCATATAAGGTGCGACATAAAAATATATTTTACTTAATATTTATGTTATTGCTTTATACATTAGGTTTGCTGAGGTTTGATGTACCCCAACTAGCCCAGCGTCTTAAATCAAGCAACATGTTTGCATTGAATGGTGCATTAATTTTTAATAGTGTAGCGCTTCTTCATGAATTAGGGTGTGACCCTAGAGAAACGAATAAAATGACCCACTCGCTTGTGTCCTTAACTACTACTTTCCCAGGCAATAAGTGTTCGGTTGATTGTTTGTTTCCGTTCATTTCGCTTGTTGTTTGCAGAATTTTGATTTAATGGAAGTTCATATTTGGTTGGGGCAAAAAAACTAATAATAATAAAAATTTATTAAGCATAAAAATAAGTAAAAGCTGCTTTTTTAAGTAATTCTTATTTTTTATATTTATGGGAATAACCTTTTTTTTTTTTTTAAAAAAAAAAACTTTTTGAATTGTTCTTTAAAATGAAATATGCATTATGACCTGAGGAGAATTTTTTGAATCATTCAAACATTATAGTTGGTGTGGTGGAAGCTTGTCACTCTTTGGGGTTGTGCATTATGACCTGAGGAGAATTTTCTTCTTGTTGATAGAAGGAGGAGAGAAATTACTTCTCAAAACAATTGATTTTTGTTTATCCATATTCTTGTAGTCAGTACTTTTCAATGCTATATGTTTTTTGTGATTATATTTGTTTTAGCTTTTGATCTCACTTTTGGTATATTTTGTTGTCGTTGAAAAAAAAAATCTCCAAACAGTGCAGAAAGATGACAAATCATCTCTTCGCACTGTGTGGAGAGATTTGTTCTCTCCGCACAGTTCAAAAAGATTAATTGATCTCTCCGAATTATACGCAGAGATTTTTTTTTTTATTTAAACGATATCATTACTTGATAAGTGCATTTGTCTTCTTTCTTTGGTCCATTTTTAATATACAATTATATTTAATTTATTTATATAGAATGCTTTAAAAATAATCATTAATAATAAATATTAAGCTAATAAAAAATACACTAAAAAAGTATACAAATCAAATTTCTCAAAATATTAGTAACAAAAAAGTAAACAAAATCCATTTATCTATTTTTAATTTCGTCTGATTTACTAATTTAATAATTTAAATGTATAAAAAAATTACAAGTGCTGTGTGGAGTTTCCGCAAAAAAAAGTGCGGACTTCGCACATTTTATGCGGAGTCTTCGCACAATTTGTATAGAGACTCCACACTGTACAGAGTTTGTACTTGTGCGGGGACTCTGCACAAATTTGTGTAGAAACTCCGTACTGTGCAGGGTTCGCACTTGTGAGGAGACTCTGTACAAATCGCACAATTTGTGCGGAGTCTCCACACAAGTGTGGACTTCCTCATTTTTTTTTTTTGGCTGAATTATGCAACTAATATTTGTTTACTATGTTATTTTATTAGCTAAAGATATGCATTAAATCTAATAAAAAAATATTACAAGAATAAGTTTAACTTCAATATAATACAAAAAAAAAAAAAAAAAAAAAAACTCAGCCCCATGTGTGGAGATTCCGCACAAAAAAAATGTGCTGAGTCTCTCCATGTGCGGAGTCTCCGCATAAAATGTATGGATTCTCCCCATGTACGGAGACTGTGCACAAAATGTGCGTAGTCTCCGCAAACACCGCACATTTGTTGTGGAGTTGGACCGCACACAATTTTTTTTTATTGCTAGAAATCATGCAACCGAATATTATATAATAATTGAAATTTGCCTTCTACAATTTTTTAGTTTGTTATTATATTAGCTTAAAAATATGTATTAAAGTGAAAGATTATTATTATGATATGATATAAAATTACAACATTCAATTTTTTTTTTTATACAGCAATTCAAACATTAAATATCTCCCCACTCCGCACAGTGCAGAGCAACTCCGCACAGTGCAACGCATGTGTCCACACAAACTGTGCGGAGAGACTCCACACAATGCGGGGTCTCCGCGCAGATTTTGCGGAATCGTACAATCTGTGCGATCATGCGACGACTTTATTTTTAAATTTAATCGTGCAACCTAATATTTGTTTAGTTTGTTATTTTATTAGTTAAAAATATGAATTAAATCTAATAAAAAAATATAATTACAAGAATAAGTTTAACTTCAATATAATACAAAAAAAACTCTCAAAGAAATAATCATTGTTAACAACAGAAGAATCTAAAAAATGAGGAAGATAAAAAAAAAAAAAAAGCAAAACCTGTGAAAAGAAGAAAAAGAAAGAATGATACCAAAGATTTTGGTATTATTGTTCGAATGGAAAATGTATTATTGATACACAAAAGACTTTTGAAGCCACCAAGTTAAAAGTATGAATTTATCGTGTGGTTTTAAAATTTTTTAAAATAATCATAAAAAATATTTTTATTACACAAATAAAATTACAATATATATATATATATATATTTTACAAATAGCATAAAAAAATCATTTTTATCTTCAATAAAAAAATTACATTTAAAAATTAGCAATTTCATAACTACCATTCTTTTTTTTTATTATTTCTGAAAATATAATTAAAACAATATTGAATTACCAAAATCAATATCTGCCAAATATGATATCTAAAGACAATATGTGCAAATATAGTATGCTGTAAATACGGTATGTTGCATATACAGTAAGTTGTAAATACGATATATTGCATATACGGTAAGCTGTAACTACAGTATGCGTAAATACGATTGTCTATCATATTTGTAGCTTACAATATATGTTGCTTAACGTATTTGCAACTTAATGTATATGCTGCATACTGTATTTGCAGCTTATCGTATATACCAATTTTTACATTTACAAATATCTAGAATACAGAACATCGTATATTCACTTACCAAATCGAACGTCAGAAAAAAATTCCAGAATTTTATTTTTTCAACATAAGCATAAAATAAATATTAAAATATATGAAGTACAAAATATAAACGCATATGAATATGCAATTCAATTTATAACTTTGTGCTCAATCTTTAATTTTCCAATATTGAATTACATAGAATTTAGAAATATAATTTTCAATTTCAACTCAATTGTATCAATACTATCAAATAATACAGGCAAAATAGTTTGTATAACTTCGTATATTTCTTATTCAAACATGAAATATACAAGCATATTTTTTCTAGATAACACAATAATATTGTAATTGTAAAAATAATTTGCCATTATTTTCTTATCTCATGGAAATATTTCTAGATATTGTTTTAAAAAATTTTCAAAAAACTAAAATTCATATACTAAAAAAAATACAATCAATACAAAATTCGTGCAATACACGTGACGGTGACTAGTAATATTAAAAAAATTGAAAAGTAAATTTGCTGTTTACTCAATTTCGCGAAGATGCAAACTTCATGGGCTTAAGTGGAATACTCCATAAACATGAAGGGTATGTGGAAAAATGTCCGAAGGGTTATAAGCTCTCACTGCCCCCAAAAATTAGGGTTTGTAAGCTGCGTAGCTTTCGTCATCAAATCAAACCGCTCCTCAAGTTTCACTCCCAAAATGGTACTGCACCTTTCAATGTTTTGATATGTATTTCTCATGTATATGCGGATCTGTGTTTTACTTATATGTATAAAAAAGAACTACAATTCTTTTTGGCTATTTTTTTTTTTATGGCTTCTTTATAAAATCAGGATTTCTTTCTGGGTTTTGGATTATGAAATGTAGGCTAAGTTTTTAATTCGCTTACATAGATGTTTCTGAAGAAATTTTGAGGCTATAATATCATCTGTGTGCTTGTAAATATAACAATTGAAAAAAATGTGCTCATATATATAGTGAGTTGTAGAAGCATTGTCCTAAAGAAATGTTTGGGTGGAAGATATGTCTGTGACAAGTTTATTTATGCCGAACAAATGTCCTAGGAGTTGGCATATGAATGTGAATTGTTAATTCATCTACGTTTTATGTAAGTGCATGGGCTGAGGTTGTTATTCATAATTAAGAGATTTAAAGGGTATTAAATTGGGTCCTTATCAATTTGAAAGCATCAACTATTTCTGGAATTATGCAGTAGAATCATGTGTTTTATAGGATTTTGTATTCTCAGTTTTCAGTTATCCCTTTCATAGTTCTGGCTGCAGTTTCTTATCTGTTGCAGGAAATTGAGGATAAAATGTCGTGAAAAAATTGGCCTATAAACTGTTGATACTCATTTTTTTGTGTTCTTTCTTGTGGTCCTCAGCCTAAGCAGATTCATGAGATCAAGGACTTCCTTCTTACAGCCAGAAGGAAGGATGCACGTTCTGTGAAGATCAAGAGGAGCAAAGATGTGGTGAAGTTCAAAGTTCGTTGCTCAAAGTACCTCTACACCCTCTGTGTCTTTGATCCTGAGAAGGCTGACAAATTGAAGCAATCCCTTCCTCCAGGTTCATACTTCTTAACTAAAGCTGTTTAACTTTGATGCTAAGTAAAAATGATATTATAGTGCTTGAAATGGTATACGAAACCTGTACATTGTGTACTCAAGCATCCCTTTTGTGAATCAAAAAACTGGCTCTCGATGGCTAACATGTGTGGGAGGCTGGCTCTTTGGTTCCTACATCAGCTGTCCATCTTTAGTTAGAAATTATTGGTAGAGGGATTGGTTTAAATTTTGGTTCTCTAATAACTTAATTGACTGGTCAAGGCAAACGGTAATCATTTGATGTTGGGTTTATTGATTTTTTATTTATTGAAAAAGGGTGGGTGTGAGTAGATTATCATTTCTTTATAGATGCGACTTTTGGACATTTTGTATCATTAAAATAAAAAATGCTAGAAATCGGTTGAGACACCAAGTTTGAATATCAGATGATAACGATGTTATATTACAAGTTATTGATGTCACTAGTTTATCTTGGAAGTACCTCGAGTCCAAAAGAATTAGCTTAATACGTGAATTGTAAATTTGATGATTTTGGTTAACTTGAATTGTAACTTGAATTAGCTTAAGACGTGAATTAGTTTTAACTTGAATTGTAAATTCACTTTGTAGTTGGCTAAAATTTGATGATTTTGGTTTTTGACTGTTATTATTCCTTCAGATTTATAGGCTGTGTGTGGGCGCTTCAATGTTAAATCCATTGCATTTACAGGTTTGAGTGTGCAAGACCTGTGAGCCGGAATTTGCCATCTGCAGAAACAATGTTGGAGAAATATTTATTTGGCGATTTTTTGAAATTAGTTGAAACTTGAAAGATTTTGCTATGAATCGGAACTTGAAAAACTTTGTTATGTATGGATTCTAGTTAAATTTTTCTCATTGACTTTTGGATATTTTGTATCATCAAAATAAAAAATGCTAGAAATCGGTTGAGACACCAAGTTTGAATATCAGATGATAAACGACCCATTGATGGTTTGGTGAACCCACCCACTTGTATTTCTGTCTTCTTCACCTACATATTTCTAAGGAAAATTATACTTGTACATAATGGTGTCCATAATGTGATGTGGCAATCATCCGATTGTTGATGTGAAGGTGTGAGATTTAAATTAAAGGTTGGATTCAGTACCACGTGTAATTATGGACACCATTATATAGACAATTATGTACATGTAGTAC
>NC_036243.1:26439864-26445657 GCF_002742605.1 Olea europaea var. sylvestris | reverse complement strand
AACTCATCCGAGAAGTCATTTGGGAGGATATAAAATGACCAAAAGTGCAACTAAGTACTTTTTTTGAGTCACGCTACACATACAGAAAGTCGTCTTACAGAGACTATACAAAAAAATGACTGAAAAAAAAACATCCCTCATCCCTCATTTCATTCTCCTTACCATCTCCGTTTGAAATTGGGAACCTAAGAATGACCCACTTCATCTCCTCCGACGCCCACTTGTAGTCAACCTCTGTCCGATGACAATAAAAGTGCGCACATCTCATGCTGAACCTACAGTCAAATCGCCTCCTTCGTCTTCATCGGAGTCCGCAAACAACGCAATCTTCTTCACCGCCATCACATACACCGCACTCTTCTGCACCTTCGATCGGCGAGTCAGGCCACAAGAGCCAGGTATCTTCACCTCCATCGTGTGGGTCTTCTTCTAAAATTTACCCCGAAGTTGTTAAATACAGAAGTTTGGGGCTTTTTCTGGAATGGCATAATTTACCCCAAATTTGTGAAAAACATAAGCTTCTTTCTTCTTTCCAAGCTGTAAGTGAAGTAACTTTCCTTCCAAACTATAAGTGATATAAGTTCTGGAAAACTATGTTTCCTACCTCTGTTCACAGACGCCCCACTGACCTCGACTAGTAGCAGTCGATCAGTCTACAACAGGCATAAGAGAAGTAAGTTTCTTTTAAAGCTTGTTCAGTATTTCACACTTATATTCTTTGTAAATTCTTATGAGATACTAGTGTAATTGGTCAGATTAGTAGAACCGCTGATGATATTGGTGTTTGATTCGCGTTCAGGATGAGACGGAAGAATGTTGGTGTTTGTCACGCTTGTAGAAGTACAGAACACTTCTTCAATGACTGTCCAGTAAAACAAGGATGTCCATGGTGTCTATGGGGATGGGAGAAATGCTTTGAAGTTGAAAGAAAGACAGATAACTAAGGGCGATTATTTAGAACATGTAGTAATAATTGTGGCTATTTGTTTTGGGTGGAGAATGAAGAATCACATAGTGAATTGAGTACAACGAATGAAGTGGTGAATCCTGCAGCCATAGATGAAGTTGACGAAGATTTGCCAATCATGTTCGATAGCCTAGGTCGAATAGCCGAAAAAGAGATATCGAGATAACGTTGAATGTAACATTCTGCAAGGGAAAGGAAAGTGCAGAAGTGGCTGGAAAGGGCTGAACTTCATAAGTAGCAGGACAATTTTATTGTTTTGTTTGTGTGTGTGTTGGCTGTAGCAGGACAATGTTATGGGTTGTGTGTGTGTGTGTGTCGGCTGTAGTAAATGTGCAGTTTAGATGTGTAAGGCTTCATTTTGCATCTTGAAAGCTTGAATCAAGTATTGATGTGCATTTTGTATGGAAGGCATGAGACTTCCTGTTATTAAAATACGTAGTTGGTGTTGAAAAACTTGTGTAAACTATGATGAATGAATTCTATTTTTCTTCCAAACTGGTCTCTAAATTGTGTATGACATTTTTACTTATCTTGGTCACTGAATTGCAAAGATTGGTTGTTGAAAGAATGTACTGCCAAGTTTTGGTTAGAATCAAGAAAAAAATACATACAGGTTGTTTTCAACTGAACAAGTAGATCATCCCATGGAAGATAACATAAGTAATATCCCAGACATTCTCTGTTTACTTAAAATACAGAATTTCTATTGAACAAAACAATCCAAACCACAACATTGATGACCATTCCATATTATATAAACATATAATTGGATGTTATAAAGGTCCACCAAAATCTGAAAATGAACAATAGTCATACACAATGATAGGAAAATACCCTGGGGGATATCTGAAAATGTTTATCAATACATATGGGATGACATAAAACCAACACACGAATGACAAAAAATTGAGTTACACACATGTTTATAATTTAGGAAGTTCACATGGGATGCTAATACTTCAACCACTCCTGCCCAATTAACGACCAATTTTTGCAATGGCTTTCACTCCCATTTCAATTCCCATACGAGATTTCATCATCATTGTGATTTGACACCACTGGCCGAATACGAGCAAGGTCGTCTGCAATGTGGGAAGGTCTTGGGAAATGAGTTCCACCATGGAGCTGAAAATAAAATGCAGCCATTTCATTATCAGTGGTCATTTAATGTTTTCACCCAAAATGTATAGGAAACAAAGTAAACCTTTACCGAGTAAAACATGGAGCTAAAGTTCCTAACGTATGATACGGCATCAACACATGTTCACCTTGGGAATTGAATATGACATTAGTAGACGACGGAGGGATAAAAGTGGATGACGATAACTGTTGGGCACATACTTGGCTTTGGACATCACCCTGCATCATATGACAACGTTAATGGAACTTGAAGTGAGCATGAAATAAAATTTAATTACATGAAAATCGTAAACTTACTAGCAACAATTGCGAATATGAAAATGGGGTCGGCTGAGAATCATGAAGTTGTCCAGATAACTGAAGGTCCGATGCAGCCTCTTCCATATTAGTACGGCCAATGGCTGGTCTCTTTCCTTTGGATTTAGTCGAAGTAGCCTATACATATACATGGAAAGAAATTAGATTTCGTAGCTAAGCTCCTTATCTATTTGACGAGGTTAGTAAAGCAACTTACCTTAGCCTTCTTTGAAGTGGACTCCAACGCTCTTTTCCTCCGAAGTTTCCTTGGCGCACCCTTTCTATTCGATGTCTTAGGATCTAATACATTCACTCCGCTAGGACTTTGTGATTTATTACATTGGCCTAGTAAATGCATACTTGGTTGGGATAGAACATTACTACCATTACTCGAATTTAAAGACCTCAATTCTGCAGCTTGAGATTTTATCCAATCCTTTACCGCACGAGCCCGCCCTTTGTCATTTGCAGCAAGGTCCGCCAACTCTGAAAATGTCTGACATAGATTATCGTATCAAATTTGTTCTGGAGTACTAGCCAACCCGTCGTAGTTCACCGCAACTCTTGTGTGTGGTATGCTGACGTCTCTCCTCCATCTCCTGACTATATACCTACTGGCATTATCGTGACATCATTACGATCTAATACTGTGATAGCATGCCTACAAATAATTTCTCGGAACTCAAACAAATGGCAGCTGCAAAGAACTTCACGTGTGTCCATTCGAAACGACACAAAATATGTTTTCTTTCTCCTGCCCTCGGGATACACGACAGACTCCCGAATCTCGTACGTTGTCCCAAAAAATCCATCTGAAGCTGCAACGACATCACAATACAGCTTCCCTATGAACTCATCTTTCACTTCCTTGAACTTGGATCCTGTATAAACCGATTGAAATTGGTTTTCCATTTTGAAGGCAGTTGCAAAAGGCACCATTTGAGAGTATGATCTAAAATCAGCCTGGAATTCTTTCTTGACCTTGCTTCGAAGTGCTCTTTCATATTATTCCACAACCTGCTTCAATGAGGTTTTTGAATGTACATATCCATCAAAGAATGCATTCATACTCTCGCTTCGTTGTGTTGTAGATATCCCTGCCCAGAATGTTGTCTTCAGAAAGCACGGTACCCAACGTCTTTTATTATCATACAAGCCTGACAACCAATCATTGTCATGCAATTCGAACTTTTCAACCATCATTCTCCAACCTTCTTCGAATTCATCAATACTCTGGGAATCATATACGAATTCGTGTATAGATGAGAAAATTGAACCTTTGTCAACGTTATAGCCAAACTTTTCTGGCAACTTTTTCATAATATGCCAGAAACACTATCTATGTTTTGTATTTGGAAAAACAATCTCAACCACATTTTGCATGGCTTTATCTTGATCCGTAATTATTCCATGGGAAGGATGGCCATGCATATACTCGAGCCATTTCTTGAATAGCCACACAAACGTACCCGTGTCCTCATTCGACAACAAAACACAACCAAGCAATATTGATTGTCCATGGTGATTAACTCCGACAAAAGGAGCGAAAGACATGTCGTACTTATTTGTAAAATACGTCGTGTTAAAGGTAACAATATCGCCAAACTCTTTGTATACTTGCCGAGATCTGTTATCTGCCCAAAATATATTTTGAAGCCGTAGCTTGTCATCCAAATCCATGCTAAAATAAAATCTCGAACACCGTGCTTGCATCTTTGAAAAGTAGGATTGTAAAGCTGCGCGTCTCGTTCTCCAAGTCGTAACGGTCTCACTTGTTTAATATAGTTGCGACAATCCTTTTCAACATAAGTCATATTCTCGTATTCACCTGCTTCCACAATTGCAGAGTTGTAACTTTTGGGCAATGGAATTCCTGCCATATCATTCAATTCAAGCTTTCTCTTCGCGTTTGCAGTCAATTCTCTATTACATCGAAACAACATCGACTTGGAAGGACTTGTTTTATGATTATGCTCAAGATGGACGGTGTTAATTTTCCATTTCCCAACATTATCTGCAGATGCAGTTATCCTCGCTTTACAATTTGTTTGACTTGTTAGTTGCGGCTTCAAAGTAATGCTTGTGTTACTGCCTCTTCAACCTTCACGGCTACATGTGAATGTGATATATCTAACAACTCCGTCATCACCCTTTTTCGAATTCCTTTTCCTCACGGGAAAGCCGATGACATAAGCATATCTTTTATAGAAATCAAACAACTCTTTTTCCCCATCAAAAATCATACCGACCTCCAGAGCAACTTCTTTATCTTCTCCTAACGGTTCTCTGTCCATACTATTGATATTATCCCCAACTATCTCGTCATCGGACAGCAATAAAGGGTCTTCATTCACATCTTCCATACTTTCACGTGTTGCAACCAAATTGGCTGGACAATATAATAAATTCATTGTTAAGCCAACATGGATGTGATTTCATACATCAAATTTTGTTAAGCAAACAAATGTCTCAAACCATAGCAACGTCAAAGCGATCAATTACAGTGCTTAATAGCCCTAATTTTTTTTTCAACTTTCAAAAATTTCCTTCAGATTAGCATATGGAGGTATATATTTTGTGGCATTCAGTTGCATATGAAGGTTTTCCTAATTTATGGCTTCATGTACGTGTGTGTGTGTGTGTTCATTCCTTTGCATATGAGGGTACATATTCCAACAACATTCATAAAAAATTTTGACAGCATATTACAGTGTGTTCATTCCTGTGGTGTGTGTTCAAAATGACAGGATTATTTTTTTCCCCAAATGTACAAAGAAACGTTCTGTGGTGTGTGTTCAAAAATCACAGCATGAAGATAAATAGAAATTACATTTGGGCAATTACCGTCTCTGGGGCAGGAAATCATCGCTACACTGGAGAAGACAGTGAACTCGCTCGCACCAGTGGAAAGAATGACGGTTGCTCAAACACGGAAAATGCTCCAGCTCCGGTGCTCTTCAGGTCAGAGAAAAAGTGTAGCTTTTTAGTTCTTATTTTGATGGTGAATCGAGAGGTTGTTTAGCAACTAATTTCTCCACTTCAGTTTAGGGCTTCCATTTTGGGATGAAACGAGAGAATTTGGCGGGTTATGAGAGAAAAAC
Source organism: Olea europaea var. sylvestris (assembly GCF_002742605.1). Classification (NCBI taxonomy): domain Eukaryota; kingdom Viridiplantae; phylum Streptophyta; class Magnoliopsida; order Lamiales; family Oleaceae; genus Olea; species Olea europaea. The sequence continues at coordinate 26,440,152 of NC_036243.1, read as the reverse complement.
CAAAGTTTTCCTTCTTTTCCTCCTGCCATGTCAGCAATTTTTTAAAATTCTGTACAGCTTCTATAAGAAGTCCTCTGTACATCTAGAATTATTGTATTTTTTTTTTCCTTATTTTAGTGCATGCCCAAAAATCATAAAAATCATCAGCAATGATAAAACATATCAATTAATGAAAGGATAAAGATAAGAATGGAATGAGAAAAAACATAGGAACATAGATATTAAAATGAGAAAATTTTGAAGACGTTAAGTACAATTAAATTATGATGCAAATAATAAAACCCGTCA
>NC_036243.1:26437678-26439746 GCF_002742605.1 Olea europaea var. sylvestris | reverse complement strand
TTTTAATTTATTATTTTTTTTTTTTTGGGGTTGTGGGGGATGGAGCAAACTTTTAGTTTACATTTCCTTTTTCGATTTGTTTATAATTATAAGTTTAATATAATTAATCAGATTAGTTACATGTCCTTTCAACTCAATATGGATCATAGCAAGGATCTCAACTATCTACCGAAGTACGTTATTATAGGCTAAACAAGATGTAATCGTAATATTCAACAATATAAGAAAGTGGCTAAATAGACGAAAATATAAAGAGCAAAAGAAAAAAAAAAAGAATTATCTTTAATAAAGAATATTCCTAAATACAATAAGTTCTTGGGTTGACTAATGTTGACCTTTTTTCCTTCGAAAAGTCAATTGAGTGTGGGATAAGATAATCCATGTGCTTAAGCTTTAAATAAATTAATAATGATAATAATTGTAACAACCTATTACAATATTAATCAATCATTTGAATAGGAACTTTATTCTTTGTTTTGTGATAAGGGACCGATAAGTGGGACAATTAGGACGGTAATAGATATCATTAGGTAATCAATTATTGGGTTACAAATTATTGCTCTTTATTATCCGTCAGTTGAATTACCTATCTCTCAGTCTAAAAGAATATGTACCACACAAGTAAAATTAACATCTCTGATGAATATTCCGCGCATGTCTCGACTAGCCTTTTCTCTCTCCGCTCAATAGCTAGCCGCAGTAATAGGAGCCTATTTGGAATCCTATTAAAATTTGTATCCTTGAAATCGAATGTAATATCCATCTTCCAAGACTCAAAGAAGATGTGATAGGATTTGGTACTTTGACACGAAAGCATTTGTCCAATATGAGCAGTAACTAAGTATTCCCCCAACTTTTTCAATTCACCATTTCGAACCTCATACAAAAGGTTTTTTCGTACCAACTTTTTTCAAATCCCCCAGCTAACTAGGGGCTTCATTGGAGTTTCATCATGAGTATTCAAGAATTACTCCATAAAATTTTCGAGTTTAGTATATTAATATGTCGTGTATAATTTAATTGAATGCTTTATGCCAACTTGTGCGAGTGCTATGTTTGCAACTAAAAGTCCCAACATGCATATAGATAATAATGGAATTTAATTTAATAGTGTAATTAAGTAAATAAACACATTACTTTTCTTCAAAGAAAATCAATTTGATCATGAAAAGACAAATAGAATAATAAAATGGCTGGAAAGCAATGTATATGCAACTACAAAAAGAAGAAACAAAATGAATTGTGTAATAAGTTGATTAATTTAAATAATTAGGTTTCTGTCTCTGAAAAGTCAGCTGTAAAATAACTGCCACGGACGCCTCATATCTTCAATTTTGACTATCACCTTTTCAAATCTCATAGGATGTTTTTTACCCATTGCTTCTTGAATTTACAATTATGGCCTGTTTGATTGGCCAAGAATTTCACTTTGTAGCTTTATCCTTGTTTGATGGCATATATTTACCATAGAATTAGTATTCCATGTTTCCATCCCATGCGCCACTTTTCCTTGTTTTCATGGAATTCCAATTCTTATGGGTATCGTAAGAATTGGAATTCTAGACAATTTTTTTCTTTTTTTTGGTAATAGAAACAAATTCTAAAAGTTATTGTAAAAAAATATTTTTCTTTAATTGACAATTTTCATGTAAAACAAAATCAAACGAATACTAAAAGAACGATGATTTTTTTGATTTTTTTTTTATTGTTGGCAATGGAAACAAATTTCGTTTCCAATATTAGTAAAATCTATCATTTTAATTGACAATTTTTATATAAAACAAAGTCAAATGAATACAAAATAACATATTCCATGTGAAAAATTATACCAATCAAACACAATAATTTATAATTCATAGGAAAACAATTTCTAAGCAATTCAATTTCCTGAAATTTGTTTTCTTTCCACCCAAATTCCATATTTGCAATCAAACGGACCCCTAGCAAAAAGAACTTTCAATGTTTTCATTATTATTAAAATTGAAACTATGGCATTTTCATCAATGAATCTAGATTTTGATTACGTATGATCTCCTTTAATTTACTCGAAACATGACGAAAATTCTCA
>NC_036243.1:26427603-26437578 GCF_002742605.1 Olea europaea var. sylvestris | reverse complement strand
AATGAATTCTTACAATAAAATGGGACTCAAACAAGCTCTAGGTTCTAATCACTTGTATCATCATCATCATCATCATCATCATCGTCATCAACAATACCTCATATTGCTCGCAAACAATATTTTGGTGTCTGGATTCAATTTGGGAATGACATCCACCAAATTTATTTGTAACTAGTAGAATGGTTGATCACGGTTCATGAAAGAAACTTGTGTTCGTTCAAATGCAAAATTCTTGTACTTGTTAAAAAAATTCTTACAATCAAGTCCAAAAAAGTCTTTTGTTTTTGTTAATTTTCAGATAATATATCAAAACTAACATTGAGACTGTTGGAATGTGGAAGTACAATTATCTAAAAAAAAAAAAATAATAAGATCATCTAGATGTTCACGTGTATATTATATCAAGAATAAAATATTTGAACTTTTATCTAAATTCGATTGTTACTTCATGAACTAATTTTAAATCAAGAACTTCCAATTTTTTAATCACAATCTTCAAACTTTTAATCTAAAGAATTTGATGCTCCAAATCTTCAAGTCTTCTATAATATTTTTCAACGTTAATACTATACACGTGGGCGGACACCTCATTTTAACTAAATTAAGAAACTATTTTTTGGACTGAATATGTGAATAACATAAGAAGAATAAATTCTCTCTCTCTCTCTCTCTCTCCCCCCAAATCTAACCACTATAAAACAATTGCATTCAACTTTGTTGTGTTCAATTAGATGTCTAGGTTCTATCTAATCTCTATTTATAGAGATAATATAGGTCCAATCCATTAGATTAACCGTTAAAAAAAAGAAGAAGTTAAAATTAGAAATAGGTAATTGCAGTTGCAGCACTTAAACTTTTCATTTTTTTTGTAAATTATATTCAAACTTTTTATTTGTGTCACGTACAATCTCAAACCTTTAAATTTTAATTTTCATAATGTTTTAAAGGTTGAGATTGTCAATGGTTCATGTAAATTTTTTTGAATAGAATTATTAAAATCAAAGGTTAAAATGTATGTTATCTCATCATCTGTTAAACTAATTGTACATTTAACATAAGTGGCCTTGCAAAATAGGCCTAGCAGGTGACTCTTAGCTACCTAAACTACATTAAGGGTCTATTTGATAGGGCTTTTTTAAGAAACTTGGAAATGAAATTTCATTTTCCATGTTTTGGAGTGTTTGATTTGCCAAATTTTCCAAGTAATTGGTTTTCTAGCTTTGCCTTCACGTGATCGGCTTTTCTTTGGTTTCGAGGAATTCATTTTCTCATAGAATTGGTGGAAATTGATTTTCCATACAACTTTTTTTTTTTCAATGAAAACAAAATTTATGAATACTTGTAAAAGAGAATATCCCTTAAATTGACAATTTTATATAAAACAAAGTCAAACGAATACCAAAATATAGATGATTTTTGAATTTTATATTATTTATTATTATTTTTTTTTTGCAATGGAAATAAATTCTAGGAACAATTGTAGAAGTGACCCTTAAATTGACAATTTTTATGAAAAACAAAGTCAAACGAACACCAAAAGATACTTTTATTTCAACATTTTTCAGGTGGAAAATTATACCAATCAAACACTATTAGTTGACAATTTTCAGTAAAATAATTTCTAGACAATTCAATTCCCTAGAATTCGTTTTCTTTCCACCCAAATTTCATCTTTGCAATCATCCGGACCCTAACTAAAAAGGAGAGACCACTAGAGAGACATAAATGTAAGCAGGACAGTTTAAAGACATCGGAGCATTAACTATTGTCAATACACATCCCTTTACAATAGAGAGAGAGAGAGAGAGAGAGAGAGAGAGAGAACACGCAGAAATAATGAAGCAACCCTCATATAGCACCCAAATGTTTCTTCTTAACACTTCCAACATCGTCAAAGCAAATCCCACGTATTTTCTTTAACATCACAAATCAGACTTTAACATCAACGCGTTGGTCTAGTCCGTGTATTTTCTTTTCATTTGAATGTATATCGAACTTTGATCATATTTTCCGATTGCCTTCAATTTTCAAATCTCTTATACTTTTTAAGGAGGTAATCAAGTGATGAATTGGCCATCTAATTTGATAAATTTGGTGATCATTTGAAATTTAAAAAAAAAAATTTAATGATAAATTGAATAAGGATTTGATAAGTTTGATGATCATTTGAAAAACTTCTAAAGTTTAATGGTCAATAAATAATAATTTGATAAGTTCAGTAATCTTTCGAAACTCTTAAAGTTTAAAAATCAATGAAAAACTTTATGTAATATTCAATGTCCAATTAGGATTTTTTTTTATTTTTTATTTTTTTTAACTCTAAAACTTCCTTCACTAACAATCATATTGTTAAACACCATTTTTCTCTTAAAAAGGAGGTCTTCGTTGGTTTTTCCCAAAATTTGTCGTTCCTTAAAGAAAATTGAAAACACTAGTACTTGTATTAGTTGAGTAGACTATGTTTAAATTCAATCGTGCTTGAGGGCAATGCTTTTGTACACAGACATTAAATTACGGATATATTATTTTTGATTAATAATCCATGTACTTTTTATTTGTCTCACCATTTGCTTTGAATGAGCTATATTTTCAAAGAATGATTTTTTTAATGCAGTTAATTGTCTGAAAATAAATAAATTGTTGGTTAACGTATGTAATCAGGATTTTGCGGATCACAACAAAGTCATTAAAATATTGAGTGCATAATACGTATTCTTAACTAATAACATAATTAGTGGTCATTTGTTGACACTTGACATGCAAAATAAACTTTTTTCTCAATCAAGTATTCAATTTTTTTTTCTTTTTTCCTTTTTTGGTGGCTAAATTGGACTAGTTAACTTTTTATTCAATGCCTGCTTTAGGATTAGGCAAGCATAGGCTGCTACATAATGCCCCAAATATGAGCACCCTCGAAAAATTAAGGCTCATTTGTTATTGTTTTAAAGCAGGCCAATCTTTTTGTACTATATCCCGAGTTATTTTTTAAAGTCTGATCTTTCAACAATTGAAAGTTAGAGCATACATTGCTCCACCTTCATATATCATAATTAACGACCACTCTAATCAAAATTGACGCACAACTTTTCCTTCCCTCAAAATGCCAAAAGAGTAAATTTAAATTTAACTCTTGAAATACTTTTTAAAGTCCAATCTTTTAACAACCGGAAGTTAGAACATACGCTGATTCACCTTCATATATAATAATTAACAACCGTCTCTAATCAAAACTGATTCACAACCTTTCTTTCCTTCAAAATGCCGGAAGAGCAAATTTAAAGTTAACTCTTAAAAACTTTTTTAAAGTGCAATCTTTCAACAATTGGAAGTCAGAACATATGCTGCTTTATCTTCATATATCACATAATTCACTACTGTTTCTAATAAAAAATGATGATCAACCTCTCCTTCCTTCAAAGTGCCAGAAGAACAAATTTTGAAGTTAACTCTTGAAATATTTTTTAAAGTCCAGTTTTTTATCAACTAGAGTTAGAACATACGTTGCTCGACTTTCATATATCACAATTATCTCTAATCAAATTGACACACAACCTTTCCTTCTTTCCAAATGCCAGAAGGGAAAATCTAAAGTTAACTCTTCAAATATTTTTTAAAATTCAATTTCAACAATTGGAAGTTAAGACATTGCTCCATCTTCATGTATCATAATTCACGACTATCTCGAATCAAAATTGATGCACAACCTTTCCTTCTTTCAGAATGCTAGTAAGTGTAAATTTAACTCTTGAAAGTTTTAAATTATTATTATTATTATTATTATTATTGTAAAAAGAATGTTTTCTTGGGGGGGGGGGACCTTATTTATAATCATTGTAAGTGATTTTATTTTTGACTTATATCTAGAATGTCCCATATAAAGTTTGACTTAAGACCATAAAATCTTAAGGTCGCCCCTATTTTTACTTGTACTTCCATTGATTGGAGTAGGGTGCATTGTACATGTCTACTCTTAAGTTTGTAATTTCTATTATTTCCTTTCAGTTCTACTACATATTTTTGATCTCATGGTGGTTTGAACAAAAAAAATGAAGAAGAAAGCAAATAGTATGTTTCTCTTTTCTCTTTCTTTCTTTCTTTTTTATTTTTTCTTTAAATTTAAATGTTTATTCATTTTATCCTCGTAAGTTCATTGTTGACAATCAAATTGACAATGACATCCGTTGAAAACCAATTACCCACAAAAACTAAAATGTCGGGAACAAGCTGCCCCAAATAAAATAAAAAAATAAAAAAAAATAAAAAAATTGTTTAATGATTAAGTTGCTACAAGGTCATAAGTCAACTAATGGTGCAATATTCCCTTGTCCTTTACAATAAACATTGTTGGTTGTTCATCTAAAAAAATAAAGCTTGATTTATTTTATTATAATTTATGCACAATGATTTCTGCTAACAATAACATAGATGTTCTAAGTCATAAAATGAATTATACATGAGGTCCCAAATTGCCAAAATTATTCAATCTCTACTGGTACTTGAGATGTAGAATCCGTGTTTTTCATCTCTCTTTTATTTCGTGCCTACTTTGGCATTTTCATCTTATCTTTTCCATCTTCTAGTTGACATACTTTCTTACTATCCTATAACAGTATTCACGACATCATGAGAAATGAATGAATAGAAGAAAGAAAAAGAAAATATTTAAGAAAGATGGAGGTTCTTATTTTAGTATTCGAACGCAGTATTATCTCTGTTATTGATGGTTATTATCAACGCGCTGGCTCATGTAATTGGGACTATAAATTTAATTTATTGAGAATAACTTAGGTAGTCATTCTTCTTCCATTTTTGATTTAAAACTGGTTAAAATGTAATTTCACTTGTTTCTTTGGACAATTTTTGCTTTAGCTTAAATGTATACCTTTGATTCTCTTAGACAGAGGTAGCTAGATGTTGCATCTCGTTTGGAGATATTCCTTGTTGTGTTATTCCTATTCTTGGTAGGCCTTGGGACATCCTTGGGCGCAGCTACAGATCCGACTTCAATGCGCAGAGAGATATCGTTAGATAGCAATCTCTTCCTCATCCCGTTTGTTTGGTGACCACTAACTGTCTCAATTTGCTTGTACATTTGGTCTTCCATCATGGTATTTTCTGGCAGACGAGTCACCATCCTTCGTTCTAGCTAGCTCCAGCCCACGCCAGTTTCGTTACTGTTGGAGTTGAGTTTTGCTTTTCCTTTGGTCTTCCATTCTTCACCTCATTGCTTTTAGCATCTGCTTGGCCCTTGAAATCTCCTGCCAATGGTTGATTGACAGTGGCCTCAGAGCTTCTAATAGAAGCCGTATCCGCCTCTGCATAAACTGAAGTAAATTCACCTTCATCAATTGCAGGTGTGAAGCTCGATAAATCATCCTCTGCAACTATTGCAGGTGTGAAGCTCGAAAAAATCCATGAAAGAAAATTGATGTAGATCAGATGATTAAATGGAATGAGGAACAATTAAACTGAAAATGAAAAAAAATACTAAAAACGGTTAATTGTAGATTTGGCGTTTGAACTCCGATTTGGATCCTTAATACATTTTTGGAAAGAGAACTACAAATCGGATTGGACTCGATGCTTTTATGTGACATAAAATGGATTTTAGCCATCCGAGTTCGTTTAGAACTCGAAAACAGCTTTTAAAGTTTTTATGTTATTTTTGTCATTTAATTTATTTCGAATTCTTTTCAATTTTAGTTCTTTTAAACTAGCTTTCTATGTAAAGCCCTATATATAAAGGGTTAATTATTATTATTATTTATTATCTTACATTAATAAAATTTTGTGAGTTTATTTCTTCAAAATTTGGTCAATTTCAAAAATTGTGCTCTTAATGTTTTTATTTGAATTCCTTATTTCATGCTGCATAAGAAATCCACCCCAATCTTGTGGCAGTAAACTTCGTAGAACAATACACACACACACACACACACAATTTACCAAATAATTATAATGATAAAAATTCTCACTCAAGTGCTAGGAAATATATCGAGTACAATAAGAATATGAGATTAAATCTACGCTGTCAAATAAAGGAATATTTTTCAACATGTTTCCATTGCTAACTTTCCCCATGTGGGCCATGTCAAATAAATGGCATCCACAAAATTTATTTGTAGCTAGTTGAATGGTTTACCACATTTCATCAAAAAAAACTCGTGTTCAATCAGATGCTTCAAAACCAAAATTAAGACACACTGATACAATTAGAAGATTCTCTTTCACAATAAAGTTGCCACCTCTTAACAGTGTCGATCCTAAGAAATTTGAGGCCCTAAACGACTAATAAAGCAACATTGATAAACTAGTAAATTTTTAAGATGTCTGATTAAACATAATCATCAACTAACTACGGCAGATGTTCTCTACACAATTCCATCTTCACTAGATAATCCTAATTAAGCCCAACGATGATGATAAACCAGGGGTCTATTAGGATGTTTATCATACTTCAACTTTTTCATAGCATCTGGTACATATAAAATCTATTTCCCTGAAGTTTCATTTGTGAATAATATTGCTTCATTCCATTTGTACTGTATATATTTAGGTCGCGTAATTTCCACAAATTGAAATCATTTCTAATTAACACAAGGAATATAAAACTTTGGGCTGGTCAGATTATTAAGCCCCTGTTTGACAAGGATTAATAACAGATTTTTAGTAAATAAAAACTGATAAAATGTGTGATTAAAAAGTTATGGATCCCATAAAATCTGAATTTTAATTTCTACCAAACATAGGCTAATTTAGCTCAATTTCGCCACACGCTCTCCTCTTTTCTTGACTTTCCCTTTTCCCTTTCTCCTTCTCCCATATTTACTTAGCTGCTGCTCACCGATAGAAAAAAAGACTCTGCCGCCCTCTCTTTCTCTTCCTTTCTTTTCCCTCAAATTCATGTCCACCCTCTCAGATCATAATTTGTTAAACCTAAAATATTATTGTTGAATAAATGCACTAGTACTTATCCATGCTTCATACAATAAGTGTGAATATACCAAAAGCACTTAAAACTTTCTAAAATAGGGGTTTATACTCCCCAATTTTCTTTTAATTTTTTTCCTGCATGTTTAACATCATTCTAACAAGTCCTGCTGATTAACATCATTCTCCGTTTTGGTCAAATCGAAACTTCAATTTGTTTATTCAAGAATAGATAGAGCAATATGTTTTTTCTGTAGGCTTTTTGTTACGAGATATGCCAGTAGTTAAAGTGTAATTTTTATCGATCGAAGCTTGAGTTTGACTTGATCAAAATATCATTTTTTTCGAGTTCATAATACGCCATTACGTACGGGGTTCAAAACTAGTCCAATATTGATATTGTAATTTGGTCTTAATTTGAAAATTAAATTACCCACCAATTAGTTCTCTTTAATGAGCTATAATTCGATTTGGCTTATCAAAATTAGCTTTTTTTTGAATTCATAATTCGCCATTTCATACAAGCTTCAAAATGAGCCGAATATTGCTAGGTTAATTCTCCCTTCTTTCAATAATTAGCTCTTTGGCTCAAATAAATAAAAATATAGAATTTAATATTTATTTTCATTTTCATTTTGGCCCCTCAACATCTCAAAAGTATCAAAAGGTGCTCAAATCAAACCCGTTAGCATCCTGCAGTGCTTCTCGTCATTAATCAATCTTGTTACTTTTTCCAAGTAAAAGAGTATTTGTGTAAATTTTCCGAGGAAAAGAAATCAGGACTGGTTTCACGCATGGTTTATATGTTGAGAACTATTTGTGCACATTTTCGAAGTAAATGAGTATTAGAACAAAATATTTTTATTGATAAAAATTTACTTTTTGAAATAAGTAATTTTCTTATCTAAAAGGTAAGAAATGGTTGACCACGGTTCATCAAAGAAAATTGTGTTCGTTCAGATGTAAAATTATTGTACTTGTGAAAATATTCTCACAATCGATTCTAAAGAAGTTTTGTATTTCTATTCGTTTCCATATTACTCATTTCCAATTTTAAATCATGAAAATCATTTGGACAAATTGGTATTGGTTTTTTGAAGTGTTCAAACAAATTACAAAATAATAAGCTTTCTATAAACAAATTATGGATTTGTATATTCTTTAAATTGATGGTTGTGAAAATTTAACGATGCACATGTTATTGTTATCATTTTTCTTCATGATATATCTATAAATCTTAGCTTATTTAGTTTGAACATTCACTTCAACTCTAATTGAATTATTCGTTTAAGAAGTTATTTTTAATGTAAAACTATAAATTTCAATATTGTATCAAAGTCAACAAACTCAACCGAGCAATTTAATTCATCAAAAATTTAAATGAGCAATAATAGATTGGTTTCCCAAATGAGTCAGCTACTGAAAACATAAATTGCACTTTTTAACACAAAAATAATTCTTCTTCTTCTTCTTCTTCTTCTTCTTCTTCTTCTTCTTCTTCTTCTTCTTCTTCTTGTTGTAACATACAAAAAAATATGCTCTTCTTCTTGTTATTATTATTTTTTAATATAGTAAATCAGGAATAAACATAATTATTTATTTTAAAAATGGAATATTTATGCAGTAAATCTATTGATCAAAAAATTGCATTATCTTGCATTTATTTATGCCAAGGGTAGAACATCAATCTACGGTAGGAGAGATTTTCCGATTATTCTATTTAAAAAAACATAATATATTGAAGAAAAAACATGAAAAAATCCATGAAAGAAAATAGATGTAGATCAGATGATAAAATATATTGAGGAACAATTGGACCAAAAATGAAAAAAAAAATAATAAAAACAGTTAATTGTAGATTTGGCGTTTGAACTCCGATTTGGATCCTTAATAAATATTTGGAAAGAGAACTACGGACTTGCTGCTTTTATGTGACATATAATGGATTTTAGCCATCCGAATTAGTTTAGGACTCGAAAACTGCTAATTTTTATTTTATTTTTGTCATTTAATTTATTTCGAATTCTTTTCAATTTTAATTCTTTTAAACTAGCTTTCTATGCAAACCCCTATATATAAAGGGTTAATTATTTATTTTTGATTATCTTACATTAATAAAGCTATAACACATTCTTGAGTTGTACTTGCTACAAGACAACATTAATTCTTCTAGCAGAGACTTTACAAAGATCAAACATGGGAGTTGATAATTGCACTATTTAGTGAAAGGGAAACGTGAATGCAATTCAGATTGTATATTTACCAATTCATTGCAATTCACACGGCTACCAGGAAGCTTCATTCTTTAAAGGAACCGTGACTAATGTTTGGACAAAGCAGTTGGTTAGAAGAATTGATGGTGCTAATCTTCACCGCAGAAGGGCCCACTATGAAACATATGCTTCTGATTTTTCTTAAAAATTTCCTGTACGTCGAGATTTTTCCATTAAAAATGCTACTGAGATTCTAGGCAGGCGCATTATAGACATATCAGTGCATTGCAGCAGGTTGAACCTTAGCCAATTAAAAGTCAGTTTTTGTATAAATCAGTTGTATTTATTTTTGTTATTTTGTGCTATTATCAAGCCATGGGCAAACAAAATCGAAAAACCGATCGAACCGAACCAACTCGTATCAGGTTGGGTTGGTAATGGATTAAGACTCCGGCTAACCGACCCAAGCCAACTCCCTTAATATTTTTTTCCTTTTTTAAGAATTTTAATTTAGAGTTTTTAACTTCAAAACAGAAAAAATAAAAAAAATAAAAAACATAACATAAATCTTAATTTTGAGTTAGTATTTAAATTTTTTTTTTTTTTTTTACAACACTTTTGAGTTTGTGCTTTATTTATTTATTTTTTTTGGCAAGACTTTGACCAAGCTGAAGGCTATCCTATGATATGAAAGTCTATGCAAACTCAACCCCAATTTACACCCTCTACCTTGAATTTTGTTCATAACGCTTTACTATATCATTGGTCATATGGGTATAGTAACATTTAATGCAATTTCTATCCTTTTTGAAAATCATTATTGTAGAAAAAA
>NC_036243.1:26419327-26425701 GCF_002742605.1 Olea europaea var. sylvestris | reverse complement strand
CTGTGTGTTTAGTCTGGCTTATCATTCTCTTTCTGAAAAGGTATTATAAGTTCAAATTGGAGTTCGAACGTCATATAAGCACTTTACCTTTTTTCCTTTCGATCATCCAATTGTCTCTCATTGATCAATCCGTTCAGCCCTCTGTTCTACGTCAAAGATAAAGTAACTTTAAGTCACCAACAACTCGTACTTTTGAATTACAATGAGATTCAAGTTGTTAATCGTATCTAAGTTGTATTAAAGACTTTTGCTTGTTGATACTTCTTGGGCATTATATTTTAGTTATGTGCGATTATAATTGAAATTGTGCATAGTTCACATTGATTCAGGGTCCAGATTGATTAGGTTGGAGGATGGACGGCAACGCCAAGAAAAGAAAAAGGAATCAGGATTGGTTTCACACATACATGGTTTATAGGTTGAGAACTATGTAATAACCTAACTTTAGAAACATGCAACTAGCAATAACGTTAGAAACATGTATATACATTAGAATTTTATTTAATGGTATGATAAGGATCAAGCTTGCGTTGAATTTAATTCATCTACGACTGTAGGCACTTTTTACTTCTTTTTTCTAGCTGGAAATTTCTTACATATTTCTATTTTGTAAGGGTTGAATTTTGCACTAAGATCTACCATAATAATCACATATTATGGCATTATTATAAGTAGAAAATCATTATAACTCATCCGATCACTTCATTATTTTATCAATTATTAATCACTTGGCAGAATTGAGTTGAGAGTATTTTAATTAAAAGAGCAAAAATTGATTGATTGCAAAAGTCAAAATTGACACTACGCCATTAACCATTATATCTATTCCTTGCACCCAGACGTATACGTGAATTCTTTGACAATCTTTTGAACTACAACTTTTCAACTTTCACTAAAATTTACTAAAAATCTTATTTTAATCTCCACAAAACTGGACAAAATCACTATAAATTTGAACTTTTCTCTCTTTTCTCTTACTATCTCACGACTCTTTCCCTCACGTTTTTTTTAAAACCTTAACCTTTCTAATTTTTCAAAATTTATCTATAATTTCTATACAAATGATCACATTTACTACAAATAGTCACTTCACAATCAAATTTTCAATTAATTAGAACCTAAATTTGGATTTTCTCCTATCAAATTATGTATGTAGAATATGCCTGAAATGATTATGTCCAACTTGACTTATATTTAATGAATTGTGTTTATTTGATTGATTGTTAGTATTGAATATTTATTACATATTTTTCCCTTTCGATTATTTGAACTTATTGTTTTAATTGATTGTTTGTATCTAATACACTGTAAATTCTTTAAACGTAAATATGCATTTTCTTGATATGAGTAAAATATCAATAACATGACCATTCAAAATCAATTACATGAATATGATAAACAAAATATCTTTGTGTATTCACTATTCACGAAAATTTAAGATAAGATATATAAAAAAAATTTCATTCGTAAATATGATTAAAATTAAATCAGCAGCTGAATTAACATGCGTCAAACTTGCTTCTATCAAAGAATAATTTCATGTGTTTGTTGTGTAAAAAACAAATGAAAAACTTCCAAGTGTTTTTTTTTATTATTATTATTATTTTTTTATAAGAATTCTGTCAATTTTTATTTTTTTTGTATTGGTAGCAAAACTGTCTATCAACAGGCAATAAACCAGATCCAGGATAGATCATTGATCATTGACAGTCAACGACTATAATAACGAGGTTGTTTATTAATATCTTAATTAAATAATATTAAAAATCCTTCAATTTATACGTAAATGCATTAAAACTTAAACATTATAAAAATTCTTCAATTTATATGTAAATGCATTAAAACTTAAACGTCATATACATATAAAATATAATTCAATACGTTTATTTATTACAAAAAAAAAAAAAATGAAGAAGAAAATAAGCCCAGAGCAAAAGTCTTGCACAGACCTCAAAATTTGTGATCCTAATGGGCGCCATCTGTCTACTTTTTCGTTCAAACAACATCTTCAAATGCTAAAACAAGGAAAGGAAACTCCCAAGTAGGTTCTTGTCTCCTTCCTCCCCTTTTCCTTATTTCCTTCAAATTTGGACGTGGAACTTGTCAAACTTGCTTGCAAAGCTAATAGCATGCCAATAATTACACCTTTTCATTTTGGTAGCCAATTTTTCCATTTTGATTGTGTGATGGTAGATTACTCATTTCCAATTTTTAATCATGAAAATCACTTGGACAAATTGGCATTGGTTTTTTTAAGTGTTCAAACAAATTACAAAATAATAAGCTTTTTATAAACAAATCATGGATTGGTATATTCCTTAAATTGATGGTTATGAAAATTTAACTATGCGCATATGACTGTTATCATTTTTCTTTATGATATATCTATAAACATCTAGTTCAACTCTAATTGAACCATTCGTTTAAGAAGTTATTTTTAATATAAAACTTTAAATTTCAAACTATTGATAGGAAATAAATCAAGTACACTAACAATATGAGATTAAATCTTAAGTTATTCATTAATTGTATGCGGCCAAATAAAGGTATATTTTTTTAACATGTTTCCATTGCTTATTTTCCCCATGTGGGCCATGCCCAATAAATGGCATCCACAAAATTTATTGTAGCTAGTCAAATGGTTTACCACATTTCATTAAAGAAATGTGTGTTTGTTCAAATGCAAAATTCTTGTACTTGTTAAAATATTCCCACAATAGAGTCCAGAAAAAACTTTTGTTTCTGGTCATTTTCATATAATGCTTCAAAACCAACATTAAGACACTCTGATACAATTAGAAGTTCCTCTTCCACAATAAAGTTGACACCTCTTAATCTTTTATAGTTGGGTTCATATGAAGCATTTAAGATAGGTGTGAGAAGGGGAGATGAAAGAAAAAGGGTAAATCTGTAATAAGAACTTAAACTTTCTAAAATAGGGGTTTATAATCCCTAAGTTTCTTTTAATTTTTTTCCTGTATGTTTAACATCATTATATTGCTAAAGATTATCAAGTCCTGCTCCTTGACCCGTTAAGAATTACCATCTTAGTTTTATGAAGAAATGGTGATCACCAAAAACACGGTGTCGTTGGACAAGTGGGATTGCATCTTTAACAAGTAATAAATTCACTTGCAATAATTTTTACAAGAAACACAATACAGACGTATTACTCAATACAATAATACACTTACATATAACATGGCCCAATTTTTATTTTTATTTTTAATTTTTTAATTTTTTAATTTTTTTTAAAGCCCAACTGAGAAAAGGCTCAAAATCTTTAAAAGCAAAAAATGGCCCAAATACACTTATCTTTTACTATGTTATAACTAAAAAAGTCCAATAATTAGTAGAAAGTCTCTTCTTCCTTGTGAGGCTGTAACTTCTCTGTGCATGGGCTGTAGCTGAGCACGGTAGTGGCGCCTGTAAATTCCAGCGAATCTGGATCTATGAGTATGTCTATTGTGAATTGTGGATTACGAACCTTGGAAGTATGTCTGTTTGTTCCATAGAGAAGTACCGAAACGACCACATCCATAGAGTGTTGAAGAAGCGGCGGATATATCTCATGAAAATGTGTTCCTCTCTTCGGTAAACCCAGTAAAGCAATTCACCAGCTGATATGAGTACGCACAGCACATATAGAACAGGCCTAATGGAGTCCGGGAAGAAGATGGACGAGAGTGATGCCACTGCCATATTGCCAAAAAACACCATACAATGGAAAGGTAACGGTGGGGGGTTATCGTGTAAATTTTGGGACCTCAGATGCATGCCGTATGCCAAAAAAGCATAGATTAAGAAACTAATAATTTCCATATACATTGTTGTGGAGTGAATTATAAACGGACTTTTGTTTGTTCCCTGATACTTCACCTGCAAGAATGCAACCAACGTAGGAACAATGAACTCAACGCTTTTACCATTGGAAGTGATTGTAAACCCTATATGAAGGGTATACAAAATCCGGAATCTAATATAGACATTGGCAGCACGAAATTGTGCCCAGGTCATGAACTTGAGAGAAGGCATTCCCCTTGTAGTATGTGCCACTGGATTTTAAAATCCTATAAGAGAAGAGTAAAAGTTTAAGCAACTATAGACCTGTGAAACAAAATTATTTAAAAGTAGAAAAACTGAAGTATGTGAAATGGTCTTACTTGCAAGTATGTTATCGGGCACTTTCCCCACCACAGTGTATCCTATTATATATCCTCAGATGAACGGATCTGTATGAAGGGTTTGTGGTAATTTGAAGGGCATTTAAAGGTTAAGAGCTCATAATATGGAATGGAAAATGAGATGTGGATACACGGATGTGATATTTGGGCACCCAATTGTGACAAAATAGAACACGTATTGGTATACGGGTGCTATTTTGTCACATTTGGGCGCCCAAGTACATGACAAGGATGGATTTGACATTTGTCCATGAATAAATAGTTTCAGCTTTTGACATTGGAGTACCTGGAGTACTCCAGGGATTTGTTGAAGTGGGCATTGAAGAGACCAAAATATGGATCAAGAAGTGATTTAGTCGCATTCCCATTAGCTATGTGCCAAACTCCCACTCGAGCGTGCAGAATATATAGGGAGCTGACATCAGCCCGCTGCTTGCTTCCCACCGGGTAGGCTCTCAAGCGACGGTGGCATTCGATCCATGATCCGTTGCATGTTTAGACGCATTTTTTATGCTCTTTACATCTTTATGATAATTGGATATTCTTTAAAATTAGATAAATTTAAGCAATGTAGAAAGAAAATAAGTGATTTTACCATCTATGCGTGCATATAAATTAGAATTTTAATTATATTTATTTTGGCTTTCACCTAGGGTCCTACTCTGCCTTCTATTTCTTCACAACGAGTCTCACTATGGAAAATAGCTTAATGGTTGATGGACCAATGTTTTGGGTTTACACTTCGTGGTCTGTGCATCTCACGATGTTGAATATTAACCTTCTCCATATATTTTCAACAACGACGGGGTATCAGATGGTGAGGTCAAACGACATAGCATCAATGTGTTGGTCATATTTTACAATGGAAAAAGCTTATTTAAACACGTAGGCTTTTCATTTGAATGTGTATCAATTTTCAAATCGCTTATATTTTTTTATGGAGGTAATCAAGTGATGAATTGGCCATCTAATTTGCTAAATTTGTTCCCATCATGCATCTCACAATGTGGAATGTTAACCTAGAAACTTTGGACAACGATGTGGCATTAAACGGTGAGGGTAAACGACATTGTATCAACGCATTGGTCTCGTCTATGTATTTTCTTTTCATTTGAATGTGTACTGAACTTGATCATAATTTTCAATTGTCTTCAATTTCCAAATCTTATATTTTTCAAGGAGGTAATCAAGTGATGAATTGGCCATCTAATTTGATAAATTGGGTGATCATTCGATTTTTATTTTTATTTTTTTAAATTTAATGGTCAATTGAATAACGATTTGATAAGTTTGTTAACCATTTGAAAAACTTCTATAGTTTAATGGTCAATATATAATAATTTGATACGTTCAGTAATTTTTCGGAACTATTAAAGTTAAAAACCAATGAAAAACGTGATGTTTTAATGAAACTTTTAGAGTTAGAACATATGCTGCTCGACCTTTATATATCATGATTGTCTCTAATCATAATTGGTGCACAACATTTCCTTCCCTTCAAATGCCAAGAAGAGCAAATTTAAAGTTAACTCTTGAAATATTTTTTAAAGACTAATCTTTTAACAAGTGGAAGTTAGAACATACGCTACTTCACCTTCATATATAATAATTCACGACTGTCTGTAATCAAAATTGATTCACAACTTTTCCTTCCTTCAAAATGCCGGAAGAACGAATTTGAAGTTAACTTTTAAAATATTTTTTGAAGTAAAGTCTTTCAACAATTGGAAGTCAAAACATATGCTGCTTCACCTTCATATATCACATAATTCACGACAGTCTCGAATCAAAATCGACAATCAACATTTCGTTCCCTCAAAGGGCCAAAAGAACAAATTCAAAGTTCTCTTGAAATATTTTCTAAAGTCCAGTCTTTTAACAACTGGAGTTAGAACAAACGCTACTCGAATTTCATAAATTACAATTGTCTCTAATCAAATTGACGCTCCTTCCTTCCAAATGCCAAAAGAGCAAATTTAAAGTTAACTCTTTAAGTATTTTTTAAAATCCAATCTTTCAACAATTGGAATTAATACGCTGCTCCACCTTCATGTATTATGATTCTCGATTGTCTCGAATCAAAAGTGATGCACAACTTTTCCTTCTTTCAAAATGCTAGAAGTATAAATTTAAAGTTAACTCTTGAAAGTTTTAAATTATTATTGTTGTAACATTAAATGTTTTTGTTTT
>NC_036243.1:26392251-26418740 GCF_002742605.1 Olea europaea var. sylvestris | reverse complement strand
TCAAATTCCCCCAATTAAGGAAATAATTGCGATTCACTTTCCATCTTTGCGCCGATCGGCCATCTCATGGTATCTTAGCGCCATCATCGTGCTATCTGACAAATCAGCATCACTCGACTCGAATCCTCCTGCATCAGTCGCCCCGGGTTGGAAAGAACTCGCCCTCGAGTTCACAGTAACTTCATCGGACTTCACAAAACAAGGGCTTAGGTGTTTTACACTGAAGACGTCAGAGGTCTTCAAATGGCTAAGAAGGCGCAACCTGTAAGCATTATCATCGATCTTCTGCAGCACTTCACAAGGTCCAATCTTCCGCTCCTTTAGCTTATTGTATTCCCCAGCTGGAAAACGATCACGAGTTAATACTACCCAAACAAAATCACCAACATCAAACAACACTTGGTGCCGATGACTATCTGCCCGAGCTTTGTACTTAGTATTACTATCCTGTATAGACAGCTTCACCTACTCATGGATACCTGAAGATGTTCGTCCATCTCATCAGCTTTGTTATTGAAGTGACCCACACGTGGAATTGGAGCCAAATCAAGTACTCCGAATGGATTTCGACCATAGACAATTTCAAAAGGACTCAGTCCTGTGGTTATATTCCTCGATCGGTTATAAGCAAACTTTGCTTGAGGTAATGCTAAATCCCACTGCTTCGATTTAGTCTCTGCTAAGCTTCTCAAAAGATTTCCCAAATTCCGATTCACCACCTCAGTCTGACCATCTGTTTGGGGATGGTATGCGCTGCTAAAATTCAACTTCATTCCAAGTTTCTCCCACAAACTCCTCTAGAAATGACTTATAAACTTAGTGTCACGGTCAGAAGTAATTGACTGTGGAACACCATGTAAACGCACAATCGCTCTGGAATAAATATAAGCAATCCGAGTAGCATCCATTGTCTTCCGGCAAGCCACAAAATGAGCCATCTTTAAAAATCTATCAACCACAACAAGAATGGAATCCATCGCCAGCTGTGTACGAGGTAAGCCCAAGACAAAATCCATACTGACATCAAACCAAGGAGCTTCAGGTACGGGTAATGGTGTGTACAATCCAGCATTAGTAAGAGCCCCTTTAGATCACTGACATACACATCACCGCTCCACATAATGCGCCACATCACTGCTCAACTTGGGCCAGTAGTAATCAGAACAGACCAATGCTAATGTCTTGTCTCGCCCAAAATGTCCTTCGTTATGAAGTTCACTAATAATCTGCTGCCTTAGTGAACAATTCGGAATGTATAACTGCAATCCACGAAACAGGTAACCATTATGTAAAACAAAATCATGTCGGTGATTGTCAGTTACCTCCCGAATTATCTTCCCAAAGGAAGGATCTGCAGCATACATATCAGAAAATGCCTTAAATCCGACAATCTTGGTGCTCATGGTGGTGAGAAGTAATGTGCGACGGCTCAATGCATCTGCTACTCGATTCAAACTCCCTGCTTGATGCCTGAATGTGAAAGTAAACTCCTGCAAATACGCCACTAACTTTGCATGTCGCCTACTTAGCTTCTTGTGCTGACCATTGATGTATTTCAAGGCCTCATGATCAGTAACAAGGATGAACTCCCTCTGTACCCGGTAATGGCGCCAATGCTTCAGAGTCTGAACTATGGCATAGAACTCCAGGTCATAAGTGGAATAATTTTTCTTCAATCCCGATAGCTTTTTACTAAAAAAGGCTACTGGACGCCCTCCTGAATTGGAACACCACCAATACCAACTCCAGACGCATCACAGTTTACCTCAAACACCTTTTTAAAATTCGGAAGTGCCAAGACTGGGGCCTCCATCATCTTCTGCTTAACCAACTGAAAGCTAGCCTCTGCCTCCTCAGTCCATTGAAAATCACGCCCTTTAAGGCACTCTGTGATAGGAGCAATCAAGGTACTGAAGTTTCTGATGAACCGGCGATAGAAGGATGCCAATCCATGGAAACTCTTAATATCGTGCTAAGTTTTTGGCTTGGGCCAATTCAAAACTTCCTCAATTTTGGATTGCATGAACACCATCAGTAGACGCAACAAAACCCAAAAAGGTTACATAAGTTGTGAAGAAAGAACACTTATTCTGATTGATGAATAAGCGCTCCGTCCTCATTATATCAAAGACAGCACGAAGATGATTAAAATGTGACTCCCATGTTAGACTATAAATAAGTATGTCGTCAAAATAGGCTACCACAAATTTCCCCATGAAAGGCCGTAAAACCTGATGCATAAACCTCATAAAAGTGCTGGGTGCATAGGATAGTCCAAAGGGCATAATCATCCACTCATACAACCCATATTGTGTCTTGAACGAGGTCTTCCACTCATCTCCAGGCCTGATTCTGATCTGGTGGTATCCGCTTTTAAGGTCAATTTTTGAGAAGACCTTAGAACCAGACAATTGATCCAACATGTCGTCCAAATGGGGAATTGGAAACCTGTATTTCACTGTAATCCTGTTAATTGCCCTGCTGTCAACACACATACACCACGACCCATCTTTCTTCGGCACTAATAGAGCAGGAACTGCACAATGTCTCATACTCTCACGAACGTAGCCCCTTTCCAATAATACTACCACCTGTCGCTGCAACTCTTCAACTTCCTTGGGATTGAGGCGATATGCAGGACGGTTTGGTAGACTCGACCTCGGAATAAAGTCGATCTAATGTTGAATATCCCTTATAGGTGTTAGTCCTGGAGGAAGATCCTCCAACATCAAGTCAGAAAACTCCATCAGTAGTTGCTGCACTTCTGCTGGTAATTTCGAATCCACATTCGCTGCACTATTTTCACGAGGCATTAAAGCATAAACTATTTTTTCACGCCCAACCTCAACCAAGAATCTGGACATAGAAAGTAGATTGGGATTATTAACTACCAGGGTAGGGATGTTTCTTTGCCTACAAGGCGCCAAAACAATTCTCTTCCCTTTGATGTTGAGAGAATAAGTATTCTTCCGCCCATCAAGGATAACACTGCGATCATACTGCCAAGGTCGTCCCAACAAAACATGCCACGCGTCCATTGATACCACATCACACCAAGCATTATCAAAATATTTTTTTCCAATCGATAAAGACACTAAGCACCATTTTTCTACCGTTACCTCACTGCCTTTATTCAGCCAAGACAATTTGTATGGTTTGGGATGACGATCCATCTTCAGTTGCAGTTTCTCGATAGCCTTCTCAGACACTACATTCTCACATCAATTATCAGCTTACAGACTTTATCAGCAACTGTGCAGGTTGTGTGAAAAACGTTGGTCCTCAACCAATCATCCCCTGAATCGCCCTTGGGAGTCAGCAGGCTCTTTCGAACGACCAGGGTCTCCCGACCATCTCCATGTAGCACGTCCTCATCTTCACCCTCATCATACACGGGCTCCCCAACTTCCTCAAACTCCTCTATCATATCCTCTTCAATCAGAAGATTTTTATTCTTCTGACCAGCAGGCTTCCTGCAATCAGTCGCCCTATGTCCCTGTTCACCACACCTAAAGCACTTAATACTTGAGCTGGAATTGTCCCGCTGTGGCTGATAAGCAAGACGAGATTCTCGAGGACGAGCTAGCTGACTTCCTTCACCTTTGACCACTGGCCTCCTACTCTGCTGTTTCTCCACTGCAACTGCCCGCTGATCTGCCTCAGAAACTATCCACAATGAATGAAGGCTGAGAACATCCTGCAGGGGCTGCCTTAATCCCCCTAAATACCGTGCTACCATCTGCTCCTCTGTCTCAGATAAATCATTCCGAGCCACCAGCTGATAGAATTTTTCAGTATAATCATTGACTGATCTTGCGCCTTGCCTCAGTGAATGGAGCCTCTGAAACAAGGTTTGAGTATAGCCGAAAGGGAGGAAGTGCCCTTTCATCATCTTCTTCATCTTCTCCCAGTTAGTAATTTTGGATTTTCCTCGTCCCTCCCGTGAACGCTTCAACTGTTCCCACCATGCAGATGCTCTACCTTTGAGTTTGATGGCGACCAGTTTCACTTTGACACGATCTGAAACCTCCTTATATTAAAAAATCCGGTCCACTTCATTCAGCCAATCAATAAATCCTTTAGCCTGCAACGTACCAGAAAACTCGGGCAGTTCCACTCTAAAATTGAGATCCACATGACGATCCTCCCATCCATGATGCTCCCAAACTCGAGCACGATGGTGATACGGGTTTTCGAAACTAGTATCGGAATCGTGACCCTCCACATCATGATTACCGAACTCCTGCTCCGCCAAATGTTGGGTTAACTCCGCAACTTGTCTCTGCAAATCTTCAATCGTCACATCCTGAATATTACGATCACGGTGCGGGACTTCCTCAATCGGCACCTATCCTCGACGACCACAACCACGTCTACCAACCATTATAACTGATGGAATTTGTCTCCCAAGAAGATGCTGACGCTTTGATACCAATTGACGCCGGGTAGGATAATGATTATCCTATTGGTTTGTTGTAGCAGATGATTCGCAAGAAAGAAACAACATAAAACGTACAAAAATCAGAGAAAATACTCTGAATTCAACTCAATATTATTAATAATGCAGAATGATCAAAATTAACCTACAAGCTGATTAAATAGCTGTGAAATACGAAATTATGGGAAAATTACCAAAAATTGCAAAATCTCAAAATTATTCCAAAATAAAATATTAAGTAAAAGAAGTAGGTTGCCAAAAATTTGACTCAATTCGAGTTTTCTAATATATGGAAAAAGGAAAACGAAATATTACCATAAATAGTAAAAAATAACTTAAAATTGAATTTTGAAAAGGAAAACAGTAGATTTTGGGCTCAAAATTGACGCCCATCGAGCATAGCTGGGTGGCCACGACGTGCGTACCGAAGAGAGGTTTCCAGATTGAGGTCATAATAGCGATTCCGATAACCGTAGCCAAAGTTATGGCTAAATTACCAAAGACACGTCAAATTCCCCTAATTAAGGAAATAATTGCGATTCACTTCCATCTTTGTGCCGATCTGCCATCTCATGGTATCTCAGTGCCATCATCGTGCTATCTGACAAATCAGCATCACTCGACTCGGATCCTCCTGCATCATATCCTGTGACAATATTCACCAAATCATGAGAAACAAGTGAATGGACGAAGGAAAAAGAAAATATTTATTAGCATTCGAGCAGTATTATCTCTGTTAAACGTGCTGGCTCATTAATGGGACTATAAATTTAATTTATTAAGAATAAAACTTAGGTAGTCAATTCTTCTTCCCCTTTTAGTTTAAAACTGGTTAAAATCTAATTTCACTTGTTTCTTTGGACAATTTTTGTTTTAGCTGAAAGGTGTACCTTTGATTCTGTTGGATAGAGGTAGCTAGATGCTGCATCTCGTTTGGACATATTCCTCATTGTCTTATTCCTATTCCTGGTAGGCCTTGGGACATCCTTGGGCGCAGCTACAGATCCAACTTCAATGCGCAGAGATACATCATTAGATCCACAACTCTCCTTCTCTTCCATTGCTACATCCAGCACTCTCTTCGTAATCCCAGTTGTTTGGTGACTTCTAACTGCCTCAATTTGCTTGTACAGTTGGTCTTCCATCATGGTATCTTCCAGCAGACGAGTTGCCATCCATTGTTCTAGCCAACTCCAGCCCACGCCGATTTCGTTACTGTTGGATTTGATTTGTTTTTTCTTCGAGCAGATTCTTAACTATATACAAATTAGGCAAAGACAAAATCAGTGCACATTCTATTCTCCAATACATCCAATTTCTACTGCTTTGTCTATACCTGTTGTGAAAAAGCATAAGCCAGAGCTCTCTCGCGCCTTCTTGTTGCTTCCAGGTTGTTTTGAATTCTCATTTTTGATATGACACTACTTACCATGCTATCATCCCAGTCTTCCTGGACAAGTTGACAGTAGAATTATAAATTTGTTTAGGTTAATACTTTTGGTTCAAAAACTTTGCTGATAAAAAAAAAAGGCTAGAGGTATATTCAATGTGTAGTACTCGTCAAGAGTAGACATTAGAGTAGACAATATTTTAATTTCGTTTACTACATTAATACTGTCCAATACCAATACAATAAGATTGAACTTAGCAAAAGTCATAGATGTTATCAAATTTCGCACCTTGCACAAGAAAACAGTGTCAAATTTCCAGATCCCCTTAAAATTTACATAGTCCTTTTCACTAAATTTTCCCTATCACTGGTTGTATCAGATTCACAAGATACTGTTGTATGAGATAAATTGAATTCTATTAGCATTTTAGTATGTTCCTGCAATTATCTTACAATCCAACGATATATCCCTTCTGTGGTATTATATTTTAGCATATGATAAGCTAAGTTATAGCCCTAGAAAAAGGGTAGGGGAATTTTACATTTTGAAATTCCAGTTGTTATACTTGTAGCTTGAACACTTGGGGTCTACTTCTATGTCATGCGGGATGTTGCACGGCCATGCTTTCTTCTTGGGATGAGAAAATGTTGGAATTTCCAGTTTGTGAGACGTGTGGGGTCCACCCCATGTCTCATACCCTGTGCACAGGGTGCTGTGCAAATAGCACAGCCGAACTTCAATTGATGTGCCCATAGACTCCCTACTTGGACTTCCTACAGGATCTGCCTTACAATCTTGCAACTTCATTCTTTCATTAGCTCGTCGGGCCTGAAATTTTAAGCACTCAAACAACTCAAATCGAGTATCCAGGAAATACTTCACTTAAAGAAACAATATTTATCCATGGAGATCAGCATTCTCTTAGTTCTTGTTTAATTTTCTTTCCAAGTATATGCGCAGATTCATTTTCTTGTACAAGTATCATCAAACATTTGCATATATTACGATACTATAATGATTATTCAAGCATAAATCTCCATATAAAGTTGATGCACATATTGGTGAGTGTATTGACCAGAAATCTTCTATATGTCAACTGAATGATCATTGCAGCATCTTCATGCTGAAAAAGTTTGTAGGTTGAGTTTTGCTTTTTGTTTGGACTTCCATTCTTCACCACATTGCTTTCAGCATCAGCTTTGTCCTTGAAATCTCCTGCCAATGGTTGATTAATAGTGGCCTCAGAGCTTCTAAAAGAAGCCGTATCCGCCTCTGCATAAACCGAAGTAAATTCTCCTTCATCAATTGCAGGTTTGGAGCTCGATAAATCATCCTCTGCAACTATTGAACTAAGGGTCCGTTTGATTGTAAAGATAGAATTGAATTGAATTGAATTGAAAACGAATTTCAGGGAATTGAATTGCCTAGAAATTATTTTTTTTGGAATTGTAAATTATTGTGTTTGATTGGTATAATTTTTCACGTGAAAAATGTTGAAATAAAAGTATTTTTTGGTGTTCGTTTGACTCTTTTTGACGTGAAAACTGCCAATTAAAGGGATATATTTTATTGGTATTGGGGATGAAATTTATTTCTATTGCCACAAAAAAAAAATTTAAGAAAATCATCTATCTTTTGATATTCGTTTTGGCCTTGTTTTACATGAAAATTGTCAATTAAAGGAAATATTTTTTTACAATAATTCTTAGAATTTGTTAACTTTGCCAACCAAAAAAAGAAAATACGAATATATATATATATATATATATATATATGCTACAGTAATAGGGAAAACCAATTCCCACCATATTTTCCCTAAAAACCAAGAAAATTTCAAATTTCAAGAAAAAAAAAAGAACTTGAATTCCATCAAAAAATATACCCATCAAACACCTTAAAAGTTGGAAAATGTTGTTGAAATTCCATTTTCCATGGAAAATTTTGGTGTATCAAACACACCCTAAACTCATCCCCGCAAAGGTATGTTCATACTGAACTCAATGTTTTCTTTTCCACAGCATAACTCCTAGCCTGATTACGATAAATTCTCTCAAAATTTAGTTGTTAGTTTCAAACCAAATCAAAACAGATCCAGACATATGCACAATACACTATGAGTAATCTGTGAGTTAAATTATCAAACACCTTGAAGGCAATAAACTTACATGGTTCTCATGCATTCGTACAGACCAGCTTTTTGAGAACGCACTTCTAACTAGTTCCCTTGTGATTCCCATCTCAGATAATCCCTTAACAGAATTCTTTGAGCCCCTTTTCAAGAAAACACTACAGTTTTATAGAAAAGGAAAAAAAGGAAGCTTCAACTACAAACTGTTGATCATGCTCCATCTGCAGACTCATGTAGACAGTAGATCATCAGTAAAATAAAGTAACCAGTACTTAATTAATGATATAAAGTATCGTGCTTGATTGCAGTGCCTTTGTACACAAATATTAAATTATGACATGTTATTTCTGATTTATAATCCATGTACTTTTATTTATCTCACCATTTGCTTTGAACGAGCTATATTTTCAAAGTACGGTAATTTTTAATGCGGTTAATTTTCAGAAAATAAATAAATTGTTGGTTAATGTATGCAATCTTGATTTTTTGTATCACAACAAAATAATACGTGTTCTTAACCAGTACCATAAGCAGTTGTGTCAGTGGTCATTTGTTGACACTTGACATGCAAAATCAAACTTTTTTTTTTCAATCAAGTATTAATTCTTTTACAACATTATTGAGTTAGTATTTTTTTTTTTAAGTAAATTAGAATTTAGCCACCAATTAATTGGACAAGTTAACTTTTTATTCATTACCTGCTTTGGGATTAGGCAAGCATAAGCTGCTACCTCAAAAATTTAAGGCTCAATTATTTTTGTTTAAAGCAGGCCAATCTTTTTTTAATATATCCCAAAGTTACTTTTTAAAGTTCAGTCTTTCAACAACTCAGAGTTAGAATGTACGCCACTCGACCTTCATGAGATTGTGGTTGTCTCTATTGATTTAGGCTATTTTTTAAAGAATGTTCAAGAGATTTGGAGATCCAGAGTTTGTGACGGAGGGTTGGAGATCATATGGTCCCCAATTTATTATCCATTGCACATGTTTGAAAAACACTTATTTATTTATTTATTAAAATTCATTATAATTAAAACATATCAAAATTAGTCTTAGCAATAGGTTTATTCCTAATCGACACCCATGTCACACTCAGCACAATAACACATAATTTGTATATAACATAGAGATAATTAATTAGTAAATTATGAATGACAAGAAAGTCAACTTTGTAAAAACAAGAAAGATTGAAAAAAAAAAAAAAAAGGGGGTCTGAACCTCTAACTTCATAACAAAATATCCAAAACCCAGCAATCATGTTTTATAGCTTAGGCCACCGTTTCTATTGTGAATTGTTAGTTACGATTCTTGGAATTATGTCTGCCTTTTCTTTTGAAAAGTATCCAAACAACTAACTCCACAGTGTGTTGAAGAATTGACGGATCCTTCTGAAAATAAGTTCCTCTCTTTGGTAAAATCAGTACAGCAATTCACCAGCTGATATCAATACACATAGCACATATAGAACAGGCCTAATGGAATCAGGGAAGTGTTGGGAATTTACTTAAACATGCACAGCGGAATTTAACAAATTTCAATTCCCATTCAGGATTCAGCTTTGTATTTAGATAAAAATTGTGATAGGAAATATACCTTTTCTTTTAATTTGCAAACTCTTTCGCCTTATTCTTTTCCAGCAGCTTGAATCTGCCTCCCACAGCTGTCCAATTGTCCAGCCTCCAATGAAATCCACACAGAGAATAGACTGCAACTGCTAGTGTTTTTCTCTTG
This sequence comes from Olea europaea var. sylvestris, assembly GCF_002742605.1. Taxonomy (NCBI): domain Eukaryota; kingdom Viridiplantae; phylum Streptophyta; class Magnoliopsida; order Lamiales; family Oleaceae; genus Olea; species Olea europaea. The sequence goes on along the minus strand of NC_036243.1, from coordinate 26,409,052 downwards.
TGCCAACAAGAATAACGAAAACCTTATGGACCTCAAACCCTAGCTATGTATATATATAAACCCAAACAGACCTGGCCCGGTCCGGTCCAATATTTAATTAATCCAATTAATTAAACACGGTCCGTGAATTAATTAATCCAATTAATTAATTCGGGAATATAAATAACAAATCCAATTAATTAATTCGGGAATATAAATAACAAATCCAATTAATTAATTTATCCAATGATTGTTAAATTAACCAATTAGCAATTTGCAATCTTCCAATTCTCTTTTTGTATGCGACCCATTAGATTCCCGACCACGATACCTAACGTCGTGAAATATTATTTTGATCTAATCAAAATTGATAAATTAAAACACCTTTTTAATTTATCGTCAATTCACACTTGCCGTCCCTGATTGACATCTAGCAATGTGTCAGGGCAATACATGTGACGGGAAATATCACGTGGTATGACAAAACCAAATTCGTTCGTTTACCGTGAAACTATTATCCATTCGTCAATATGATCCTATCAATTACGAGATATGGAATTGTGTTAATCTCGATCATCGATCATATCTTTCACTCCACTATCAAGTCAGTATAAATCGAAAACTCCTTTTCGACTTATGAATACACCTTGGCCAAAGATTTCATCATCGACTTAATTGAATGAAACGCAGATCATAATCTCCTGCTATTTAAGAGTGACGAATCCTTTATTGATCAATCACAACCTTCATACGATTCTTGACGTACCCGAATGATGTCGTATTAGCGGTCCTTTTCAGAGCAACATCCAACACCGCCAAAATATGACTGTCCTCATATAAGGTACCATGACGACCTCAAGTCAAAGGACCAATTCCACTATCGAATGTTAGAGATTAACTACTGACACTCAGATAGTTATCCATGTGGAATCTCTTAGCGGGTCTCCAATGTTTTGTTCTATAACAAAACATCCACGTGTTCATTTAAGTGTCACCACACTTTAGCTCGTGAGATCAGCTACTTACTTCACAAGTAAGAAATGCCACACGTGATGGTCTAACTGTATTAACGATATCCGTATCTCGTTATTACTTACGACCATGGTTTATTTAAGATCCAATTATATGTAATTTGTTTCTCACAATCACAACTCCTTGTGATTAACAGATTACCTAAAACTTGAATCTTCGGATTCTATTATTTAATATTATTTATCACAAAATTAATTTAAATAAATAATAGATATTGCCAAAATCAAATGCATTAAATATACATTAAAAGCGTTTACAACCTAAATTGATTGGATTTAGGGCATAACACTTACAGGAAGAACATCGATGTCAATGATGCTGTTCGTCAAAATTCCGCAAGCGTACGAATTCATTGTACAAGTAATAATTGTGATGAAATAGTTATCGTCCTATAGGGAATAAGGTCTAATTCCAGTGTATTCAATATAATTAAATTCGTGTGATTAACTAAAAGTTGATGTTTGTTTGAATAGCTAACTAAGTTCTATAACTAAAAATTGCAAAATTGATGAGAATTTGTTTTAGAATTCAGATGAGTGAATGTATTAGATTTCCGACGCCACTAATCAACTCTTAGTTTTAATTCTCGACCTATGACAATTATTTCAACTTATGCAATTGTGACGATCGATAATTTCACTTTTATTTATAATTCTTTCCCAAGATATAATAAACTTATGATTACCACGAGACGATCATATTCCTAGTCCGAATTCATATGGCAAACACGCATTGATGTATAGGATTATCACACATGATCACACACGTCACAAATATTATTTCTAACATTCATTGTCCATGCGTTCCAATAACAGTGTTCTATCTACCGTGAGTTTTTCAATACTACGAGTAAGCAACTTATTGTCCTAATAGTGCGCAAATATTAAAACAATATGGATATGCATATTAAAGAAACCACAACACAAGAATTAAGATAAAAACATAAGGTCTTGAATTACAAATTAAGAGTCAATCAATTTTGTCATCCATCCAATAGAAAGATATTTAGCCTAGCATATTAATGTAGGAAAAATAAAAGAACGAGCGAATCATTAAAATATGAAAAGAATCTGAATTCCTCCACTTTATGCATTCAATTCCGGATCCAAGTGATGAAGTCTTCTTCTTCAATGTATATCCCGCTCTCATTTTCCTCTTTTTCGCTTCCAAGATGATAAAAATTAGATTAAAATTCACATCCAAATTATCTTCCAAAAGAGTTTGAATCAAATAATGAAAGTTGTCTTCGCGCGCACGTAATTTTGTCTCTGCACAGCCTTTAGAATTTTGATCATAACTTTCTCTTTTAGTGTCTGATTTAGGTGATTCAAAGTGCATTGAAAAGCTAGTTAAAAAAGATACAATTATTCTAGAAATACAATTTTTCCAATTCAAACGTTCTCCATCCTAAAAATGGGTCTAAAGTTGACTAAAAATCTTGAAGATATCTTATATGATTTGAAGTCGATTTATGGTAATATTCTAACTATATCCCTTTCCTTTTTTACTCCAATTTGCATTCAATTGACTCCTATTAATCTTTAAAGATCTTTTCTGGTCCAATTCAACTTTTGGATTATTGCATCCTAGTCTCCAAACTTTGCCCTTGATATAATTGAGTCGTTTTTTCCCGCTTATTTTCTTTATTCTCGTATCTTTCATTGATTGTAACCTACACATAATATATACATAGGATTAAGTCATATTTCATCAAATTCATCAACAAATACTCAATTTTAATGGCCTAAAGAAGTGTATAAATTACACTTATCAGATGCCACAACCATATTGCCAAAGAACACCATACAATAAAAAGGGCAAGTTGGAGGGTCGCCATGTAAATCAAACCTCAAGTTTGCGCCGTATGCCAAAACTATATACATTAAGGAACTAAAAATTGCAATATGCATCATTTTGGGGTGAGTTGTAAATGGATTTTTGTCCATCCCATGAAATTTCACCTGTAAGAAAGAAAGTAATGCAGGAACAATGAAGCCGATTTTGCGATTGGAGATGATTGAAAACCTTCTATGGAAGATAAGCAAAATCCCTAAACTCACAGAAAATGTGGCATCACAAAATTTTTCCCACTTCTTGTTGAGAGAAGGGATTCCCCTTGTCGTATGCACCATAGGATTTTCAAATCCTCTTTTATTCACGCCCCATAAACCCTCTTGCCCGAATGTTGTCACTTCCCGAAGGAAGGGGGAAATGGAAGCTTTATTATAATGGGGTGTAGGACTGATCTTGATTTTTTGAAGTTTGTTTGCAACCTAGGAAATTCCTATGTTTTTGAAGTTTGTTTGTAGGCTAGGAAACGCTACATACAAACTTCAAATGAAGATAACTCCTAGCCTACAACAAACAAACTAAAGAAAATTCCTAGCCTACAAACAAAATGAAGTTTGTTTGTTTCCTAGCCTACAAACAAATTTGAAGTTTGTTATTTGTTTGTAAGTTTGTAGGAATTTCAGTCAAAAGGTGGCCCTACACCGATTTATGTGTGTTTTGGCTTTTCCCCATTCCCACCTCAACTCACTCAATAAATTTAGAGCTTTTATGGGTCTCATTTTTGTTCAAAATACATTTTGAAATAGTGATTTAATGGAGAATGTGTAGTTAAAAAAAATAACGAATTTGAGTTTACATGTAATATTATTTTATTAAAGGATGTGATTAAAATAAAAGATAAAAAGAAGATGTTTTGAAAATAATGATGACTAAATAAAGGAAAGCTTCCTATTGGGTGACTATTGGTCCCATTATGCAAATAATTTGCAAAAAAACCAAATGAACAAGCCCAAAAATAGGGGCGCCACCCCCTCCAATAGGGGACGCCACATGGCGCTCCTATTTTTGGGCCCATTCAAGGAGCATGGTTGAATAATTTGGTAGTAGTACATGCATCTAACAAATGGCAATGACAATGTCAACATGTCATTCAAATACTGATTATATCCTTCTACAATATTTTCTACAAATTACACAGCATTATGCACTTTTGAGCCCCAATAATATGTTTAGGAATAATATTTTTGGAAATTATGTGATTAAAATATAAGAAAAATTTTGATTTTTGTGTAAAATTATTTTATGGACAATGTTTATTTAAAAATGAAATTTAAAAAAAAAAATTAAAAAGATGGGGGGCCAAACATAGGCTAAATGTAAGAACAAACCACACAGCATTGTCTTTAATGATTTTGGTCAATTTTACAATCGTCTTTGTGTATTTGCCTATCGTTTGAAGAATTATGCTGCCTAAACATTTCTTATTGACCTCTTCCATATGTGTAGGAAATTTAATGCGTATGTGATAAATCGTTTAGTCATCAGTAATTTTAAGTCTACTATTAGCCAAAAATTCTGATGATTCTGTATCTCAATTAGAGTACTCACGCGCTATAGACAGTTTGATGTACATTACCATCTATATGTGTCCGGATATAGCATATATAGTCAACAAGCTGAGTAGATTTACAAGCAATATGAGTATTGATCATTGGAAGGTATTGACCCGAGTACTTAAACACTTAAGACACACGGTTGGGGATGGGTTACATTACTCAAGATATCTTGCAGTGTTAGAAGGATACACCAATGCAAATATGTCACAAAGGATTTGAAGTCTACAAGTGGTTATGTATTTACCATTGGAGGTGGAGCTGTGTCCTGAAAATTAACGAAGCAAACTTGTATAGTTCAATCCACGATAAAATTTGAGTTTTTGACTCTAAAAAAGTTGGAGAAGAAGCAGAATGACTTCAAAATTTCCTCGAAAACATTCCATGTTAGGAAAAATCGGTACCTGCAATTAATATATATTGCGATAATCAATCAAAAATTGCTGGGGCACAAAATAGTATTTATAATGTTAAGTCTTGACATATATGTTAGAGACATAATACAATTAAATATTTGATATCAAATTGCATAATCTTGATTCGCTCTGTCAAGTCAAATGGGAACTTAGCGGTTCCTTTGATGAAAGGACTTACAAGAGATCAAGTATATCATCTCTCAAGGGGAATGGGCCTAAAGCCGATTAAATGGAATCACCATAGTGGAAAAACTAACCTTGTAGACTGAAAATCCCAAGATCTTGGTCCAATGAGACAACTAAGCTATGAAAGATTCAGAGCAAAGCACTTGCTCCCATTTCTGCAAACTTAAAGTGCTAGAGTAAAATGTGTATAAGGATAAGTGCGCAATTTTAATGATTCCTATAAATTAGCATTAGAAAGGTAGGAGATTATCTATGTAAGTGTGAAGTGGGGTCGCTACTATGAGAATTTAAGACTTAATTCTCTAATGTACTTATGAAACCAAGAGTTATTTAGGGCCAAAATGGAAACAATCATGAGAACCGAAGTGGTTAGATGAGTTATGTTGTTGGTACAATTGTTTTGATTTACACGAATGGATGAATGGTTTAAGACATCACATTCACTAATTAGCCAAGTAATTTCGATTGTACTCGACTAAGGAAAGTTCAAAGCCAAAAACCACCTGTCTTGAAGCTATAACTTGTCACATGTAATCCTTTATTAGAGTTTGCATTTAATTTGCATTATGTAGTGTATATCGCCAAAGTTTCATTCATGTGGGGGATTGCTGGAATTGGTTTAAGAAATTGAAAATTTTTAGTTAAGTATAACTTGAAAAAGTGACTTAGTGTTGACTTTTGATCAAATATTTGGACTTAATTTGACGGTCAAATTACAAATATAAATAGACCAACTTGTTCTACTTGTCGAGTATATCGACATGATATATTTGAAATAACAAAAACAATTCCAGATGAACGAAAAATTACGATCCAAAGTTGGAAGATAATAAAGGAAAATGAAAAATCTCGCCTTGAATTGTCGCTTGATTATCGCTCGAGCAATAGTTTAGCGACAAGCGAGCGAAAAGTCACTATAAAAATTTTGGCACTCTCGCTCAGTGAAAATCGAGCGATGGCAGGTGATGCTTCTGTTCGTAAATTTGGAAGGTTTGGCTCGCAACACTTTATCCACAACCCTTCATATTCTATAAACAAAACCCATGGGTCGTCATTTTTCTCACACTAATGATATGCAATCATAAGCATGACATTCTCTCCTTTTTCTCAACCAAATTTTGCATAATATTCGCATAAAATTTTGGTTTTCTTCGTTTTGCATTAAGAAGTACGTATACTAAATTTTTGTTCCTTGTTCTTATGTGTTGAAGTGCTATTCATACAAGCAAAAGTCATTATATTTTGGGAGTTGATTGCCACAATTCGCAAGCAATGTTGGGAGGTAAATTCGACTTAAGGACGAAGTATTCAACACCAGCCTCAACTTTGCATCCATATTGCATCACATTTAACATATTTTGATGTTATCTCGTGACATTCACTGTGCATGTTTGGAGGAAGATTTGGTTCATTTCATTGCCGTTATTCTGCCAAAACTTTAGCAACAGTTTTGAGTATTTGTCACTCCAATCACCAATTTCCAACATCTTTAACTTTACTACTTAAAAAAAAAAGTAAAAAAAAAATAATAATAAAAATCAATTCATCACCCAACTTATTTTATAATTTTAATTTGATCACCAAATGTATATTAATGTTTCTTACTATTCTTCTTCTCTTTCTCCTTTATGTACTTATCATGAGGGCGGAAACAAAATGACTGGACAAAATTTGATCAATTGGAGGGGTCAGTACATATTTTGGTACTTTTACTTTTATCCATAATTTTTATATATGTATTCCATTCTATTTTCATCCTTGATAAAAAAAAAAAAAATCCTATTTTCATGTACATCATATCTCAATATTGTCCTTGTTAAATTTATTTATTTAAATTCTATACATCCGTTCCACTTTTATACATTCATCTCTAAATCTATTCCAATTACAAGATGACAGATTTCCATATGGGGTTCAGTAATCGTCTTTCTGCTCTTCCTCTTCTTCCTTGATAGTGGCACAGGCTCTGACTCAATTTCACTGTCTGATAAATAGCCCCTTAAATCTTTTCGAACTATACTTTAATTTATTATCCTCTCTTTTCTCTTCTTCCTTTTCAGCTTTCGTTGTAATTTCATCCTCAGATTTTAGACACGGAGATTGGTTTGGTTCCCTAGGAAGGCTAGAAGTAGAATACAAATTCGGTTCATGAGCAATTTTCTCACTTTCTGGTGCTTAAGCCTCTTATACTCTTCGAATTCAAAGCTTTTCAACTCTTTATTATAGATATTAATTTTCATCATCTAGATCTCCAATTAAATTAAAAGACTGAATTTTATTTTTTTTAATAATAATCAGTGATAATTAACATTACTAATCGCTTAATCAGTCAAGTGAAATCATTCAACTTAGATATGATTTTGAAATATTTTGCTCTTTAGCCTTTTAAAATATTCACAAATTTGACCTATCATCATTATACATGAGCAATGTCTACAGTAACATAGAATTATATACCCACGCCCTGGACATGCAACACTAACATTTGTTCCAACATTATTTTATTGTCAGATTTTTAATTAGTAGCCAATCCCAGAAAGAGCCAAAAGAATTAATTGCCCCTACGAACATGGTGTAGTGGTAAAGTAGGAGGGTACTTTACGGAGTATTGAATGTTTGAATTCCAGCGATAGTTGGAAGGAATCAAATATTTTGCAACGTTCAATGCACGTTGCAAAAGAAGATCTTTTCGCAACGTTCATTAAACGTTGCCATAAGTGACCTTTATCAACGTTCTTATGTACGCTGCAAAAAAGAGACAATTCGCAACGTTCAAACGCACGTTGCAAAAAAAAGACCTTTCTGCAACGTTCAAAAAAAGACCTTTCCGCAACGTTCAAAGAACGTTGCGAAAAGTGACTTTCCGCAACGTTCAAAGAACGTTGCGAAAAGTGACTTTCCGCAATGCTCAATAAACGTTGCGGAAAAGCTTTTAGCAACGTTCATTGAACGTTGCGAAAATGTTTTTTTGGCAACGTTCAACGAATGTTGCGAAAATTGACTTTCCGCAACATGCATTTAAAAATCGTTGCCAAAACTCAATTTTTAACATCAATGGCAACTTACACTGATGAGAACGTTGCCATAAACCTCTTTAGCAACATTCAAGTAATGAATGTTGCCTTTTGCATATTGCAAAAGGTCATTTTTGTTGTAGTGAGTAAGACAGATGTCTCGTGAAGATAAAGTCATGGTGCACTTTACTTCAGGAGCTTTGTGCGCATGTCATAAAAGGGATCCATAGGGAGGAGAATTGCTTTCAGAATGTCCAACCTAAATGTATATAAAATGTGATCGTATCCAATTTACCCGTGTAGTAAATCAAGGGAAGGCCGTCACTCCTCAATATTAATCGGTCGAATCATGTACACAAGTCATAAAAAAGGATACCGTTACTTACATTCACAGTTTGATGCATTACACTTTATACACATCCTTATTAAAAATATTAAAATTTTGAAAAATCACTATTTTCATCAACGTCAAATTTCAATATTGTCCTTATTAAATTAATTCATTTCAACATTGTAGATTCATACAAATTTTATATATTCATCCTACTATAAGTACCTTCTTAATATAATTTTGAAAATCACTATATTCATTAAATTATTGTCAACATTTAATTCGATTCTTACTTTTATTTTCTTTATTGTCATGTCGATGCTTTAAAATTTAGTTATAAAGGTTAGCAAATCTCTTTTCTTGAATTTATGGGATTCTCTCAATAATCTACTGCTTACGCAACAAAACAAATCCCTCCACGATTATATATTATTTATTTATTTGCTTATAAGCTCATAATTTTAGTTGTTTGTGTTTCAATTGATAATTTTAAATTTGTTTCTTTTTATAACGTAAGAATATTTGGACAGATATTAAATCTTATCTTGAAATTTCTTGTATATATTCATCTCTCAAATCAACATCTGAAAAAAAAAACATAAAAAATAAAATTCTATTTTTCATATCATGAAAGAATTATAACTCTAATAATATGTCCATTTTTTTAAGTTTCCATTGAAGAGGGTATTTTATGATTTTAGCTATAGACGATATTTTATGATTATTTGAATTTTTGTTAAAAAACACAAACTCTAAAAAAATATAAAAAGTTTTAAAATTAAACATTAGTGGATGAATTTAGAACAATATATTTTTATTTAATTTTATATACGTGTATTAAGGTAAATTTACATAAGATAAAAAAATATAATACAATTATCTTTTTAAAAGTGAATGTATATATAAAAACCGTGGATAAATAAATAGCAGTATTCGAAAAAACAAAATGAGAGAAGAGTTCATTGTCCAGAGAGAATTGATAGATAGAAACTCAAGTGAGAGAGTTGGGCCTAGTAATATAAGCCATGTTTGGTATCCTTTAAACTTCAAAAAATTTTCCCATTAGAACAGCTGTATTTTGATTCTCTCTTGCCGGGGTTAATTCAAGTTTCAGTTGAAAAATTGGATCTGGGTGCTTGAGTTCGTTCACTTTTGAGCTTCTTATAAGTGGGTTTGTTTTTATAGATTTGCTGATCCTTAAAGTTTTCTTGTGATGTGGAAATGTTAATATTTGATTTTGATGTTGGGGGCATGGGATTTCCATGAGATTTTGCCATTTTGATGTTGGGGCGAAAAAATCAATTTTTTTTAGCGGAAAGGCGGCGGCGGCGGCGGCGGCTGGTACGGGCTTTCATCTCTGATCTTCAGATTCCCGCCGAACTTCGCGGGGCAGCTAGCAACAAGGCTAGAACATCGGTGTGGCTCAAATTGTGGTGGCTTCGTGGCCGAATAACCAGCAGACATCAGGACTCACGCAGGCGGGTGAGGCCGTCGATGCAGCCGCCTCTGTCGCCAGTTGAGGTTGAAACCGGCGTCTGAGGAGGTGGCCGCTGCGGTGAAGAACTCCTGTTGTAATGGCGAAAATGTACAGTTAAGAGGACTTGCCTCCTTTGAAATACGCTTATTTTTCGAATTCTGATGGCAGCATCGCTATTCATGCCGGTATGCTATTTAATACATGAATGTATTATCTAAACTACTCGTTTATCCTTCTTTTTAGAGATTTATTAAATTATATTATATTTTTTTATATAAAATGGTTCTATTTTATCTTTTTATGTAAAGTGGAAAAAAAGAAAAAAAAAATTATTTGTAAATTTCATGTCCATTTGAGTCCATATAATTAGACGAGTATGCTCCGCCTTCTGAATAGTTTTCTTGATGCTTTGATTGGATTGTTTTTTATCCAAAAATATAAACGATTGGAAGTGAATCAATACATCCTTCACTTTGACGTATATTTACCAATTCGTTCCGACAACTAGGAAGCTTCGGTCTGCACAGGAAGACTAAAGTTTTCTTAAGCTAAAGTAGTTAGTTAGAAGAATTGATGCTATTGATCTTCACTACTATTACACCTCCAAATAGCAAAGTTTTCTTGCATTAAATGCTAGTGACATTCTAGTCAGTATCTCATTATACATACATCAATGCCGTAAGTAGAAGCTTAGCCAATTAAAAGTCAGTTTCCGATATAACTTTCTTTATTTTCGTTATTTAGTACTTTTATATGGCTAGCAAAATGTTAATCATGCTTGTGCAATTTACCTTTTAAAGAAGCTTTACAGGTTAAGGGGCTGATCCTGACTATAGGAGGCGTAGGCAATAGCCTAAGGTCCTACTTTAATGAAGGTCTCAAATTATATAAGGTTAATTGACAGGTTAAAAAAAAAAAATGAAAATTTGAATTAGAATTATCTTATGCAAACACCATAAATTAATAAAATTTGTAAATAGAAACATATCCAAAATAATAATAATAATAATAATAATAAAAATCATATAAATGGCATAAAATTTATTACATGCATTTATGTATCACATAAATATATCACAACCATTATTTTCTCTATATATAATTAATTTGACTATTTATCTTCCCAACCATCATTTTTCTTTTTCTTAACAAGAATCAAGGGTATGGATTAAGAAGCAAATTCAAGAACAAGAATTAAAGAATCAAAGGAAGCAAAATTCAAGATTAAAAGTAAATAAACCAAACATGAAAATATTGTAGTTTAAACTTCAAGATTTATGATCCAGAATTAAGATCTAGTAATATGGAATTATTCTCAATGAATTTAAGGTATGTTCTACATTTATTATTATTATTATTATTATTATTATTATTATTATTATTATTATTATTATTATTATTATTATTTTGTGATTTGACATTTAGATCTTGATAATTCATAAAGTTTTACATAATTTAAGTTTCGTAAAAATTCAACACTTTTTACTTATCTTTTCCAGCCGGAAATTTATTACATATTTATATTTTTTAAGGGTTAAACTTTACACTAGGCCATGTTTGATTGGGACAATTTTCATGAAAAATGGAATTCGAATTCCATTTTACACCAATTTTGTGTGTTTGATAACAAAAGTTTTCTATGGAATTCGTTTTCCATCTTTTCCCCCACAGATGATTTTTGAATTTTTGGATTTTTTTTTTTGTTTTTTTTGCAATGGAAACAAATTTTAGTAGCAATTGTAGAAGTGAATATCCCTTAAATTGACAATTTTCACGAAAAACAAAATCAAACGAATACCAAAAGACACTTTTATTTTAACATTTTTCAGGTGAAAAATTATACTAATCAAACACTATTAATTGACAATTCCCACTAAAACAAATTTTAGGCAATTTAATTCCTTTTAATTTGTTTTCTTTTCATTCAAATTTTATCTTCGCGATCTAACGGACCTAAAATCTACCACAAGTAATAATCACACATTATGACATTATTATGGGTAGAAAACCATTATAAAATGGGGTTTTGGGGTTTTGAATGTGAAAAAAAAAAAGAAAAAAAAAAGAACATGATGTGTTTTCTTTTATTTATTTATTTATTTATTTTGTTTCGTTATTTATTTTTTTAAAATTAAATGTTTATGTAAAGTACTGTTTTATCAACCAAATTGACAAACAAAATTCATTGAAACCCAACAACTCAAAAATGTAAAATTTAGAGAGCATTATTGTCAAAATATAAGTGTTAAAAACCCGGTGAGAAAGGAAGCAGCTGAAGCTTACAGCAAATCGAACAGGGGATTTACTCATACCGATATAGTTCAGGTTAAAAAAGTTGATTCTTTTATCACTTACTAATGACGTGGTAGAATTAAGATAATTTCTTTACAAATTATCACATTTATTACAAATATTCACTTTCCAATCAAATTTTCAACTAATGAGAGCCTAAATTTGCATTTTCTCCTATCAAGATGTGTATATAGAATGTGTCTGAAATGATTATGTCTAATTTGACTTATATTTAATGAATTGTATTTATTTGATTGGTTATTAGTATTAAATATTTGTTATATGTTTTTCTCTTTAATTACTTGAACTGATTATATGTATCAAATACACTATAAATTCTTTAAATGTAAATATACATTTTCTTGTTATGAGCAAAATATTAATAAAATAATTGTTCGAAATCAAGTGGATGAAAATCATAGATAAAATATCTTCGTGTCTTCACTATTCATGAAAATTTAAGATAAGGTAGATACGTAAATATGCTTAAAATTAAATCAACCGTTGAATTAACACATGCCAAACTTGTTCTATCAAAAGGCAATAAGCTGGACAGACCAATGTTTTTGAACTACTCACAGCAAACTCCTTGTCAACAACTAATCTCTAAGCATTTTTTCGCTTATTAGTGGTTAGTGAATTCTCTTTTTTGGTCAAATCAAAACTTCAACTTGTTTATTCAAGACTAGGGAGGGCAATAGTTTTTTCGGTAGACTTTTTGTTATGGTTCATCAAAGAAAATTGTGTTGCTTCAGATGTAAAATTATTGCACTTGTGAAAATATTCTCACAATCGATTCTAAAGAAGTTTTGTATTTCTATTCGTTTCCATATTACTCATTTCCAATTTTAATTCATGAAAATCATTTGGACAAATTGGTATTGGTTTTTTGAAGTGTTCAAACAAATTCCAAAATAATAAGCTTTCTATAAACAAATTTTGGATTTGTATATTCTTTAAATTGATGGTTGTAGTGAAAATTTAACCATGCACATGTCATTGTTATCATTTTTCTTTATGATATATCTATAAATCTTAGTTTATTTAGTTTGAATACACATGTCAACTCTAATTGAATTATTCGTTTAAGAAGTTATTTTTTATATAAAACCAAAAATTTCAATATTGTATCAGAGTCAACAAACTCAACCGAGCAATTTAATTCATCTAAAGTTTAAATGAGCAATAATAGATTGGTTTCCCAAATGAGTCACCTACTGAAAACATAAATTGCTCCTTTTAACATAAAACTTCTTCTTCTTTTTCTTCTTATAACATACAAAAAAAATATTATCTTCTTTCTTTTTATTATTTTTTTATTCTAGTAAATCAGATATAAACACAATTATTTAGATCAAAAAATTGCATTATCTTGAATTTATTTGTGCAAAGGTTAGAACATCAATCTACGGTAGGAGAGATTTCCGATTATTCTATTTAAAAAAAACATATTATATTGAAGATAAAACATGAAAGAATCCATGAAAGAAAATTGATGTAGCTAATGGATTGAAATTGGACTGAAAATTAAAATAAATAAATAAATACTAAAAACAGTCAATTGTAGATTTGGCATTTGAATTCCGATTTGGATCCTTAATACATTTTTTGGAAAGAGAACGACGAATCGGATTGGACTCGCCACTTTTATGTGACATATAATGGATTTTTGACATCCAAGTTCGTTTAGGACTGGAAAACTGCTTAAATTTTTTATGTTATTTTTGTCATTCAATTTATTTCGAACTCTTTTCAATTTTAGTTCTTTTAAACTAGCTTTCAACATGTTTCCATTGCTAATTTTCCCCATGTGAGCCACATCAAATAAATGGCATCCACAAAATTTATTTGTAGCTAGTTGAGTGGTTCAACACATTTCGTCAAAAACCGTTGTGTTCGATCAGATGCTTCAAAACGTACATCAAGACACACTAATACAATTAGAAGATCATCTTTCATAATAAAGTTGCCACCTCTTAATAGGGTCGGTCCTGAGAAATTTGAGGCCCTAAACGACTAATAAGGCAACATTTAACAAACTATTAGAATTTTAAGATGGCTGATTAAAGATAATCACTAATTAAACTAGGCAGATGTTCTCTACACAATTCCATTTTCACTAGATAATACTAAGCTCGACGATGTTGATAAACTAGGGGTCTATTAGGATGTTTATCATGCTTCAACCTTTTCATAGCTTCTGGTACATATAAAATCTATTTCCTTGAAGTTTCATTTGTACTATATATATGTTAAGCAATGAAAGTGATGAAACATAGTTTTCAACGTTTTTAAAAATCAGCCCAAATATCGACTTGCATATATATATATATATAGATAGATAGATGAGGATAATCTTTTAAAACCAACCTAAATTTTATCCCACGTCATTTCAACATTGAAAATGTGCAGGAGGATTCTCTTTTAGCCCCCATTTGGCATTCTTTAAAACTCTTCAATTTAATTTAGTTTTTTTCTCTCTCCTATTTTCAACCACACAATTTTTAATAAAATAATATTACACACAAATCAACAACTTTTCATTCTCTTATAACCATTAATTTTTCAAAAACACACTATTCCCCTATTATAAATCCAAATAATGGGGCACAAACGGAGGCTTAAAAGTAGCAACACGTTGGAGTCGAAGAAGGAAAATGGGCCGGTTGCCATTGCAATTGAGCCCATTAAATAAAATTGAAATCATTTCTAATTAACATAAGGAATATAAAACTTTGGGCCAAATAACCGATCAATATCAAATTATAGCAGATTATTAAGTCCTTGTTTGGCAAGGATTAAAAATAATTTTTTAGTAAATAAAAGTTAATAAAATCTATGATTGAAAAATTATAGATCTCATAAAATCCGAATTATAATCTCTACCAAATATAGGCTAATTTAGCTCAATTTCGCCACACGCTCTCCCCTCTTTTTTACTTTCCCTTTTCCCTTTCTCCTTTTTCTCTTTCTTTCTCCTTCTCCCATATTGACTTAGCTGCTGCTCACCGATCCTAATTTAAATATTCACTGATACTCATGTTCCTAAATGGAGTGCCATGTCAAATGGAATCAATGTTAGTTAAATAATATTGAAACTAATCATCGATACTCGTGTTCTACATTGCCACCGCCAAGGGAATCAATTATATAAGAATTGGATGGAAACTTTATCTTGTTCAGAATAATATCAGATTGGACAATTGGTAAAAACTCATCGTATTTATATGAAAGAGCAAAAGGGTGGAGATGATTCAATTCGATGAATTGGGCAAAAACAGTCGAACTTTGTGTGTGTATATGTTGTTTATTTTTTATTTTTTTTATTTATTTTTTTATCAATAATTTTTTATTAAATATCAAAGTTTATCGTATTTCAACAAAACAGCAAGGTCAAATAGGGGAAGGGTATCTCTATTCTTTGAATTGGGCAAAAACAGTTGAACTTTGGGACTTTTTTATCAATCCTTTTCTCCTTTTCCCTCAAATTCACGTCCACCCTATCAGATCATAATTTGTTAAAACCTAAAATATTAATGTTGAATAAATGCACCAGTACTTATACGTGCTTGATACAAAAAGAATGAATATACTAAAAGCACTTAAAACTTTCTAAAATAGGGTTTTATAATCCCTATGTCTCTTTTAATATTCTTCCTGCATGTTTAACATCATTACATCATTAAAGTAAAGAGTGATTAACGAGTCCTGATGCTTAAGCCGTTAAGAAATACCATCTTACTTTTATAAAGAATGGTCGATCACCACAAACCGTGTTGTTGGACAAAAGGGACTGCATCTTTAAAGAGTAATAAATTCCACTCGCAATATTTTTTACAAGAAACACAATACAGACGTATAATTCAGTACAATAATACACTTACATATAACATAGCCCTTTTTTTTTTTTTTTTTTTTTTTTAACCCCCAAAAAAAAAGGCATTTTTTTTTTTTTTTTTTTAAACCCCAACTAAAAAGGGCTCAAAATCTAAAAAAGAAAAAAGAAAAAAACCCAAATACACTCATCTTCTTCCATGTTATAACTGAAAAAGTCCAATAAGGGTTCCAGATTAAAATAAGAAGAAAAATCACTTATAAGTTAGAAATAAACTTATTATTAAAAAGCACTTGTAAGTTTCTTCTTCCTTGTAAGGTTGTAACTTCTCTGTGTATGGACTGTAATTGAGTTCCAGAGAATCTGTATCTATGAGTATGTCTATTGTGAATTGTGGACTACGAACCTTGGAAGTATGTCTGTTTGTTCCATAGAGAAGTACCGAATCGACCACATCCATAGAGTGTTGAAGAAGCGGCGAATATGTCTCATGAAAATGTGTTCCTCTATTCGGTAAACCCAGTACAGTAATTCACCACCTGATATCAATACACACAGCACATATAGAACAGGCCTAATGGAGTCGGGGAAGAAGATCGATGCCAGTGATGCCACCGCCGTATTACCGAAGAACACCATACAATGGAAAGGGTATGGTGGGGGGTTACCTTGTAAATTTTGAGACCGCAGATTCGTTCCATATGCCAAAAAAGCATAGATTAAGACACTAATAATTGCTATATACATCGTTATGGAGTGGGTTATAAACGAACTTTTGTCTATTCCGTTGTTTTTCACCTGCAATAAAGCAAGCAATGTAGAAACGATGATGTAA
>NC_036243.1:26331442-26382566 GCF_002742605.1 Olea europaea var. sylvestris | reverse complement strand
CAATTAAAACAGACATCTGTTTAACTTTTACTCAATAATGGCCGATTGAATATTAGGGAAAAGATTAACAAAAAAAAAAAAAAGAAAAGAAAAGAAAGAAAGATAGAAAAATCAACTCATTTTTTACTTACAAATTACCTTCCATGAATTTTGCTCCAGAAAACTTAAATTTTCGTTAACTAAAATTAATCATCTATAAAGTTAGCAACATAAATCAATAACAACTTATTATGATAATTCTAATAGAGACCTATGAGAGGACTAAATGGAAAGACGAAAAGAGCGAGGTGAATCTCCCGACAATTGCTAATGAATTTCGCTCCAACACTTTCAGTGTATTCACAATCTTCTTCCTACCATCATACGACTTCATTTCCATTGATTCGGTATTAATGTCAAATAACAATTACCAATTAATCAACCATTCAAGAAGGAGAAGAGGACGAAGAAAAGAGAAGTTGGGCTATATAAGACCTCGATAATTAAATTGGGTCGCGACTACTATGGTCATTATTGTGAAGTATCATCACTTGTCAGCATCGCGGGTAGGTGGAGAAGGCACTGTGAATCAGAGCAGGATGTAGTCGTCTCTTTCGCCTCTTTTCTACTATTGCCAAGAGATATAATTAGGGTTAGTATGAAAGTCTTTCAGTCAGTACCACGCTATGAATGAATAGTAGATGAATAGTCTTTCAGTGCGTACCCAGTAGCGGCTGATGGTCCCCTTCATAAAAAAAAAAAAAAAAATTAGGGTTAGTATAAAAGTCTTTCAGTCAGTACCACGCTATGAATGAATAGTAGATGAATAGTCTTTCAGTGCGCACCCATTTCGATTGATTGTTCCAGTCATAAAAAAAAATTAAAAATAAATAGTAGATGAACATTTCTAGTGTGAAAATACAAAAGAGATATTCAATAAATAGTGAAAAACCAGTTAGTGAATAGTAGATGAACTCTACAAGTGTGAAAAGGAAGGTTACAAAAATGAATAGTGAACCTAAATGTCTCTTATAGGGGGAAAAAATAATAATAATAGGATAGGATATCTAAGTTATTTTTCAAAGTCCAATCTTTTAACAATTGAAAGTTAGAGAGCATACGACGCTTCACCTTCATATATCATAATTAGTGACCGTCTCAAATCAAAATTGTAATACAACCCTTCCTTCCTTCAAAATGTCAGATTGAAATATTTTTCAAAGTCAAATCTTTCAACAATTGAAAGTTAGATTCACCTTCATATATAATAATTCATGACTGTCTCTAACCAAAATTGATTCATAATCTTTCCTTCCTTCCAAATGAAGAAGAACAAATTTAAAGTTAACTTTTGAAATATTTTTTAAAATACATTTTTTAACATAATTCAAGACTATCTCTAATCAAAATCGACAAACAACCTTTCTTTAGTGCCAGAAGAACAAATTTAAAGTTAACTCTTGAAATATTTTCTAAAATCCAGTCTTTTAACAACTAGAGTTAGAACATACGCTACTCGACCTTCATAAATCATGAATGCCACTAATCAAATTGACGCACAACCTTTCCTTCCTTCCAAATGCCAGAAGAGCAAATGTAAAGTTGACTCTTAAAATATTTTTTAAAATCCAATATTTCAACAATTCTAAGTTAATACGTTGCTCCACCGTCATGTATCATAATCACGACTGTCTTGAATCAAAACCGACGCACGACCTTTCCTTATTTCAAAATGCTAGAAGAGTAACCAAATGTTCGACCCAAATGTGTATAAGCTGTGATCACATAAAGATTTACGCATATGACGAATTAGAGGGGGAAGACAGTCACTCCTTAGGATTAGTCGGACGAAATTTGAACACCCTAGTTATCAAAAAAATGCTAGTGAGTAAATTTAAAGTCATCTCCTAAAAGTTTTAATTTACTATTATTGTAACATTGAATTTTTTTTTTTTAAAACTTATTTATAATCATTACAAACGATTTTATTTTTGCCTTATATCTAGAATGCCCTATATAAAGTTTGACTTAAGACCCCAAAATTTTAAGGTTGCCCCTATTTTTACTTGTAATTCCATTGATTTGAGTGGGTTGCATTGTACATTTCTACTCTTTAAGTTTGTAATTTCTACTCTTTGGCTCAAATAAATAAAAATATAGAAGTTAATACTTATTTTCATTTTGGCCCCTGAACATCTCAAAAGTATCAAAAGGGGCTCAAATCAAAACCGTTAGAATCCTGCGGTACTTCTAATCACCAATCAGTCTTAACTCACTTTTTCCAAGTAAATCAGTATTTGTGCAAATTTTCCGAAGGAAAGGAGACCAGGACTGGTTTCACACATGGTTTATAGGTTGAGAACAATTTGTGCAATATTTTCTGAGTATTAGAATAAAATATTTTATTGATAAAAATTTACTTTTTGAAATAAGTAATTTTCTTATCTAAGAAGGTAAAAAATGATTTGTAGCTGGTTTAATGGTTGACCACGGTTCATCAAATAAAATTGTACAGATGTCAAATTCTTGTACTTATGAAAATATTTCCATAATCGATTCCAAAGAAGCTTTGTATTTCTATTCGTTTCCATATTATATATCCAAACTAAACTTGAGACATGGACACAATGAGAACTAGGGACGGAACTAGCATCGGTGAGCCAGTGTGGCCGCAAGCACTCAACTGGATCCGTCCTCGCTGCATGCTAGTTCGACAAGTTCCACATCCAAAGTGAGATAAGTATAATTTTGAAAAGTTTGAGGGACTAAAGTGAAATAAGTATAATTCAATTTTAAATTGGACCAAATAATTAAATATTGGTAGAGCGAGAATTAGTATATAAATATTGGGTTCATTTTGTAGTTTTTATTAAATGATGCACCATGGACTCGAGAAAAAGTTAATTCGGATAAGTTAGACCCGAGATATTGAAGTTTAAAATAGTTGCCATTAATTAGTAATTTGTTTAACTGTTTATTGATTTTAATTAGGTTGACAATCAGTGACGGATTTAAGATTGTTGATCAATTAGGGCGGTCGCTGATCATTGACCATTGACAATCGATAGTCAATGGCCATAATAACGATGTTGTTTATTAAAATTTAATTAAATAACGTTAAAAATTCTTTAATTTATACGTAAATGTACTAAAACCTCAAAATCATATACATATAAAATATAATTCAATAAACCAAAATGCCCAAGCAAAAATCTTACACAAACCTCAAAATATGTGATCCTTCGTTCGCACAAGGAAACTCCCAGGTGGGTTCCTTTTCCTTGATTCCTACGAATTTGGACGTGGAACTTGTCAAACTTGCATGCAAAGCTAGTAGCAGGCCAATAATTACACTTTTTCATTTTGGTAACCAATTTCCATTTTGATTGTGTGATGATAGATTACCCACTTCCAACTTTTAATCATGAAAGTCATTTGGACAGATTGGTAATGGTTTTTCGGTGTTCAAACAAATTACAAAATAATAAGCTTTCTATAAACAAATTATGGATTTGTATATTCTTTAAATTGATGGTTGTGAAAATTTAACCATGCACATATTATTGCTATCATTTTTCTTTATGATATATCTATAAATCTTAGTTTATTTAGTTTGAACTTCCCATCCAACTCTAATTGAATTATTCGTTTAAGAAGTTATTTTTAATATAAAACTTTAAATTTCAATATTTTATCATAGTCAACAAACTCAACTGGGCAATTTTAATTCGTCTACACAACACAAGCGGGCCTTTAACGACAAAAAAAAAAAGGGGATAAAATAAATTTTTTCGAGAAAAGGAAGATGCTACCCTTTGCCCTCCATCCTTCGCTCCGGAACTGTCATGGGTGACGAGAGCTGCATGATCGTCATCCCCGGAGCCTTCGAGCCCGCTGTCACCAATTGGATGACAGGTAGGGCTTCTACGTGCATCCCGTGGGTGGCGTCATTTATCATGAATTTCGGGATCTATTGTTTCATGGCCATGCCATTTGGCCAACCTAATTTTTGGTCTTTCAAGGCTATCCGCTTAGCCACGTGGACTATGTCGTCCGTAGGGAGAGAGGTCTAGCAGTCAAGGGTCTTAGCCAATTTTTGCCTTTTCAAGGCTCTCCACCTAGCCGCGTTTTTAGCATAAAAAATCTTCTTCTTCTTTTTATACAAAAACAATATGCTTTTCTTCTTCTTTTTATTATTTTTTTATTCTAGTAAAGCAGGAATAAACATAATTATTTATTTAAAAATGGAATATTTGTGCAGTAAATCTATTGATCAAAAAATTGCATTATCTTGAATATATTTTTGCAAAGAGGAGAACATCAATCTAAGGTAGGAGATATTTTCCGATTATTCTAGTTTAAAAAGTTAATGTATTGAAGATAAAACATGTATATATATATATATATATATATATATATATATATATGAAAAATCCTACTATAAAATTCCTAGCCTAAACTGAAAATTAACCAAATAATTATAATGAATAAAATCTCTCACTCAAATCTATAACTATTGATAGGAAATAAATCAAGTACAATAAGAATATGAGATTAAAAATCTCACCATTCGTTAATTTTGTGCTGTCAAATAAGGGTATATTTTTTAACATGTTTCTTGCTAATTTACTCCATGTGTGCCATGTCCAATAACTGGCATCCACAAAATTTACCTCTTTCATGAAAGAAACTTGTGTTCATTTAAATGCAAAATTCTAGTACTTGTTAAAATATTCCCACAATGGAGTCCAAAAAAAGCCTTTTGTATCTGTTCATTTCCGAATAATGCTTCAAAACTAACATTGAGACATTGATAAATTAGAAGATACTCCTTCACTTTAAATTTGCCACCTCTTAATGTTTTAGAGTTGGGTTCCTATGAAGCATTTAACATAGGTATGAGAACATGATGTTAACAATTTTTGGGCTACCTCACTAAATCTTGGGTTGTGGGCCGCATTTTGGTTGAGGCAATTTTACATACAATCGGGTTGTTGATTTTTCAGATAAAAATGTTATTTGTAAAACATGATTTATGCCTCTTTTAAGAGATGTGAATCTATCATCCATGTGGCTTCATTCCAACCTTTCGATTGTGACTATTGGAGTGAACATATATATACTTGACATTGGCACTATTCACATTCTGGATCTTTCTTTCATCTCTTCTCGTTTTCTGAGTGAAAATTAGTATTTTGATCTCTGTAAATTTCTAATCGATCTTTATGGTTGAAATAGTTGTTCTTATTGGAAATATCTGATTGTTTAGTACAATCAATAGAGATTGAAATTGTGAGATTTTTCTAGTTGAAAAGAGGCGAGAGAAACTCGGAGAAATCTATAATTTCTTCGTACATTTTGTACTGATTCTTGTTTGATATTAGTGGATCTTGAGCTAAATCCCTTAGTGGATGCTCAACTGGTGACTAAGTCTCACGATTGAACATCCGGGTCCTTCCAAAGGCAAAAACATTTCTGGTGTTCATCATTTTAATTTTCTACAATATTTGTTAATTTTTCATAAATCGATCCTCAGATCTGAAGGTTTTAAAATAAAAGTGGTATTAGAGCACATGTTTCTGAAACCGTTTTTGATTTCTGAAATTTTTTCTTCAAGAAACCTTATTTATTATTAAATGTTTTCTTGAAAAAAATTTCAGATCTACGTGTTCTTGGTTTAAAGTGTAAAAAATTTGATGTTTAGAATCTTGGATATTTTGAGTTAAACTCTCAATTCAACAGTCGGTTGGATCTATTACTAGTTCTAAATTTTTTCTTTGGATCGATCAATCTTACTGAAGATTTGTTCTTCGTCATTGAGTTTTTTGGAAAAATTCTGAGTTGACTCACAATAGAGTCTGCCTAAGTGGTCTGACTCGTACTGTGTTTGGCGAGTCGAGTTAACTCGTTTCGATTCCGACTGAGTTCCCACCAAGTTTTAGTAACTCATTGATCTCTTACTCTTGCATTGAAAGTTTTGCTTCTACTCTGGTATTCTGGTCACATCCTTCATATTGAAATTTTTACAATTTCAAATTCTGGTATATTTTTGAACCTTCTCTTCAATTTGTTAGTATTTCTTGTTAATCTTGGAATCAGTTATTAAGGTAAGTGATCCTCCTCTGCTTTCCTTTGTCCAAGATCTCTGTGAAGATCTGGGAATCTGAGGGAGCAATGGACTCAAAGGATCACCATTCCTTAGACCCTTTTTTTCAATATTAACATATGGTTTCCTGAATTGCATGTTAGATAAGAATAACTGTATTCTTTTATTCTGTTCAGAAATCTGCCTGTCTCTTACTTACACTATTTGTCTGAATCATTTATACACTGTGTGTTGTATAATTGCATGTTTGCATCAATACCTATGACCATGTCAAGTACATATAAGCTTGAAATAGAGACATGGAATGGTACTGGGGATTTTAATCTTTGGCGCCAGAAAATGAGGCCCTTGCTAATGCAGCAAAGATGTGTTGCAGCCCTTAATAAGTCATGGGCTACTAAAATTAGTGCCTATAGGAGGAAAGAATTAGATGATACTACATGGAGTACTGTTTTTCTTCATCTATCTGATAGTGTGATTAGGAAAGTAGGAGAAACCATGTCTGCTGAGGTCTTGTGGACAAAATTAGAATCACTCTACTGGACTAAATCCATGCCTAATAAGTGTTATCTCTTAAGGCAATTTTACAATTTCTGATTTGATCCCTCATCTGGCTTAGAAGAAAATCTTGATAAATTCACTAAAATGATTCGGGACTTAGATAATTGTGATGAGAAAATTTCTAATGACCAACAAGTTGTTGCTCTATTAAATTCTCTAAGTGAAAAATATAGAGACATTAGAAATGCCTTAGAATATGGGGGGTAAGAACTCACAGTGGATATAGTAACATCAGCCTTAAGAAATAAGGAGCTTGAATTAAAAGTTGAGTCAAAAGACTCTAAATTTGGTAAAGGGCTACATATAAAAGAAATGCTGAATCACAACAAGAAATAGAACTAATACTACCCTAATCCTCATAAGAAAGGAAAATTCCCAAACTATAAGGTCAAAGATAAGAACAAGAATCCTGTGAAATCAAAGAACCAGATCAGAAAATGCTACTATTTTGGCAAAACATGACACTTAATAAAAGACTGTTTTAAGAAAATCTCAAACATGAAAGATAGAAACAACTTTGATGATTCTGCAGCTGGTGCCTACAAGAACGAATCTGATATCCATGGGGTGGTTCTTGTTAATACCATCGAAAGAGATTCAAGAGAGTGAGTCCTTGACTCTGGATGCACCTTTCACATGTGTCCTTTAAAGGAATGGTTTTTTGAATTTGTTGACGTCAATGGATGGCAAATTCAAATGGGGAATGACGTGAGTTGTCAAATAGAAGGAATTGGTAAAGTTAAGTTGTTGTTAGATAACAAATATACTCTTGGATTAGAAAATACAAGATATGTCCCTGAACTCAAAAGGAACCTTATTTTTTTGGGAGAATTAGATGAGAAATACAATATCTCTATTCACAAAGGTCTTATAACCTTAACATTAGGGAACAAAAGAGTGATCTTCACTCCAAAAATAAATGGGATCTATACTGTACATGCTAAGCCTGTTTTAAGTCGGTGTACCAGCCTCAAACTATAAGTTTGACAAATCTTTACTTTGGCATAAAAGATTGGGACACATTTCAGAACAGAGATTAATCATTTTAAATAAACTTAGATGTTTTGGAAAGGATAACATTAAAAAGTTTGACTTTTGTGAAAACTGTGTAATTGGAAAACATAAAAGGCTATCTTTTAAAATTGGAACCCATAAATCCACTTTCACATTGGACTACTTACATGCTGACCTGTGGGGTCCAACATCCGTAAGCACCCTAAGTGGATTTAGGTTCTATTTGCTTATAATAGATTATTTTTCAAGGAAAATATGGACATTTTTTTTAAAACAAAAGTCTGAAACTTTTCAAATGTACAAACAGTGGAAGTCTATGATTGGAAATCAAACTAACAAGAAAATCAAAGTACTAAGAACTGACAATGGTCTTGAATTCTGTAATTTTGAATTTAACTCATTTTGTAAAGAGTGTGAAATTCTAAAACATAGAACTATAACATACACCCCTCAGCAAAATGGTGTTGCTGAGAGAATGAATAGAACCCTATTGAAAAAGGTTAGGGGTATGTTGTATAGTTCTGGACTTCCAAAGTTTTTCTGGGGTGAAGCTCTAAACATAGCCACTTATTTAATAAATATAAGTCCATGTAGTGCTAGTGATTTTCAAGTCCCTGAAATGTTATGGTTTGGAAAAACACCTGATTATAGCAAACTCAAAATTTTTGACTGTGCTACATATTCCCATCAAAGTAAAGGCAAACTTGAGCCTAGATCCCAAAAATATATTTTCTTTGGCTATGGAGAGGAAACGAAAGGCTATCGACTTGGGTTAAAGACCAAAAAGGTTTTAAAGTAATAATAAGTAGAGATGTCATCTTTAATGAGAATGACATACATTGTATTAAATCTGAAGATCCTAAAATTTTTGAATCTACACCAGTAAATGATACTATCGTGGAAGTTCAACCTGAAAATGCTATAAACAAAGATGATTCTTTTGAGGTGGAGCATTCTCAATCTGAAATTAATAATGAGCAAGATGATTCTGAAAATGAATCTAAATTTTCAAATAATACTCTTGCTGATTATCAGCTAACTAGAGATAGGGAAAGAAAAACTATCATTCCCTCCACCAAATTCAATAATGAAGAATTTCTCACTCTGTTTTCTGCTCTTGACTCCTTAAATTCTGAACCTACATCTTTTGATGAAGCCATTAATTCCCTTGATTCTAAGCTTTGGAAGGAAACTATGAATGAGGAAATAGATTCTCTTATTAAAAATAAAACTTGAATTTCGGTTAATAGACCTAAAAATCAAAAGATTGTAGAATCTAAATGGATTTTTAAAATTAAAGAAAGAGATTCAAACTCAAAAAATAAGATATATAAAGCCAAATTAGTGGCCAAAGATTTCACTCAAAAAGAAGAAGTAGATTACAATGAAATATTTTCCCCAGTTGCCAAGTATACTACAATTAGAATTTTATTGGCTCTATGTGCTCATCTTAACTGGAAACTGGATCAACTTGATGTTAAAACAATATTTCTAAATGGTGATTTTGATGACATGTATCGGCCCAAAGGATTTGAAATTAAATCGAAATCTGATAAGTTTTGCTTGCTGAAAAAAATCCTTTTATGGGCTTAAGCAAGTACCCAGGCAATGGTACTTGAAATTTAATTCATTTGTGCAGACCTTAGGTTTTACAAAAATCAGTTATGATTCTTGTCTCTTCTATAAAGGTTCAGGTGGACCTGATAGCATTTATTTGTTACTATATGTTGATGATATGTTGCTTGCTTATCATGATAGAACTGAAATTGATTTCATTAAATTAAAGTTAAAACTTGAATTTGAAATGAAAGATTTAGGACAAGCTAAAATGATTCTTGGAATGGAAATAGTAGAGATAGAGATAATTACATATTAAGGCTGAAACAAGGATCTTATGTGAAGAAAATTCTTGAAAAATTTTCTATGCTTGATTGTAAGCCTGTTGCTCTTCCTATTACTAATCATTTTAAATTGTCTAGTGAAGAATCACCTAAAATAGATGATGAGTTAAAGAGAACGGAGAAAGTACCTTATGCTAACACTGTAGGCTCGATTATGTACCTCATGGTATGTACCAGACCTGACCTAACACATGGAATTATTATTTTAAGTAGGTTCACGGCTAACCCAGGTGAAACTCACTGGCATGCAACAAAATGGATGTTAAGATACTTAAAGGGATCGTTTGAATTAGGTTTAATATATAAAAGAAGCAATGTATATATAACATTAAAGGGTTACACAAACTCAGACTTTGCTAGTGACTTAGATAGGAGAAGATCATCATCTTGCTATAATTTTACTTTGTGTAATGGATGTATAAGTTGGAAGTCACAGCTACAAAAATTAATTGCTTTATCATCTACAGAAGCTAAATACATTGCAGCTTGAAATGCTGTTAAATAAATCATCTAGTTAAAAGGCTTATAAATGAAATTGGTTTTGCAAATAATTCAATTAACATTTACACAGATAATCAAAGTGCAATACACATTAGTAGGAATCTTTTATATTATGATAGAACCAAATATGTAGACATAAAATTTTATTTTGTGTGAAATATGGTTGAAAAAGGTCTAATCAGGTTGGTTAAAATTCCTATAGAGTTCAATCCATCTGATCTGGAAACTAAGGTACTGCCTCTAAACAAATTTAAAAATTGTTTGAAGATTCTAAACATCACATGAGAGTATAATATATTTAGAACTTCAAGTGTTTCTTAATGATAAGGTTTAACTGATTTAAATTTTTTGTTTTTACAAGAACTTAGAGCGAATGAAGCTAACTAATTTAGTAACAAGATCCATTAATAAATACCAAGATTCAACTTAGCAAGGTGGAGATTGTTAAGAATTTTTGGGCTGCCTCGCTAAATCTTGGGATGTTGGGCCGCATTTTGGTTGGGCCAATTTTACATACCATCGAGTTGCTGATTTTTCAGATAAAAATGTTTTTTTATAAAACACGATTTATGCCTCTTTTAAGGAATGTGAATCTACCGTCCACGTGACTTCATTCCAACCCTTCGATTGTGACTATTGGAGTGAACATATATATACTTGACCTTGGCACTATTCACATTCTGGATTCTTTTTTCAGTCTCTTCCCATTTTCTGAGTGAAAATTAGGGTTTTGATCTCTGTAAATTTGTAACCGATCTTTGTGGTTGAAATAGTTGTTCTTAGTTGAAATATCTGATTATTTAGTACATTCAATAGAGATTGAAATTGTGAGGTTTTTCTAGTTGAAAAGAGGCGAGAGAAACTCAAAGAAATCTATAATTTCTTCGTATATTTTGTACTGATTCTTGGTTGATATTAGTGGATCTTGAGCTAAATCCCTTAGTGGATGCTCAACGGGTAACTAGGTCTCACGACTGAACATCCAGGCCCTTCTAAGGGCAAAAAGATTTTTGGTGTTCTTCATTTTAAATTTTTTCATTATTCGCTATTTTTTCACAAATCGATCCTTAGATCTGAAGGTTTTAAAATAACAGGGAGATGAGAGAGAGGGTAAATCTGTAACTGGTGTTTGTTATTTTGTCCAGCCATTGTTGTTAATTAATGCTAAATATCGAAATAAAAAAAATTAAAAACAGAGCTAGAAAGCAAGATATTAGCAAAAAAAATAAATGAAATTCTGAGTCAATAATTTCTAAAGTTTCTGACAGAGGAAAGAAAAAAAGAAAAAAGAAAAAAAAAAGACACTAAACTTTCTAACTCGCTTGCTCTCCTCTAAATTTTTTTTTTTTCTCATTTTACTTTCCCTTTCCCTCTCCCTCTCCCTCTCCCTTTCTCCTTTTTCTATTTCTTTCTCCTTCTATATTTACTTAGCTGCTGCTCACCAATATCGATAGAACAAACGACTCTGCAGCCCCCTCTTTCTCTTCATTTCTTTTCCCTCAAATTCACGTCCACCCAATCAGATGATAACTTTTTAAACCTAAAATGTAAAGTTGAATAAGTGCACTAGTACTTGTACATGCTTGATACAAAAAGAATGAATAAGTTTCTTTTAATTTTTTAAACATCATTTTATCCCCTAAGTAAAGAGTGATTAACAAGTCCTGCCCTTGACCCATTAAGAAATACCATCTTACTTTTATGAGTTATGTTACACAAATAGGATTGCTGGCAGGATTTAAGAACAGGAGGAACACCTGTCAACATTTAAAAAAAGTGAAAAAAGAAGAAGGAAGAAGAAGAAGAAAAAAAGAAACCTGTCACCAACCCCGTATCTAAACCTTGTCCAAGCAGCATAACTCTACTTTTATAAAGAAATGGTGATCACCAGAAGCACAGCTTTGTTGGACAAGTAGGACTGCATAATATATTCACTTGCAGTATTTTTGACCAGTACAATATTAATTACAATAATACACTTACGTATATCATAGAGGAAGAAAAACTGAAAACCTCCAGCTTCAATATTGTTTAACAGCAGCCACCTTAATTTTCTATTGTAAATTGTTGATTATGAACCTTGGAAGTATATCAGTTTGTTCCACAGGAAATAACCACCTCCTTAGAGTGTTGAAGAAGCGGCGGATATGTCTCATGAAAGTGTGTTCGTCTCTTCGGCATAGCAATTCACCAGCTGATATCAATACACAAAGCACATATAGAACAGGCCCAATGGAGTCAGGGAAGAAGATCGATAACAGTGATGCCACTGCCGTATTGCCAAAGAACACCATACTATGGAAAGGGTAAGTTGAACTTGAGGGGGGGTTAGCGTGCATATCTAACCTCAAATTTGCGCCATATGCCAAAATAACATACACCAACGAGCTAAAAATTGCCATATGCATCGTTTTGGAGTGAGTTATAAAAGGACTTTTGTCCATTCCCTGATACTTCACCTGCAAGAATACAAGCAACGTAGTAACAATGAACTCAACGCTTTTACCATTGGAAGTCATTGCAAACCCTAGATGAAGGATATACAAAATCTGGAATATAAAATAGACATTGGCAGCACAAAATTGTTCCCAAGTCATGAAGTTGAGAGAAGGATTATCAGGTAGACGGGTAAACGGATGAGTATGAATATTTGTTTGTGAGAGTGAGAAAGGAAGAGAAAAATGGAGGGTTTTGTTTATGGCAGGTGGTGTTTAAGTGCACCTTTGGATTTCACCTATTGTGAGGGATACAATGATCAAAAATTCTGACGCAGCTTTCTTTCTTCCAGCTTCACCCCATGATACCCATGGAACGTCAAACCCCTCAATACAAGCGGAGGGAAGGGCATAAATGTAGATGGCTTTATCAAGTGGGTAGTAGAAGCTTCCCAGAAGCTTCTTGGAAGTCTTAAACTAACAATATATTGTAGTTTGATTTCTACAATCTATTTATATCAACAAATCTGGTCAACGAAGACGTTAAAATAGAGGACAAAATAATCAAAATACTTGCTAAAATTACAGTTCAATTGTGAAGTCCATTTTGAATCTTCCTGTCACGTGAAATTCAGAAATTCAGATATGATTTTTAAATTTGAAGTAATTTAGAGATCTTCACTTTTAAATTTTAGGGACCTATAAAATAAACATGCCGTGTAAAAATTGGAATGCAACAGACTTATTTTCTCCATATCTTAATGGGAAATAAGTAAAATATAGGAAAAGAAGAGTTTGAGCAAGATACGTAAACTTACAAAGCAAATAATAAGTGATTTTCCTCTACAAGAATTTTAGCCCCTGTTTGTAGTTGTTAAAAATCAGTTATTAGTAAATTTTGATAAAATCTGATGAAATTTATTGCTGAAAAGTTGTAGATCTTATGAAATATAGTTAAGATTATTTGTTTGTAGTTACTTCATTTGTTTGAATGTTTTGTTTGTATTAACAACTGAGCTATACTGTTAGAAAAAATTGATCGAAGTGCTGACCAATTCGCACAATAGGAGGTGGGGCCACTTTTTTCCCAATTGTTTATTCATACGGGTCCGACACTCGTGAGAGGCGGTCAAAGCCCCTATCAACCCTTTTTCCAATAGGGAGGCTTTTTTCCAGTACCAAATAGTGCGTGGTCTAGTCAGCACTTATGTCAGTGGAGGAGAACAATCTTCCAACTATACAACAGACACCTAAGAATGAAAACGCACCAATCCACCTTTGTATCTTTATCACGTGCATTGCCACATTTGGAAAGCGTTTAATTATTTATTTATTCATTTATTTATTTTGTCTGTATGAACGGATTTGTATGAAAAATTGTTTGAAAAGGATACTTATAGACTTAAGAGGAGGGGGAGCACGTGAACCTAGGAATATAAAATTAAGCACCGTAGCCCTAGACTAGAGTGACAATAAAAGGTTTGTCTGGAAATAGATAAAGTAATATTAACCACCAATTTATCTATAACCATGCATTGAATCTCAGTCAAATATTTGTAATTACAATTGAAATTTTGCATGGTTCCCTTTGATTTAGGGTCCAGATCTTGATAGGATAAGAAAAATAGACCCTTTAAATGTGAAAACAACACAAGGTGTATTCCTTAATCGCTAATCAACTAAATCTATTAAATGTTTTTAATTCATAGTGATCAAAAATTCCAATCGTCTTTGTGTATCCACTCTTCAATATTCAAATATGTTTACCAATATATATATATATATATATGCGCCCTAGCTTGATCCGTCGGGATAAATTTATATATTTATTTATTTTATTTTATTTTGGTTAACAATAGATTAAATTTTTACCTGATATTTTTGGTAATTGATTTTATTTTCAAACATCCCCTATAGCTTATTTGGTGAGAGTCAACCTTAACATACTTCAAGTCTTAGGTTCGAATCCTTGTTAATGGATTTGTTATGTATTATTTTTATTCTATAATTTTTACCAAAATTCAATAAGGGAGGGTTTGAACCTGTGATCTCAAGCAAGGGTTGTGGTAAACGTAAACATTATGGTACCTCTTAAACTGTGTTACTAAATTTAACAAAATGATTTTTGGTAATTGATTTTATTTTCAAACATCCCCTATAGCTTATTTGGTGAGAGTCAACCTTAACATACTTCAAGTCTTAGGTTCGAATCCTTGTTAATGGATTTGTTATGTATTATTTTTATTCTATAATTTTTACCAAAATTCAATAAGGGAGGGTTTGAACCTGTGATCTCAAGCAAGGGTTGTGGTAAACGTAAACATTATGGTACCTCTTAAACTGTGTTACTAAATTTAACAAAATGATATTTATTAGGTTTTGATTGTTTTAATGCAAACAATTTTAAATATTTGAATTCACACCCTTCCTTTGAATTATACAAGATTTGGCAACAATGTTATTTGATGAGTTCTATTTATTCTTATAACAGAATTATATATATTCAGTTTGAACAAAATAATTGTTATATTTATATTTTAGGCCTTGTTCGATTCTCCCTTCTTTTAAAGCTACATTTTTCTTTCTTCTTTTTATCCACATGTTCTTCAATAAAATAATATTACAAGTTCAAAATTTTTCTTTATTTTTAGTCACACGTTATCTATTGAATCACCATTCCAAAATGTATTTTTTCGAGAAAAAAAAAGGGATATCAAAAGGACTTTTAATTTTTTATTGCGGCCAACGGTAGATGGTCAACGGCCACCCGTACTGACTCAAACTCCTAGATTCGCCCCTGTATGTATGTATGTATGTATGTATGTGTGTGTGTATATATTTTTCAAATTGTCTTCATGTATTCACTATTCACGTCTCAATCAAAGCTTTCTAACCAAATTTTCCGTTTGTCTTTGTGTATTAATCAATTTTCTCTTAACAAATATGCGTTTATTTTTTCAATCACTCACTTGTTAATCGAATATTCATATCAATTAAATGTTTTCACTTTAAGTATAAAAATACTCACAATAAGTCTAGAACGCAACAAAATCAACGCATGGACAATAGGTATTAAGAATAATATCTATGGCATGTGCAATCACGTGTGCTAAATTTTGTGAGTCAATGCATATTTTTCATATGAATTCGGATTAGGAATAAGAACGGGTAGTATTAAACATAGATTTAATATATTTTGGAAAAGAATATTGAATAAAAATGGATTATTGATTGTCTTGAAAGCATAAATTTACTAGAATACTGAATTAAGAATTGAATTAAATAGCAATAGGAGATTCATGATTCCAATACAAATATTCACATACTAGATAAATACTTTATGTGCTTTCTTAGTTTATAATTAGTATAGAAAATATACTCGTTTGAAGTCATATTATATCGAATTTGATAAAAGTTATTGAACTAGATATTAGACCTTATTTCTCATGGAAACGATAAACTCAAAACTTTCTGATTGCTATTATTTGTTAAAGATCCTGTATGCCTGCAGGTTTTGTCTGAACAAGCTGTTATTAACATTTTTTATTTGGGTTCGTGAGTTGTCATTCACTTATATATTTCATGGAATGTCAATCACAAATCTCTAAGCACTTTTTGAATTATGAATTATCTTTTGTACCTGGAAATTTCTTCCATACTCTATATTTTGTATGGTTAATTGTCCCTTATATTACAACTCAACTTCATATTAAGTTCGACTATAATCACCAACTTTTACCTTATATTATGGATAGTTATATCATCAGTTAAATATATAGTCCAATAGAATATATCGATTGATCAACTGGACATTTTTAACAAGGTTGCAGGACAAGGCAACCGAGGGGAAAAATACTGCATATGAAGTATGAATTAGTAGATTTCATTGCTACTAAGTGAAGTTACTTAAGAAAATGCATTGAAAGTCATCGGAATATAGTATAAAAATACATTGAATAACAATACTTTTTTTTTTAAATGGACAATTTATAGTTTTTTTGTAGGATTTTTCTCATGGTTATATTCTCATGGTAGTGTTGGAATAATTCCATATTGGGCTTCATATTCGATTATAAATTTTACGGGTTAAATGTATAGCTCATGATGGTATTTGTGTTTGGACCAAATTTATTAAGTGATCAATTAGGCCGTTTTACACCTTATGGGCTTTATTTGATATAATGTGGTAATTTCGAGTATGTGGATCGGAATTATGCTTAAACCCTAATTAGGATTTAAGTCGATAATGGGACGACTAAATAAATTCCTATGTAGAGGCTAGGTCTCCTCTCCTCTCCATATGATTTTATTAGTTTGTCCTATTGATAACTAATACTTTGTGAGCAGCAATAAAGGGAAGATCTGACTGCTATTACAACTATTATTTATATTAATAAGGACTTCCGTATGCATGAATTCGAACAATTAATTTATAATTATTGTGATTCTTGATTCTTAGCATAATTACAATTAAATTCAATAATTGATATTAGATTCTACATGCTAAGATCAGATTCCTTCATAATAATAATAATAATAATAAAAAGGTGGCATTCTTTTTTCAATTTCTGCCTTCAATTGTTAATGCATTATTCAAGTTACTGGTTGTCATCATGTTTAGTTATTTGATAGCCTAATAAAGCCAACAACACCACAACTTTTGCTTCTCTCTTGCCACAATCTGTGCGCCTCTCTCTCTCTCTCTCTCACACAAAAATAGCGCACATGGTGACCTTTTTATAATCTACATATGTATATGTATTTACCGCTCCCTATAGGTAAACATAAGCCCAAAGTCGAAGGAAGACGGCCATATTTTTTGTGTTTTTTTTATTTTTTTATTATTTTTTATTTTTGGTTTTGAGATGATTATGATATGTTGCAACCAAATCCCAGTTCTGTAATTTTTCTTATTGCTATAAAAATTGAAAATTAATATTTAATATGAGTGATGTTGAAATCGGACGATGGTTCTTTTTAAGGTTTTGAGAAAGAAATCGATCGACGGGTCAGATTTTTTTTCTTCTAATTTGACTGTGTGTATTATATATTGGGGATGGGAGCTTCCCATGTAATTTTTGAGATTAAATGCCCCTGTCTGCAATTAAGAGATTGGGCTTAAACTTGCAATTTTAAAAAGAGGGCCTACTTGTAATTTGAGATTTTGGAGGATCTAGTTTTAATTTTAAATTTAGGGTTAAGACGTGATTTTCAAAAGGAGGCTTTAAATTTGAACTTTTAAAATTTTGACCCTAGAATTTTAATTTTTGACCCAATTAAAATTTTATTTATAATTGACCCAATTAAAATATAATAATAATTTGATTGACGACTTTTATATTCTCATCAAGATGTTTGTGTATTTAAATATCGTTATTATTTGTACGCTTAAATTTTATTTTTCATATAAATATATTGGATTTTTGTTGTCAATTTCGTCTCTCAATGACATATGAATTTTTGCTTTTCATTGATTGATTATTGTGATTTGTTGCATAATTATTATTCTGTGATTGAATTTTTCATGGGCTTTTGAGACGATCCTAATTTTCTGACATTGAGAAATATTTTGAAATAAAAATGGGTGGTAGCTGTCAAAGTGGCACACTCATTGTTATTTATTCGGATTCTCTCTCTCTCTCTCTCTCTCTCTCTCTCTCTCTCTATATATATATTGCCAACAATTTTGATTTATTACATATAATATCTTATCCAAAGTTGTTAGTATATGTGATGTTTTTGGAAAATGGCATAAGGCGGTTAACGAGTTTACCTTGGTTTAGGAATCTCCTTCTACCCAAAGGTATTGGTGTTTCGAAAACCAAAGTAATTTTGTTAACTAGTTACATGATGTGTTTAAAAATACCTTATAGCATGTTATATTGCCTGCCCAAATGTGACTTTATAATGATGCATCTAAGTTGTTGCCGTAATAAGATTCATATGCTTTTGATTTAATTACGGATTATCTAATTAGTAGCCCATGTTAATTAGATAGATATTTTATCATCCATTTGACTGCATTCATTATGTTTGGATGATACTGATTATGATATTTTATGTTTTCACAGTTTATAATGCCTCATTTCTTTCGAGTCAATTGTCCGCCATTGAAACCTTGAATATAAATAATTATGTGAGATGGAAACGAGATGTAGAGATAGCACTTGGTCTCTTAGGCTTGGATTTTGCAATGGAGAAAAAGCTTGACAAACCCACAGATAAGAGCAATGTTGAATATGTAGCCGAGTATAAAAAGTGGGAAAGAGCCAATAAACTCTGTTTGAAAATTACTAATCGCTCTATATTTGATTCTATTATGGGTGCTATCCCAGACAATAAAAATGCTAAAGGTTTTATGGATGCCATAGGAGAGAAATTTATTGAATCTGAAAAAGTCAAAACTGGAGATCTGATGGATAAAGATGAATATGAGATGTGATCGTACAAGTGGTATCAGAAAGCACGTTATAAAGATGATAAATATATCATCTGAACTAAAAACTTTTAAAATTTCCTTGGCCTTAGTTTGTTTTGAGTCTTCTTTTATAGATGTGCCTTTGAATTCTTGCTGGTTAGACTCTGGAGCTAGTATTCATATTGTGAATTCCTTGCTATGGTTCACCAGCAATTGAAGGCTAAGTGAGCTTGAACGTTGGAAATGGAGTTCGAGTGAAGGTTGAGTTTACAAGTGTAGTGAAGTTGACAGAGTCTGGTTTTTCTCTTGTTTTGAAAAATAAAGTTTTTGGACCGCAAATGAAACAGAATTTAGTTTCTATATTGAAACTAGATGCTTATGGTTTTTATTTTAATTTTAGTAATGGAATGGTTGAGTTATTGTTTATTCTCGTTTGATTGGGAATAGCCTATTATGTGATGGTTTATTTAAATTGTCTTCGACTCCCTTTGGTGAAGTCCTGTGTGCTACCAATGTGTCAAAGAAAAATGCTTTAATCCGTGAATTGACCTCTATGTTGGGACATAAACGGTTGGGTCACATTTCAATGGATAAAATGGAAAGATTGGTAAGAGCTGAGAATACGTCCCCCTCTAGACTTATCTAACTTTGACATTCGTGAGGATTGTATAAGAGGGAAATCAACTAAGTCTACAAGAAAGGTTCAACTTGGAGTATTGGTATTTTGAACTTAATAAATACTGATATTAGTGGACATTTACCTTTCACTATATGTGGGAACAAATACTCCATAACCTTTGTTGATGATTTCTCACGATATGGATATGTTTATTTGATTAATGATAAATCTCGTGCACTTGAAAAATTCAAGATTTTCAAACCGAAAGTAGAGAAACACTGCAAAAAAAAAAATAGTATCAAAGTTGTAAGATTTGCTCATGGTAGTAAGTATTATAGCAAGTATGACGAGACTGGCCAAAACAAGTTTTTACAAGAGTGTGGAATGGTGCCCAATACACCATGCCAAGGACACACGAACAGAATGGTTTTTTGAAAGACATAATCGAACTCTAAAAGATATGGTTAGAAGTATGATGAGTAGAGCAAATTTGCTTGAATATTTGTGGGGTGAAGCCTTGAAAACTGCAATGTATATTTTGAACAGACTTCCAAGTAAAGTTGTTGTAAAGACACCTTTTGAATTATGGACAGTATGCAAGCCAAGTTTGGCCCATATTAAAGTTTGGGGATGTTCAACTGAGGTTAGGATTTATAATCCATTTGAAAAGAAATTAGACCCTAAATCAACTCCTGACTACTTTATTGTGTATCCAGAGAAATCGAAAGAATATAAGTGTTACTGTCCAAATCGTGGTACTAAAATTGTGGAGTTCATTACTGCTAAGTCTCTGGAAAATGATTTTGGAGATAGTGGGAGTTTCAAATTGAGAGAAATTTTTGTTGAACGAAATCAAGTTGTTGTTCCAGTTATTGTTACACAGGAAGGAGTTAGTTCTCAACCAGTTAAAGTTGTTAACGAAGATCCGAGGAACCAAGAGGAACTTTTAATCCCTCAAACAATGATTGAATCAGTTTCTGAACCACAAGTTAGGAGATCACAAAGGGAAAGGAAATTCGCATTGCCCAATGATTACATTACATATTTATTGGAGCGATTTTAATATTGAGCATATTGTTGATCCTGTAACTTATAATCAAGCATTGACAAGTTCTGAGATAGATAAATGGATGGTTAGCATGGAAGATGAAATGAATTCTATAGAAAAGAATAAAGTTTGGGATCTTGTTGAACTTGCTTCACATGCTAAAGCTATAGATAACAAGTGGATTTTTAAAAGTAAATTAGATTCAAAAAGAAATGTTGAATGAAAGAAAGAAAGATTGGTTGCAAAAAGGTTTCACTCAACGAGAGGGCACTGATTATGTTGAAACCTTCTCCTTTGTTTTGTTGAATTTTTTTTTTCGAATTATCATGGCTCTTGTGGCATACTATAATTTAGAGCTTCATCAAATGAATGTTAAGACAGTATTTTTGAATGAAGATCTTTCTGAAATGGTTTATATGAAACAACCTGAAGGCTTTGTTGTGAAAGGAAAAGAAAACTTGGTATGTAAGTTAACCAAATCTTTATATGGTCTCAAACAAGCATCTCGACAGTGGTATTTAAAGTTTGACAAGGTTTGTGTCCTCTCTTGGTTTTTTTTGAAAATACAGTTGATCAATACATTTATCTCAAAACCAGGGAAAGAAATTTTATTTTTCATGTCTTGTATATTGATGACATTTTGCTTGCTAGCAGTAAATTAGAGTTGCTTCATGAGACAAAGAAAATGTTGCCTGCTAAGTTTGAGATGAAGATGTTGGAAAAACTTCCTATGTGCTTGGCATTGAAATAAATCATGATAGAAATTGTGACTTGCTGGGACTTTCTCAGAAAGCTTATATACGACGTATTCTAGAAATGTTCAATATATAGAATTGTGCACCTGGTGATATATCCATCATAAAAGAAGATAAGTTTAACAAAACTCAATGTCTAAAAAATGAACTAGAAATGGAATCTATGAGGATGATTCCTAGTGCCGTGGGGAGCTTGATGTATGCTCAAGTTTGTACCAGATCGGATATCACCTACACAGTATGTGTCCTCAGCAGATTTCAGTCAAATTCAGGACAAGAACATTAGAAAGCAGCTAAGAAAGTTATGAGATACTTGAAGAAAATTGAAGGTTATATGCTTATATTCCAGCGTTCAAATCATCTTGAGGTGGTAGGATATTCATATTCTAATTTTGCTAGATGTTAAGATGATTTTAAATCAACCTCAGGTTACATTTCATGTTAGCTGGTGGTGCTATCTCTTGGAAAAGTCCTAAACAGACTCTAGTGATATCTTCTATTATGCAAGTTGAATTTGTAGTATGTTATGGGGCTATAGTCCAAGCCGTTTGATTAAGAAATTTCATCTCTTGTTTAAAAGTTGTTGATTCCATCTCATGACCGATTATCATCTATTGTGATAACAGTGCAACAGTGTTCTTTTCAAAAAATAATAAAAGTTTTGGTGAGTCAAAGTATATTGACATAAAATATTTGGTAGTTAGAGACAGAGTCAATAAAGGACAGACAAAAATAGAGCATATAAATACAGAGACAATGATTGCAGATCCCATGACCAAGGGACTCGCTCCAAAAGTCTTTAAAACACATGTAGCTAATATGGGCATTGTGGAAACATTTGATGCTTTTTGTTAGTGAGAGTTATTTATGAACTACATTTTGGGTTTGATCCCTTTATGAGGTATATAGGTAACTCATATGTTTTTCGGGTACAGTCCCTTCTGATAAAATATATTTTTTCTATCCATGAACTATTTTGAACATGCATTTGACTTATGTCTTTTTATGATATTATTGTGATCTCGAGATATGACAGATAAAGACATAAAATGAGTCTCTTCTAGAGACATGTGGCTTCATTTTGATCTACATCATTATGAGGACCGATATGAACTAGCACAGTTTTTTATCACATTTGATGCTAAGTTCGTACCACATTGGTTGGAGGATGGGGATTCATGTCGATAAGGATGTTGGCATTTGTAGCTGTGGAATGGTCTTACATCGCTTAATTGGTGTAATGACTTTCATGTTCGATGTTAATATTCTTGTTGAACCGGATAATGTTACGTAAAGTGTCATCATTGGAGCTATACTTTTGTGACCACCTATGTAGTCTAGCCGGGTGTTAAAACTTTGTTATAGCAATCAAATATTTGCCCAAGTGGGATAATGTTGAAATAATTCCATATGTAGGCTTCACATTCAATTGCAAATTCTACGGATTAGATGTATGGCTCATGATGATATTTGTGTTTGGGGCAAATTTATTAAGTGATCAATTGTGCCGTTTTACACTTTACGGGATTTATTTGATATAACATGGTAAATTCGAGCATGTGAATCGAAATTATGCGTAAACCCTAATTAGGATTAAACTCTTTGACCAGGGGCCCATTTTCAAAAGGAATTTCTCATTCTGTGACATGAATATGCCGAAAATAAGGTCCTTGTCTCCCACTTTTGTCCCACTATCCAATAAATTTGATTGCTTCTTTTAGATTTTTTCATCTTTTTTAGGTAATAAATGGGAATCGCTACTCACATGTCTCACTATCCAAATAGAATAAAAAATTTGTCCCACCATGCATCAGACAATGTGGAATGTTAACCTTTTATATACTGTTTTTGGCACCAAATGGTGAGGGCACACGATATCGCATGAACGTGTTGGTCTAGTCTGTGTATTTTCATATCATTTGAATGTTTATCGAACTTTGATCGTGTTTTTCAATTACATGCAATTTTCAAATTTCATAGAGTGCGTTTGGTTATCAATATTTTTCATGAAAAGTGTCATTTTTTTCATTCAAATTCTTACTTTTGCATTATTTGATTGATTTTTTTCATGGAAAATATTTTCCTACTTTTGGTCATGCGACCATATTTTTTTTAAAACAAAAAGGAAAATTTTTCTTTAGTGGGACTATATTTTTATTTTTCAGACAATTCACTCTCTTTCTCTCATTTACTCCCTCTATCTCTCATTTACCTACCAATAAAAAATGGACAAATATAAACATTTTCAAGATTAATGATAAAATTAATCAAACACGTTTAATTAACAATTTCCATACAAATAATTTCTAGGCAATTCAATTGTCTATAATTTATTTAATTTCCATGTAAATTTCATACTTGTAATCAAATACATCCTTATATTTTTTAAGAAGGTAATCAAGTGATGAATTAGCCATCTAATTTGATAAATTTGTTGATTATTTGATTATTATTATTATTATTTTGGCTAAATTTAATGGTCATTTGAATAAGGATTTGACAAGTTTGAATCATTTGATGACCATTTGAAAAACATCTAAAGTTTAATGGCCAATAGATAATAATTTGATAAGTTCGATAATCTTTCGAAACTTTTAAAGTTTAAAAGTCAATGAAAATCGTTATGTAAAATTCAATGTCCATTTAAATTTTTAACTCTAAACTTTCCTTCACTAACACTCGTATTGTTAACGACATTTTTCCATCTTTTTTTCCCAAAAAAATTTGACACTCAAAGAAAATTGAAAACACTTGTACTTTATTTATATTGATTTATAATTTATCTCCTTGTATTAGTTGAGCAAACTATGCTTAAATGTATCGTATTTGATGGCAATTCTATTGTACACGGACATTAAATTATCATATGTTATTTCTGATTTATAATCCATGTACTTTTATTTATCTCACCATTTGTTTTCAATGAGATATATTTTCAAAGTATGATTTTTCTTTTTCTTTTTTAAACGCTGTTAATTGTCCAAAAATAAATAAATTGTTAGTTAATGTATGTAGTCATGATTTTGTGTATCACAACAAAGTCATTAAAATACCGCGCGCATAATACGTGTTCTTGACTGATTTTCACGGACGAATCATCATCTTATTTCAGCATAATATACTGGAATTCTGATTATCTAATACAATTTCATAACCTTCAAGAGTATTAATGCAGTAACAAGCATTACAAGATCTAAAACACATATTAAGTATATCCTGTTGTGGAAAGACAGGAATGTATAAAACTGGGGGGAATGAAAAGTTCAATACGACCCAGATATCCACAAATGTTACATTTGGCATGTTTCAAACAAACCTTGCACAGCCACCACCATTTACACAGAACTGGTAAAGGTTCAATGATGCAACAACAATCTTGTCACTAAATTTTAGAGTTGGCCACATGAATAATTTTTCATCATCAGCCTAAATTTTCATTACCGGTCCCTAGCTCAGGTAAATCATAGTATGTTGACAATCAGTACGACATTAATCCTAGGACACATTTAACATAATGATGCAACATACAATAAATTACATTTTTCGATTCTTGACAATTAATGACATGGAAAGAAAACATCCCTTTCGGGCAATAAGGGAATAAGTTTGGACAAAAAAATGAGTTTTTGAATAATAGGGTTCAAATAGGGGCTTAAATGAACGAATAAAAAAGTATGAGCACAACTGAGAGAGAATGGAAATAAACATCTCATGTGTCTAAAGCAAGACCAAGAAATTTTAATCAATGGATGAATAATAGAATAAAAAACATAACTTGCTTGACGACAAGGTTATCCAACACAATCACAATATGTTTCCCCGCATTGTAAATAAACAAGAACCCTTTAACAAACAGTCATGGCATTATATTTAAAGATCATGGGCCAGCGTACCAAATGAAATAAAATATAGAAGTTAAATATATGTTAGACATCG
The DNA here is from genome assembly GCF_002742605.1 of Olea europaea var. sylvestris. NCBI lineage: Eukaryota > Viridiplantae > Streptophyta > Magnoliopsida > Lamiales > Oleaceae > Olea > Olea europaea. The sequence goes on along the minus strand of NC_036243.1, from coordinate 26,357,293 downwards.
TTCAAATGCTCATATTGCTAGTTTTTGAGGCTGAAAACTTTATACTGAAGATTCTTAAGCCAATCTCCTCTATCCTTTTCCTCTAAACCATTTGTAGAACCTTGTTGCATTGTCAGTAGGCTCACCATCACCATATCTGCAACCAGCAAACCACCCCCAAAACTTCAATTGCATACTAACTCATTTACCCTATGATTTTTTTGGCAGATGCAGATATGTATTCATTGTTGAAACATAAAATTATATGCACACAAATAACTAATCACTATACATCTGGCACATGCATATACACAAAGGCCATTACAGGCAAAAAGAATCTAGCACTCTGTGAAGTTTTTTTTACCATATAAACTATCAGCTTTAGGTTCAATATCGGAAAATGAACATTATAAACTCTAGGAATTGAAGATACCATATACTTACCTTCCAAATATTATGAAGTGGCTTCAATTGGCAATTTTTAATTGTACATGAGTAACTCAACCTATAAAATACACAAATGTTGTCAATTAAATATCAAAATCAAATAAACTCTGAAGTTCAAATGTTGGCTTCAATTTGCTGGTAAATCAATTATGCAAGAGAAGTGTGTGTGCTGTGTTACTGTTTTATATAATATCTTATATGATATCTAAACTAACTACGTAATGACAAGAAAACAAGGAGTGCTAAAGTAAATTCAAGCATCCCAAAATTTCTTACAGGGTGAACGTTTCCAATGTACAGGTTAGCTCCCATATCAACACTTCTCATCTTTAGATGCCTGAAAAGCAAAACAAGTTGATTAAACAAATTAATCATATTTTAGTTACAATGTTGCAGTGATTCTTACAATAACAATAAAGACACTAGGATCTGCAAAAACATACAAAATGGTGACAAACTGAAGTACAAAATGACATGTAATTACATACCTTATTCATCATATAACCTTCCCATGCAATCTAATCATATTTGTTAGGATCTTCCTCTAGCTGCTCAAGGTGATTTCCGGGCTCAGTTAACCTTTAAACACCGAATCAACACCAAAAACCGAAGGTACCCGAACGCCGCCGCTCCTTTCTACCTATGGTTGCTTTGCTTCCTTTTGCTTGTTGTTTGCTCACTCACAAAGGATGAATACCACACAGGTAAGGGTCACAAAGATACAAGCAAGAGATAGAGAAGATCAATCAATAGGATGCACGAAGAAGAAGAAGGCAGCCTCTCTCTCTCTTTCTCGGGTTCTTTCAAAACAGGACAAATAGAAGGCAAGAGAGTTACCAATATATATAGTAGACCAATGACAAACTAAGGTAAGTTATACATATGGTAAGTAAGCTCGACTAGGGTTATGGCCCAATAGCACACCAACAAGCCACAAAGGTTTATTAGCCATCCAATAGGTAAAACAACGTTAAGTCGGGTCATCCCATTATTCGGTGTTGATTTATCGTTTAGTCATTCATGTCGACTGATAAAACTGGTTTACATCATCGCCCGAGAGGTCGTTTGACAACATGATGTCTAACAATATTTAGAAACTTAACTGCCTGCAGAAAAAATCGCTTTTGAAATTGGGGGAAAAAAAAGAATTGCATTGTTAAACGCAATCTAGAACTGCTATTGATGCCCACTTTAAAAAATATTAATCACCATTCATTAGTTAAAGGGCTCTATTCAAAGTTCTCTTTTAATTAAAATAAGGAAAATGAAGAATATTAGGAGGATTTATCAGAAAAAAAAGGATAATAGACAGAGAAATAAATAGGGTTCTACCTCCTAGACAGAGAATAAGATTTGGTGATTTGATCCATAGCTCGTTCAGCCTCTTTTAATTCTTACCTTCAAATCCTTTACAAAATGAAAGCTGCTGTTTGGTGGTAAAAAATTCAAGTATGCTTTGGCCCTCACTACCTGGTCTTTCATCTCTTTAACCTTCTCATCTAATGCCCTGCCTGCTATATGCTATACGTTCTGATCATGCTGAAACCTGTTTGGCTGAGAATGTTGCTGTCATAGAACAAAAGATATAAATGATGAAAGAGGAAAGAAGCAAAAGAAAAGGTAATAGAGAAGGGAAAATTCGAAAGACAAAGGACATGCTAGTGCTACTCCACCAACCAGTATAGAATGATTATGAAATTTGTAATAAGAATGGAAAGAACATATCCATAAAATATAAAAATAGCTTCAGCGAAAAACATAAGAAAACACATGATGAATGAGGAGTTGCAAAAACACAAGCATAATAGTTGACAGAAAATCTGTGAAAGGTCTGCTTACGTTTCAAAATAAGAACACATAACAAAGAAGGAAATTAAAATATGGTAAAAATTGTGAGAAAGAATGGTTGCATGATTGGGCGCCATGGCGCCCAAATTGGAAAAATGGAGCAGTGATGTGGGCGCCATGGTTCTGAACGAAACTTGGCGCCATGGCGCCCATTTCAATTCTATATATATAGCTGTTTTCCCCTTCATTTTAAGACCCGATTTTGAGAGAGAAAAATAGAGAGGGCATGGATAGAATTTTACAAGTAAGAGTTTGTTCTTCTTGGGTATAAATTCAAAGCCATTTTTTTCTTTCTTTGGGATTAACTTGAGGCTTGTTCAAGTAATCCAATACATTGTTCTTCCAATATACATTGAAAATCATTTCTTCCCCATTTTCTTGTTCTTGAAGTGGTTTGGGATTTTTCACATTGTCAAGTTTGTTTGATCTTGGGCAATCCTTGGGAGGTCGTTTCCCCTACAATTTGGTATCAGAGCTTCTTCTTAAATCAAGGTGGTTAAGCTTCGATTTTTGGTGAGTTGCTTGAACTTTGTTGTGCACACAAGGTGTTTGTAAAAATTTCCAAGTGAACTTTGGTGGTTTATTTCCGGTAAACAAGTAGATAAATCATGTCTACTAGAGGAATGGTGAAGATTGGGAAGTATGAGATAGAGAAATTCAATGGGAAAAATGATTTTTCATATTGGAGAATGCAAATGAAAAATTTGTTGATTTCTCAAAAGTTGCACAAGGCATTGGCTGGAAAGGAGAAGAAGCACGTTGATATGTCGGACGAGGATTGGGAAGAGCTAGATCTTGAGGCACGAGCGTCTATCATTCTATGCTTTGAAAGAGATGTTGCTTTCTTGGTTGATAGTGAGGTAACGGCGGCGGAGGTGTGGACAAAGATGGAGGCGAACTTCATGACGAAGACTCTAACAAATCAGATCTATTTGAAGTCCAAATTGTATACTTGCAAGATGGATGAAAGTACACCAATCCGAGAGTACGTCAACAAGTTTGATAGGATCATATCGGACTTGAAAGACATTGATGTGGAAGTAGATGATGAGGATCAAGCACTTCTACTACTTCTTTCATTGCCAAAGTCTTACGAGAACCTAGTACAAACATTGATGCTTGTGGGTAATAAACTTGTGATGGAGGACACTAGAACGTCACTTCTAGCAGATGATCTTCGAAAGATTGCAACTAGTGGCATGTCTACCATTGGTAACAAGGAGCAAGCTCAAGGATTGTTTGTAAGGGGTAGAAGCAATGTGCGACTAAAGGGCAAGGGAGAAAAGTCTAGATCGAGTTCTAGACCTCTTGCGGAAAGGTCTTGTTTCAAATGCGGTGAGCTCGGGCATTTCAAGGCGAATTGTCCTAACAAAAAGGGTTGGAAGAAGAACAATAAGAATAACAACGGGAAGGTGCAAGTCAAGTAAGTGGATTCTTGACTCTAGATGCTCTTACCATATGTGTCCAAATAGGAAGTGGTTTACTACCTATAGAAGCACTGATGGTGGAACCGTATTGATGGGTAATGACCATTCCTGTAAAATGGTGGGGCTCGGTTCAATTAGAATCAAGATGCATGATGGAGTGGTTGGAACATTGATGGATGTTAGACATGTTCCTAATTTGCGAAAGAACCTTATCTCTGTTGGTGCCTTAGATTCCGGTTGTTGCAAGATTGTAATATGGAATGGAGTAAAGAAGGTTGTTCGTGGTTCTTTGACTATGATGAAGGGTATTCGTGAAGGCAATCTCTATGCTCTTCAGGGTACTACAGTTACAGAAGATGTAGCGGTTGGAACAAGTGGAAGTGGTGGAGACCCATGTGAGTGCACTCGACCATGGCATAGGAGGCTTGGGCATATGTCTAAAAAGGGGCTAGATTTGCTAGTCAAGAAAGGTTTGCTAAAGAACTTGAAGAAGCCTTGCATGGATTTTTGCGAGCATTGCGTGTACGGTAAAGCACACCGAGTTCAGTTCCAGCCAAGCAAACATAGAAGCAGAGGCATTCTAGACTATGTGCACACGGATGTATGGGGTCCGGCTTCTGTCACTTCCAAAGGCGGCTCCAGGTATTTTGTTACATTTGTTGATGATTATTCTAGATATGCTTGGATTTATTTTTTGAAGCGTAAGAATGAGGTATTCGACACTTTTAAGAAGTGGAAAGCAATTGTTGAAAACAGAACAGGAAAGAAATTGAAGACACTGCGATCTAATAACGGTACTGAGTATACAGATGGTGCTTTCAAGGAGTTCTATGGTAAGGAAGGCATTGCGAGACACTGGACAGTTAGAAATACACCGCAACAGAATGGGGTCGCGAAAAGACTGAATCGCACATTTCGAGAGAAATCGATGTGTATACGATCCTATGCTGGTTTGGGCAGAGAATGGTGAGCAGAGTCGGTTGCAAATGCTTGCTCCATAGTGAACCGGTCTCCACATTCAAAGTTAGTTGGAGATGTACCTTACAGGGTATTGATAGGAGAACATGCAGATTATGAGAAACTCAGAATATTCAGATGCACAGCGTACTATCATGTCAACGAGGGAAAGCTTGATGCGAGGGCCAAGAAGGCTATATTCTTGGGGTATGCGGCAGGTGTAAAAGGCTATCGCCTATGATGTGTAGAGGATTCTAAGTTCATAATCAGCAGAGATGTTACTTTTGATGAGAACCCCATGATAGCTTCGTTGAAAGCTACAGTGCCCGGTGGTGATGATGTTGAGACTTCAAAGTCTCAAGTTGTTGACATAGAACCTAGAGATCAACCTGGTTCTAGGTATGTTCAAGAGGAGCATCATGCAGACACTCAAGATGAGAGTGATGTTGGGCTTGAATAAGAGGCGGTTCAGCAAGAGAATGTACAGGCACAGCAACAAAAGCAGCTTGCAGATAACTTGGCATCCTCTAGGCCACGCTGTACTTACAAGCAAGTTCTAAAGTTGGGGTCAGACAAGCCTTTGAGGCACTATGGGCAGACAAATTTGGTTGAGTATGCACTCTCGGTGGAGGATGATGAGCCTACCACTTTCAAGGAAGCTATTCTAAACGACAATAGTGAGAGTTGGTTGGCAGCAATGGAAGAAGAGATGGAATCACTTCACAAGAACCAAACATGGGAGGTTGTCCTATTGCCCATAGGTAAGAAAGCTATTGGTTGCAAGTGGTTGTACAAAAAGAAAGAGGATCCTACCAAGCTCGGTGGTACAAGATTCAAAGCAAGGTTAGTGGCTAAGGGGTTTGCACAAAGAGAGGGAGTTGACTACAATGAGATCTTTTCTCCGGTGGTCAAGCATACTTCCATTCGGGTGCTATTGAGTATTGTTGCTCATCATGATCTTGAGCTGGAACAACTCGATGTCAAAACCGCCTTCTTGCACGGGGACTTGGATGAGGAAATCTATATGCATCAACCTGAGGGCTACAAGGTTGAGGATAAGGAACGTCAGGTATGTCGCTTGAGAAAATCAATTTATGGATTGAAGCAATCTCCTCGACAGTGGTACAAGCGATTTGACTCCTTCATGCTAAAGCATGGTTTCTCCAGAAGTGAGTATAACTGTTGTGTTTATATTCGAAAACTTCGGGGAGGTAACTATATCTATCTTCTTTTGTATGTGGATGACATGCTTATCACTTCGAAAAGCAAGGTGCAGATAGATAGGTTGAAATCTCAACTTGGTAAAGAGTTTGAGATGAAGGATATGGGGGCTGCTAGCAAAATGCTGGGTATGGAGATTAGAAGAGAGAGGACGAATCGGCGAATGTTCTTGAGTCAGAAAGGCTACATTGAGCGGGTTATTGCTAGATTCGGGTTGCAAGGTGCAAAGTCGATGGTGACGCCATTGGCTCCACATTTCAGGCTCTCTGGTAAACAATCTCCTACTACAGCGGAAGAAAAGGTACGCATGGATCGTGTACCTTANTAGAGGCCGAGTATATGGCCATGGCAGAGGGAGTGAAGGAAGCATTGTGGTTATGGGGTCTTCTAGATGATTTGGGGATTGAGTAGGATTGTATGGACTTATGGTGTGATAGCCAGAGTGCAATTCACTTGGCAAAGAATTAGGTTCATCATGCTCGAACCAAGCATATCGACGTCAGGTATCATTTTGTGCGTGATGTCATAGAGGAAGGTGATATTTCTCTCTTGAAGGTACACACAAATGAGAACCCAGCAGACATGTTAACCAAAGTGGTAACAAGTAGCAAGTTTCAGTATTGCTTGGACTTGCTTCACATTAGTCCGTGTTGATATGCCCGAGTGGGCGTGGCCCTTCGGGGCGGGGTTGAAATGAGGTGGAGAGTATATGAAGGTGGAGGTGAACTACGGAGGCTTGATCCCGAGTTTTGGGTACGTAGGCAACTATGGTTTGAATGGTGCAGCCGAGTTTGGAGCTTGCTGCTTCTCTTGTGTTCGTCCAAAATTTGAAGTCTATCAAATGATGTACGAGGTGGACAATTGTGAGAAAGAATGGTTGCAGGGAGGCATGCGCCATGGCGCTATGATTGGAAAAATGGAGCAGTGATGCGGGCGCCATGGCGCCCAAGGTTCTTGATTCAATTCTATATATATAGCTGTTTCCCCCTTCATTTTAAGACCCGATTTTGAGAGAGAAAAATAGAGATGGCTTGGATAGAATTTTACAAGTAAAAGTTTGTTCTTCTTGAGTATAAATTCAAAGCCATTTTTTTCTTTCTTTGGGATTAACTTGAGGCTTGTTCAAGTAATCCAATACATTGTTCTTCCAATATACATTGAAAATCATTTCTTCTCCATTTTCTTGTTCTTGAAGTGGTTTGAGATTTTTCACATTGTCAAGTTTGTTTGATCTTGGGCAATCTTTGGGAGGTGTTTTCCCAAGAAAAATGTTCTAAACATAGCCATATTTATGCTCCATTTTTGTAAAAATACATTTTTCTCTTTTTTATTTTTGACCACACATTTTCCAATAAACTAATATTATACGCAAACTCAAAACTTTTTCTTAATATTAAACCACACATTCTCCAAAAAATACTATTTCAAAACACAACTTTCCCCAAAATTTAATTTTAATGGAGCCCAAACAGGGGCATAGCGAGAACTCATGAAAACCTAAGGCAAAATAAATGGAAACCACAAAGAACAAAGATCTCTCATTACACATTTTTGGAAACAAATGAAACTTATAAAATTGAACATTTCATTGTTGAACTAAGCTTAAATCCAGTAAGGTTTACACTGTACAAAAATTTTCAAAAAATCAGCGGCATAGAGATTACTCAGGAGAAATGAAAAACAAGAATGAACTTGTACAAATAAAATTAAATCTTGTAAGGTTTACACTGTAGGGAAATTTTCAAAAATTCAGTAGCATAGAGATTACTCAGTAGATATGGAAAAGTAACAAAAATGAACTTGCTTCTACCTGTGCCAAGGAAAGCGTTCCTCCAAGTTCCATATTATTAAACTGGTTCCCTTTGTTGATCTCTGTAATATACAGGATGGTCCACCTGCATGAGGGAAAAGAATAGAAAAAGGATCTGACTACTTCAATCATACTCCAGTTGGCTCAGGAGGATATAGCTCAGTTTATTAGGAGTCTGATTTATGACTACAACCATTTTTGAACAAGATTGAGATAGAAGACATTTTAATATGAGAAAATGACAAACATTTATAAATATTGAAGTATCTATAATTACAATTTAGATATTAATCGCTAAAAATGAGAATGATCATCACTATGGATTGAAGTAGTAAGTATTCCAAAAAAAATTAGGCATAGTTAAAATGACATCGAACACTTTGATGCACATTTTATGTTTATAAGCACGCAATTCATCTAATGCATATAATACCTTACCCCGAAAACTTTTACTATTATAGAAGGTTGCTCAATAGATAGCAAACAAATATTATTAAGAGCCCATTTGACACACATTAATTTATTTTAAGGTTTGCTACATAACCATTTTCAACCACACATTCACACAATAAAATATTCTCCTTGTATAATAAAAATTTTTCCCTACTTTTTGACCACACATTCCCCTAAAAATCACTATTCAAAAATCCTTTTTTCTACAATAATAGTTGTCAAACAGGCTCTAAACAAAAGAGCAGCTGATTTACATTGAACGATAGGATCATAAAAGGAATAAGACTGCTATAGCTTTTAAAAGAAAATACAGCATAACATAGGCAATAATATTGATGGTGTTGATGAATAGAGGGAAACAAGTTGTTCACCATTAAATGAATATTGGTATAAAATAACACCCAAACGATCTACGATGGTTTACAAGTTGAGTTCACTCACGTTGAATTTAGTGCATTATGATAGAAGTTCCTCAGAGCTGGTATGACAGGAGATACATGTACATCAGGGTACAAACAATCTAAAGCATAATAATCACGGGCCATAACTTCAGTCTCGATTGACCATTTAAACAACATGACCAATTATGGCAAATCTTGCTTGATTCATCCTTCCACGAGCCCATATTTTGTTCTCCTACATGAACCTTTCATATGACTTAAAAAAAAAAAAAAGAAAAAAAAAACACTTTATATCTATATAGAACAAAATGCAACAATTCCATTAAACATTAAGAGACTATAACAACTTCATTCTTTTAATCCAATGTGAATGAGAAATTAATCAACCATAGAATAGGATCACTTGAAATATAAGAATCACTCCTTAAGGTATAAAAATCAGATCTTCAATGACCAAATCTAGTACAGCAAAATAACGTCCAAGTTTTCCATTTTCCAAGAACAATAATTGCCAGTATACAAGGAGACAATCAAAATTTTCACAGCCCAAAACTAACATAATTATCGCATCCCATTAATATTAGCCTCTATGGCCAAAAAAAAAAAAAAAAGGATTACAGAGACTATACCTTTTCCTTTCTAACAAGCTGAAAGCTTTGAACAAGACCAGTAGTTGCAAAAACTTCGTGAAGTGGTTTAGTCACCTAGGTGTGAATGTTTCCGACATACCTGCATTTTCTCGGAAATAAAAACCCAAACCTACATTCACGTAAAATCTTTTGAACATTGTAGTCAAAGATTCGGGGCTGAAATGGTTCCAAAATGTTAGAGCTTCTTCTGTTCCTATAATTCTCATATTCAACAGTAAAATGCATACCAGAAACACCTCTTTTTGGATCAGTTCTGAAAAAGTCCTAGTAACTTGGGGTTGACTACATGAGTCTTCCTTTATTATTGAATGGTCCAATAAAACTAGATATTTTAATCACATTATCATAAAATATTAATTTTGGTGTACATGCCCCTCTTCTAACATGTTTTCTTTTGGGACCTCATTGATTCTTGTGAAAAAGAACTTCTCCGAATTTACACGATACATATCTAACAATTCAAGTCATCATTTTTTCTTTTTTATCTTCAATGAAGTCACCTCGACTTGTCGTGGGTATTCATTTCTGATTTTATCCATTCTTCTATGGCCATATATCCATCTTAAAATTTGTATTCGCCTTAAGAACAACTGCCTTTATCATGGACAAAATTTATTATGAACAAGTATAGTTGATCTAATAAGCGTTGGCAATTGCCTTTTAAAGTGAGTACATATTTCACAAAATATAGAACTCTTGTAGCATTGCTCCATTTCATTATGTGAGGTTGGTATGTAAATTAATCAAGTTGCTATTATCCTTATTCCTTCTTAACGAAATTGGACATTTCAATTAATGTATTTAGTTCTACTTAACCAAAAAACCTATAAATTTCAAAGTACTCCTCCATGCTTCTACTTTACAGTTTATGATGTTTATCTGCGTCTTGGCTCAATGAACTAAAACTACTATAGCTAAAACAAAAAGATTTTGCCACCAAAGTATGCAAAATGATTTCTATAGTAAATCTTTGTGGCTTGAAATTGAACTAATTTTGAAATATATATTGCACCCTCTCTCAAAATTTCACAGTCAGACTTGTAATTGAAGTACTTCTGAAGATAAAATTGTAAATACCTCCAACAAAGTAGTGGTCAAGGTATTAGAAGAAGAAAAATACCTCTCTAAGAAGCACAGCTTCTGGAAATGGCCCGGTGGCTTCATCACGTTTAGGAACAAAGCGATGGTTACTCTCTCTTTCTTTGCTGTTGCCACTGTTAATGGGGTGCCCCTGAACCTCACCTTCTGTAAAGAAAGAGGTCAAAAGCCAGAAGTTCACTTACGCCGATTTGCTGAAACCAAGAAACGATAATTCCCATTTAGAGAGGAGCAGCCACTGGAAAATGGGTTCACCAATAATTTTCCCATTACAAAGAACCGTTAATGGAAAGGAAAGGGTTAAGAAATCGACCTAGGCCTTGCGGTCATTGATCTCGAGCTTCAGGTCCTCTTTCGCAACGCCGGCTTCTGCAACGGATCCTTCTTCTTCATCGTCTTCGTCTCCTTCGCCCTCATCCCCAGAGTGTATGTCGAAGTCCGATGGTATCGCGATCCTCTTTGTCCCCGTCCCCGTCCCCGTCCCCAAAGTTGATGTCCGAGTCCAATGGAAATGGAGATACAAAGGTAAAGCAAGTATGAAGTGAGAGCCGCCCGGCATAGGCTAGTGGTGCAAAGTACAGACGTGAGGTTATCGCACGTCATGCCAGTTGCAGCGTGGGGTTCCATTCTTAAAATATGGAATTGGACTCTTTGTAAACGTAGTATACTCTTATTTCTTGATGTGTTGGAACACATATCATTTACCTCCCTCACAAAATTTTAGAGATAGGAAGGTGGAAGCCCTTAAGATTGGGGTTCAACCTTAAGTTTGAAGTGAGAGACAACTAAAAATACAGGAAGATATACTAAGGCTGCGTTTGAGGAGTCAGTTAACGGACCCCCACCCCAACCGCTAGACCCCATTAACAGATAATTGACTTCTTGTGATTTCTTTGCAGATTTGGATTTCTTCAACAATACAAATAATCTTTTGTTTAAATCAATGAATATTAAAAAAAAAAAAATACATCATCCATCGTATTATAAGCTAACGAAATTAAAATCTAATCAAATAAAATGAAGAAACCTTGAAGATGGAGATGGATGAAGAACCTTGAAGAATGGAGAGGAGATGGAGATGGAGATGGAGATGGAGATGGAGATGGAGAAACCTTGAAGAATCGATTTTTGGTAAGAGAGAATTTTCACTCTTCAAATTTCTAACGTCCAAAATGGGTTAAAATGGATATTGTGAATTTAAAAAAAAAAATTTACGTTTTTTTTATTTTTTATTTTATTTTATTTTATTTTTTATTTTTATTTTTATTTTTCACTTAAGTTTGATCAAAGGTCATTGTGAAAAAATAGGCCGGTCAACTGGCCATTGGCCGCCAATTCCTTATTACACTCATGAATAGTAAAAAGAACTCATTTTTGAATATGAACAATGTTACGCGTACTGGATTTTTTTTACCCAATCTCTTAACTGCTATTCACAATAAGAATGAGAACCACATGTCGGCATTTTTAAGTTCACACGGGACACGCATGCATTGTGAGAGGGGAGGCACCATTCGGTATCCTCATTCAGTACATATGAAATAATCTATTTGAATAGTAGTGTGAAACGGATACTCAATAATGAATAGTTTTTTTTTTGGATGGCCCCTATTAAGGTAGTGTAGACATAGATAGATAGATAGCCCAAGTTATTTTTTAAAGTTTAATCTTTCAACAATTGAGAGTTAGAGCATCAGTTGCTCCATCTTCATATATCATAATTCACGACAATCTCTAATCAAAATTGATGTACAACCTTTCGTTCCTTCAAAATGTTAGAAGAGTAAATTTTGAGTTAACTCTTGAAATATTTTTTAAAGTCCAATCTTTCAACAACTGGAGTTACAACATACGCTGCTCGACCTTCATATATAACAATTGTCTCTAATCAAAATTGACGCGCCGCCTTTCCTTCCTTCCAAAGGCTAGAAAGAGCATATTTGAAGTCAACACTTGAAATTACTTTTAAGTCCAATCTTTCAACAATTGGAAGTTGATACGTTGCTCAACATTCTTTCTTTCTTTCAAAATGCTAGAAGAGTAAATTTAAAGTGTTTGAGCCCCTGTTGAGAATATATTTTGAAATAGTAGATTAATGAAGATTATGTGGTTAAAAAATAAGATTTTTTTTTTTTGAATTTGCGCGTAACATTACTATTTTATTAAAGAATGTGTGTTTAAAAGAAGATAGAAAAACATATTTTGAGAAAAATGAGGATCAAACAAGAAAATTAAGTTGAAAATTTTAAATTATTATTATTGAAACATTGAATGTTTTTGTTTAGTAAAAAATAAAATCTTATTTATATTCATTGTAAGTGATTTTATTTTTAACTTAGAATGCCCTATGTAAAAATTTGATTTAGAACCCAAAATCTTAAGGTTGCATTGTACATGTCTACTCGAGTTTGTAATTTCTATTATTTCCATTCAATTATAATACATATTTTTGCTCATGGTGGTTTGAGCAAAAATGAAGAAGAAAAAAGCAAATAGTGTGTGTGTTTTTTTTTCCCTTTCTTTCTTTCCTTTCTTTCTTTTTTCTTTTTATTTTTTTAAAATTTAAATGCTTATTCATCTTATCCTCGTAAGTTCATTGTTGACGACCAAATGGACAATGACATCCATTGAAAACCAATGACCCACAAAAACTAAATGTCAGGAACATACTACCCAAAGGACCAAGTTGCTACAACCTACAAGGTCATAAGTCGATTAATGGTGCAATATTCCCTTGTCCTCTACAATAAACATTGTTGGTTGTTTATCTAAAAATAAATAAATAAATAAATAAATAAAGCTTGATTTATTTTATTATAATTTATGAATGATTATTTCTGCTAACTACAACATATATGTTCAAAGTCATGAAATGAAATATACACGGGGATCTCAAAGTTGCCAATGATACATTACACATTTACACAATTTATTTCAAGCAAACTCGGTAGGCCAAATTTGAAGTCCCAAATTGCGAAAATTATTCAATCTCTAGTGGGACTTGAGATATAGAATGTGTGTTTTTCATCTCTTTAATTTCATGCCTGCTTTGGCATTTTCGTGTTATATTTTGCATCTTCTAGTTGATTATACTCTCTTGCTATCATGTAATAATTATGTAGTACATATATTCACCACATCATGAGAAACGAGTAAATAGACAAAAGAAAAAGAAAATTACTAATTAATATGGGCATATATAGCTAGTTTCTTATAATGACAAAGAGGAGGTTCTTATTTTAGTATTCTAATGCTGTATTCTTTCCATTATTGTTGGTTATTATCAATGCGTCCGCTTATGTAATAGGACTACAAATGTAATTTAGTGACAATAAAACTTAGGTTGTCATTTTTTTTTTCATTTTGGTTTGAATCCAATCAATGTCTAATTTAATTTGTTTCTTTGGACAATTTTTGCTTTAGCTGAAAGGTGTACCTTTGGTTATTTCGGACAGAGGTAGCTAGATGATGCATCTCGTTTGGAGATATTCCTTGTGTCCTTATTCCTATTCTTCGTAGGCCTGGGGACTTTCTTGGACGTATCTACATATCTGACTTTAATGCACAGAGATACCTCGTTAGATTCATAACTCTCATTCTCTTACATTGCTACATCCAACAATCTCTTCCTAATCCCAGTTGTCTGGTGACTAACAGCCTCAATTTGCTTGCAAAACTGGTCTTCCATCACAGTATTTTTTGGTAGATGGGTCACCGTCCATCGTTCTAGCCAGCTCTACCCGCGTCGATTTCGTTACTGTTGGATTTGATTTGTTTTTAGATGTTATCAACTGCATTATTAGAGGGAGTACACCCGTTGCACAAGAAAAGCAGTGTCGAATTTTCAGATTGCCTTAAAATCTACAATAGTTCTTTTACTAATTTTTCCCTATCGCTGGTTGGATCAGGTTCACAAGATACTATTTTATGAGATAAATCGAGTTCTGTTAGCCATATAGTATGTTTGTGCAATATTTATCTTATTGTCCAATGTTACATCCCTTCCGCGGTATTATATTTTAGCGTTGCATATGATGATAACTTTTCTCGAACCTATAATATTCCATTAATGCTAGCTTCAATACGAGTCCAATATTGATATTATAATTTGACTTTATTTGAAAACTATATTACCAATCAAGTAGTTTACTTTAATGAGCTATAATTGGCTTAAATAAATTAACAATTTCTTGAATTCATAATGCATCATTTAATACGATTTTCAAAATGAGCTTAATATTGATAGGATAATTCTCACTAATTATTTATTTGGCTCAAATAAAAAAAATTAGAGAATTTTAAATTTATTTTCATTTTGGTCCCTCAATATCTCAAAGTATCAAAATGTACTCAAATCAAATTGGTGAGCATCATGTGATTCTTCTTATCACTAATTAATCTTAACTCGTCAAGCACCTCCACACTTTTAAGTGTTGGTAGGATGGAGGATGACATTTTCATAACTCATATAGAGTCTCTTTCATTTTCTTATGGGATATTCTGTTAAGAAGATGATTTGCCATTAAGATGGCTTCCCCCCCACAAGTTCTGAGGTAAACCCGAACTTATCAATATTGTATTCATCATTTCTTTAAGCGTTCTATTTTTTCGTTCGTAATGTCATTCGATTGAGGAGAGTAGGGTGTCGTTATTTGATGAATAATTCCATTTTTGGAATAGAATTCTTCAAATGGTGCTCCATATTCACCTCCTCTATCATTACGAATATTTTTAATTCGTTTGTTAAGTTGCGTTTCAACTTCAACCTTGTATAATTTGAAGGCATCCAACGCTTCGTCTTTACTTCTTAAAAGAAAGATATAATAATACCTTGTACAATCGTCGATGAAAGTTACAAAGTACTTCTTACCGCCTCTAGTTTGTACGAATTTCAAATCGCATATGTCACTATGAATTAGTTCTAGAGGTATCGTGTTCCATTGTATCGAATGGAATGGTGTTTTAGTCATTTTTGCTTCAACACATACTTCACATTTGTGATTAGGATCAATTTTAAGCATCTAAATTAAACTTTGATTCATAAGTTTGTGCATTGATTTATAATTCACGTATCCTAATCGACCATGCCATAAACAAGATAACTCAAGCAAGTAAACTGAATTTGTAATTTTATTCATAACGCCTTGCTTTGGTACAATAGTTAGAACATTCAACTTAAACATTCCATCACACATAAAACATTTTCCTACATACATTTCATTCTTGGATAACACAAACTTGTCGGACACAAATACAAGTTTTAAACTATTTTTACTAAGTAGAAACCCGGATACTAAATTATTGCGTATTTTCGGCACATGTAGGACGTTGTTGAGGCAAGCTCTTTCTCGGATGTCATCTTTAATGTGATTTTACCTTGTCCTTCGATCTTGGAACTTGTAGTTTTTCCCATGAAAAGTTGTTCCCATTCAATTCTTGATAGTTAGAGAACATTCACTTATCGGCACATACATGGCGGGTAGCACCGGTGTCAACCCACCATTCCCTTGTGTTGTCAATCATATTGCACTCAGACACACTGCAGAGAGGCTAATCTCTTATATTCCTTGAGATAGGGTATCATTCTCGACCATGTGGGATTATGCATTCTTCTTTTATTTTTGACATTCGCTTGAGCGATGTCTGGCCTTCCCACAATTATAGCAGTTTCCTTTAAACTTTTTGACTTTCTTGGAGTTATCTCTACGCGGTGCATCATCAGAGATCTTTCGCTTCTTGTTGACCTTTAGCTCGATTTCAACGAAGTTTTCTCTAAGTTGAACAATAGGCTTATTCTTGATCTTCCTATTGTCTTCCTTAATCCGTAAGTGGACGATCAACTCTTCTAAGTTCATCTCTTTACATTTGTGCTTGAGATAGTTTTTGAAATCTCTTCACAAATGAGAGATTTTTCGATGATAGCCACAATTTAGAATGACTCACTCAGTTCCATTTTTTGGGCATGGATGTCTTGCAATAAAACTTAGATCTCTTGCACTTGATTGATTATTTTTTGAATCCACCATTTTGTAATCCAAAAACTTGGCAACGATGAACTTTTTGGTTCCGACATCCTTGGTTTTGTACTTCTTTTCCAATGAATCCTATAGATCCTTAGCCGAGTCTTTTGAACTGTACACACCATATAGTGTGTTATTCAATCCATTAAGGATGTAGTTTTTGCACAGAAAGTCGGAGTGCTTCCATGCATCCAAAGCAATGATCGACTCCCGATTGTTTTCTCCTTCTTGTACAATGAGAGCGGTTTCCTCAAGAAATTTAGCTAGATTTAGGGTAGTGAGATAAAACAACATCTTTTCTTACCATCTCTTAAAGTCTATGTCACCGAACTTTATAGCCATTGGAGGAGCCACATTATTTGCTCTAGATGGGACCAAATTTTCCATTCCGGTTTGACTTGTATTAGCATCAATGGAAGTCATTTCTATTACACAAACAGAAGTTCAACGTAGTAACAACGAGAAAAAATGAATAGTGCACGAAGACTATTCCAAAGTAGAGTGTTTAAAGCAACAACAGCAGCAGATGTACAAATTTGTCTTAAGTTTGTTGTTGCGGGTATTTATTTTAGCGGTATAACGGTTGTATATGTTGTAAATAAACAAAGTTTCAACCCGCAGGAGCGTAGTCGAAACATTATTATTGTAAGCAAAATTTCTAACCCGCAAGAGCGTAATTAGAACACAATGTAAGGATACAAAGTATATGACTAAAATGACCACAAAAATGAAATAAGGAGTAGAAAAAGAAATTCGGGGCGAGTATAACTCTTTCTTTAAGACAAATTATCCCGCTATGGTGCTCATGGTTGAATGGTAAATGTCTCCCAAGATACAACGGATACACAATTGTGATAGCAGCACTTCAAATCACAAGAACGACGAAACTTCGACGAAATTTTCCCTTTAAAAAGGAATATTATGAGAATGAGAGAGATGAATCGCAAGCGAAGAATGGATGTTCAATGCAATGGTGTACTCAAAACTACATCCACAGGGTCTTGTTTATAGATGTAGAAAGGGTACAAATGATATAGTGTGGGCCAAAATCTACATCCTTTCGAAAAGTTGCAATACTTCATTTCTTTCAATTTTGGACCGTAATTTCTCATTCAACCGAAATAGGTTTCGAGATTCCACATATAACACGACAATCTACTTGACGAATAGAATAAGTTGGTCTATTTACTTTTATAATTTGACCATTAGATTAAGTTCGAATATTTGACCGAAACTGACATAAAGTCATACCTCTTCATTTTTCCAGTTTAACCAATTTTCGGTTATTTTTTAACCAATTCCAACAATTTCGACTACTCAATTAAAATTGTCATAGAGAAATCTATGATGTTACATGCACAATTTTAATAAATTTTGGAGATTTTATCATATTCATGTGGATGTTAGATACTGCATATTTTATTGCTCGAATATTTCTTCGCATTCGTTGTGACGTCAAACACCATTAGGAAGTCAACTCCGCAAATTATATGCAAATATGCTGGTGCTTGTTTTGATTATCTGACATTTGCAACATGTCTATGTGCAGTGCTTTCTTATGCTTAGGAGCAGGTGAACCATCTCAAGGAATTTAAAGTTCAATCATGGTAGAAAGAAAATAAGTGATTGGACTCGAAATAAAACAATTAAAAAGAGGTATAGAAGAAGTACTAAACGGACCTCAAACTAGAGTCAAGAGACAAATTCGAATACTAAATACCCACACTCGAGGAATATACCAACGTAGCTTACGAGCAAGTCGATCGTTTAGGTTCTAGAGGCGGTCGATAGATAGGCACCCTTGTGCTTAATGCACTTTGCTTGTCAAAGATAACCCGAGGACGGAGAACAAGTCTTTGCATGATTATACATTAAAATCTCTTATCATATTTTAATTAATGGCTAAATTTTTAACTATCTTCTGTTGCTTTATGTCATTAATCATATACAAACATGAGAAATTTTTACTTAAGTCACATGAGAGAGTGACAGATTTTGCATATTAAAGTAACATCAAGACGCCTTTTTCTTTCTTTCTTTTTGTTTTCTTCATTTTTCCCCCTCAAAAGTCGATTCTTAAGTTGGTTTTATCCAAAGTTCTATTCTTGTCCAAGAAAAACTTTAAACACTTTTCGTTTTGTAACTTTTATGACTGGGAAGACTAAAACTGAAGGGCTGACTTTCCTTCCATACTTCATTTTGTATGGGATAGAAAGGCTGGAAATGAAGAGCACCTTCACTTTCCTGCAAACTTCAACTTGTTCATTCAAGAATAGGGAGGTTAATAGGTTTTTGGGTAGGCTTTTTGTTACGGGATATGCTCGTGGCTAAAATATGATTTTTATCGATCATAGCTAGAGTTTGACTTATTCAAAATAACTTTTTTTGAGTTCATAATACTCCATTACATACGAGGTTCAAATCTAGTCCAATATTGATATTGTAATTTGGTCTTAATTTGAAAACTAAATTACCCACCAAGTACTTTACTTTAATGAGATATAACTCGATTTGGCTTATCTAGATAAACATTTTCTTGAGTTCATAATTCGCCATTTAAGACGGGTTTCGAAACGAGCTTAATATTGATATGATAATTCACACTTCTTCAATAATTAGCTCTTTGGCTCAAATAAATAAAAATATAATTTAATACTTATTTTCATTTTGGTCCCTCAACATCTAAAAGTATCAAAAGGCGCAAAAATCAAAACTGTTAGCATCCTGCAATGCCTCTCATCACTAATCAATCTTAACTCACGATTTTGTCGTCTAAAAATTAATCTCAGTATTTACAATCTAGTCCCCTAAACTTTACAATTGTTGCATTTAGGATCCAATCTCGAGTTTACTATCATAAAACCTACTATTATCATTATGCAAATTCACAGCAATATTCTACAGACTTCTAAAACCATGATTCTTAAAAAATTTCATAATTTACACTTTTATCCTTAAACTTGCTATAAATCACTAAAGTGCACCTTACTCGAGTTTTCGAACTAATAAATTTAGTTGAGTTTTTCATAAATGATTTTAATCTTTTCTAGTTCATGCATTGTGGTTTGTATAATTGCCTGAATTGGAGTTCATTCAGGCATGTTTAACGCACTGTATTAGATGTATAAGTATTAAAATAATTATATCTTATCTTTATTCGATGGTTAGTATAGTTAGTAATTTGATTAAATTAAATTGGGGAGCTTATTCTCCTTCATTTAATCGTATAAAATTAATGTCATGTAGGATGAGTAGTTAATAATTTCATTTGTAAGTAAAAATAATCATTTTTAATCTAAAAAATCAAGTTATAAGAAAATATTTAATTGTAAAAATTCATTTTTAATTGAAAAACCTATGCATAAGTTAAAAAATAATATATGAGTTAAAAATTTTTATGAAATTAACTCAAAAGATATACAGATGCTTATATAAGAAGAAAAATCACTTATAAGTGGGGATGTCAACGAGCCCGAGCCTAAAATTTTAGCCTCGAGCTCGGGTCGGTTAAAATGGTCGAACTTTTTTATGAGCCCGAGCCGAATCAAGCTTTTGCTCGGCCAAAAAATTTCGGTTCGACCTGAGCTTTCGACTAGGGCTTTTTGAGCCAATTCGGGCCTTAAAAAGGTAGAATTTTTTGCCTTTAAAAAAGTTGCAAGCAGCAAACTTGCTGCCTTTAACATGGAATGCTGCGTTGTTGTTGTTGTTGTTTTTTTTTTTTTTTTTTTTTGGGGAAAAAAATAGGGTTTTTTTTTTTTGGGATAAAAGCTAGCGGGCCGAGCCCAAGCTCGGTTTCTTCGAGCCACGAGCCAGGCCGCAAGTCGCCGAGCCTTTTTGACACTCCTGCTTATAAGTTAAAAAATAAATTTATTAATTAAAACATTTACTTATTAGTAAAAAATTACTTATAAGACATAGTTATTAATTAAAATATTTACTTATTAGTAAAAAATTCACTTATAAGACATAAGTCCACTTATTTGTAAAAAATTGCCTACAAGTAAATATACAAGTCTAACAAAAAATTTTGACTATGATTTAAAAAATTAGTTTATAAAATAAAAATTTACTTGTAAGGAAAAAATCAATTGTAAGACAAACATTCAATTATATGTAAAAAAAAAAAAAATAATAAATAAATAAAAATAAAAATAAAAAAATTCAATTGTAAGTATAAAATTATTTTATAACTGAAAATTTACTTTTTAAGTATAATATCACTTATAAGATAAAAATTCACTTTATATAAAAAATTGCTTCTAAGTGAAAAATATTACTAATATTCTTAGCAATTATAAGATAAAATTTCACTTGTACAAGTATAAAAAGTCATTTATACTTTAAAAAAATCCACTTATATATGAAAAATTACTTATAAGTAAAACATTTACTCGTAACTATAAGGTTTATGTAAGTGAAAATTTAACTTATAATTTAAAAATATTTCTAAATTCCTTCTTTTTTTTACCCAAGTTTTTTTTTCGTCAACATGTCTCCCAATTTCTTTCAAGTCATTAAAATCTAGATTTGCAATTTATATCAACTAATTTTCTTTCTCTATACATTAGATCTCTTATCTTATTTTAATTAATGGCCAAAATTTTTAATTATCTCCTTTTACCTTATGCCATTAATCCAAACATGTGAAATTTTAACTTAGTGCCATAAGACAGTGACATATATCGCTTATTAAGTTCCCTAGTCCTACCTTGAAAATCGATACAACGCGAAATAAGGAATTCAAGAAAAAACATTAAGAACACCAAAACTGGAATCCACAAGAGAATGAAATTACATTCACGAAATTTTATTAACTCAAGATGCTAAAAAAATGAAGAAGTAACCTTTTTTGTTTATAAGGATTTATATGAAAACTTAGTTTAAAAGAATTAAAATTGAAAAGAAATCAAAATAAACTGAATGACAAAAAGAGCACTAAAACTTTAAAAGTAGTTTTCGAGTCCTAAACAAACTCGAATGCATAAAATTCATCATAATGTTCAATCCAACTTGCCATTCTCTTTCCGAAAAGGTATTATGTGGTCAAATCGAAGTTTGAATGTCAAATCAGCACTTAACCCCTTTTTTTTCGATCCAACTGTTTCTCAATTCATTCAATCATCTATTCTATATCAAAGATGAAGTAACATTAAGTCACCAAGAACTCGTACTTTTGAATTTTAATGGGATTCAAGTTCTTAAAACGTACCTAAGTTGTATTAAATATTTTATTTGTTGAAACTTGTTGGAATATAGTATAAAAATTCATTATATTTTCGGTTAGTTATGTGTGATTATGATTGAAATTGTCCATAGTTCACTTTGATTCAGGGTCAGATTGATTAGGCTGGAGGACAGACGGTAGCGCCGAGAAAAGATAAAGGAATCAGGATTGGTTTTCCCACATACATGGTTTATAGGTTGAGAACTATGAAATAACCTAACTTAGAAACATGCATATGCATTAGAATTTTAATTAATGATGTGAAAAGGATCAACTTGCGTTGAATTGAATTAATCTGAGAACGTAAGCACTTTTTACTTTTCTAGCTAGAAATTTCTTACTAAGGGTTAAACTTTACACTAAGATTGACCACAATAATCACATATTATGGCATTATTATAGGTAGAAATCTGTTATAACTCATCCGATCACTTCATTATTTTATCAATTATTGATCAATTGGTAGGAGTTGAAAGTATTTTGATTTGAAGAGCAGAAATTGATTGGTCGTAAAAGTAAAAATTGACACTATGCCATTAACCATTGTATCTATTCCTTTTTTTTTTTTTTAATATCCAGGTATCCACCTTACAGTGATTAAATCCTAGAGTTTACACCTTGGCCCCTCAAGCTGCAGACAGGTTAAACCACAGGTTGTGCCCCAAACTGACCAGTGCTCAAGAGCCCCCCAACTGATCTGCCAAAGTGCCAAGCAAGTCATTTCCCATCTTTGCACCTTGCCTTCCAGTAGAGTTCCTGCCTTCCAGGAGAATATCTGCCTTCCAAGAGCATTCCAGGAATCGAACTCACGACCTCTGATCTGTCAGTCTTGAAGCGCCCTCATCTTTGCCAGTTGGAATATGCCCTGGTGGGCACCATTGTATCTATTCCTTGAACTCAAACGTGATGCAAATCAAAGCTAACAATTAAGTTTAATTACATATTTTTTGAGATTCACAACTTTTCAACTTTTATCAAAATCTAATAAAAAAAAGGATTTTAATCGCCACCAAACTGGGACAAAATCAGTATAAATTTGAAACCCCCCCCCCCTCAATCCCTCCTTTTACAAATTCTTAATCCTTGTAATTTTTTAAACTTTGTCTATAATTTGTCTACAAATTATCATATCTATTACAAATATTCGCTTCCCCATCAAATTTTCAACTAATTAGAACCTAAATTTGTATTTTGTCCAATTAAATTGTGTATATAGAATGTGAGTTTATATAATTTCGTGAGTTGATTTCTTCATAATTTGGTGGATTTCAAAAATTGTTATTAAAATTTTCACTTGAATTCATTGTTTCTCATTGTATCATAAATCCACCCCAATCTTGTGGCAGTAAACTTCATAGAACAATACAAGAGAATTAAATTGCCTCACCCAAAAATAAAAAATAAAAATATAATATAAATTGACAACGTTTTACATAATTGAAAAATCCTACAAAAAAATTCCTAGTCTAAACTAACAATTAACCAAATAATTATAATGAATAAAATTTCTCACTCAAGTCTATAACTATTGATACAAAATAAATCAAGTACAATAACAATATGAGATTAAATCTTAAGTTATTTTTTAATTCTACGCTGCCGAATAAAGGTATATATTTTAACATGTTTCCATTGCTGATTTCCCCATGTGGGTCATGCCCAATAAATGGCATCCACAAAATTTATTTGTAGCTAGTCAAATGGATTACCACGTTTCATCAAAGAAACTTGTGTTTGTTCAAATGCAAAATTCTTATACTTATTAAAATATTCCCACAATCGAGTCCAAAAAAACCTTTTGTCTCTGTTCATTTCCATATAATGCTTCAAAACCAACATTAAGACACACTGATACAATTGGAAGTTCCTCTTCCACAATAAAGTTGACACCTCTTAATCTTTTATAGTTGGGTTCTTATGAAGCATTTAAGATAGGTGTGAGAAGGGGAGATGAGAGAGAAAGGGTAAATCTGTAATAAGAACTTAAGGGCCTGTTCTCTTTGTCGTTTTCAAGCCGTTTTCTGTTTTCGATTTTTCAAAACGGTGAAAACGCGTTCTTCTTCTCATTTTCGAAAATGAATTTTGCAAAACAAAAAAAAAAAGATTGCAAAGAAAACAGAAAATGCTGAAAAAGTCATTTTGAGTGTTTTGAGTACAAAACAAGGTAAAAACTCAAAACACGCGAAACAACCTAATTAAAAATCAAACCACTTCTCTCTCTCACGTATCTTCTCTCTCTCTCTCTCTCGCGTATGCTCTAGGGTTCGCACCGCCTCCACTCTCTTCGGCAGCTCCCGTGAAGATCCCGAGTGTCACCGTCGAATAGAGAAAATCGACAGTGAAGAGAAGCATCCTTTCTCTCAATTTCACGGTTCCAAAACCATTTTCCAAGATATCCCCTCACCTAAATCAGGTATGAAGAGTCCTGCTTCTTTAATCAATCTGTTAGTTTGATTTATTCTTGTAAGAATAGGGTTTTTCACTACTCCTCTGTAATTGAAATTATGTTAGAATAGTTGCTTGGTTTGGATGTCGTAACAGTTTTACTATGAAAATCGAACATCCAAATATAGCTTCTTTTAGCCCCATCAAATTCTGATACTTCATGAAACCTAGGGAATGCAATACGGTAACCACACAATTGAAGCTTTTTTTTGCGTTTTTATGCTTATGTTGGCCCAGGTGATTGAGTATTGTAGCAATTGGAAACACTTATATTACAAATAGAAGGAAATTTAGAACAGCCGAATCAGTTTGTTCGAGAATATTAGAACCATTTTTATTTATATGAATCATATGATAACCCTTCACACGTCTTAATAGTGTTTGATGAAATTCCTATGTAGGTTGAGTTTATTTTGGTCTTATGAATCTGAGAGTGTTCATTTACATGCTTGTTTGTAATTTATGAACTTGAATCTTTGTCCATCTAAATTCTGTTTACTTGTTATCAATTACAGTGACATGCACTATACATTAATCTCTCCATAAGAACCTCCTCATTTTGTTATTAACTCATTATACATTCGGTTTGGGACTACTGTCATACTCTGCTCTGAGAAAGAATCGAAATATTGATATCTACAAATAACTACCGCAGAATATGATATAGGAGTGCCTCGTGGGATTTATATTCTGATTGTGAAACGATTGAAAGGTTTGGGAGCCATTCATGAATCTTTTTATCTAGAATATATAATTGCTTCTAATACTTTTGTTGAAGAATAAGTTTGAAGGAGTAAAATCAGTAAGTAGATTGGCAATAGATGAGTTATAGGAAGTGGCAGGGTCTGCACTCTGTAACTTGCATTCCCGGAAAATGGTCGGTCCAAACGAGAGGCCTATCATCATTTTATGTCTGTTCTACGAGATATCTTGAGATAAGGAATCTTAGTATAGAGCAACATGACAATGTCTTATGTTTGAAAAATAACAATGAATGTTGCATAGAATCTTTATCTATGCACAGGCAAAATATCTATTCCTTTTGCTTTGTTATCAATTTCTAGTCTTGTTACATAAGACTATTTAATCTTCAACCTAGCTTATGGTAATATATCTAGATTCTGTAGTTATTGATGAAGATCTCTGCTCGTCAAATACCTAAAACTGCCAACCATTTGGAACAACTTCGTCACACTATAGAACAAGTCGGATTTATGTATGTATGGGAACATTTTCTGATTTCAATTTAGTCCTGTCATTGTTTTGATGAAATTTAGTGTGATAGTTAATTGCTCGTCACCTTGACAATATGAAAGTTTCGATTTTTCATTCATGAGACAGTCTCTTATTATTGTATGCCTAGGATGCTGTGCATGGTAGATGTGTATGTGCAGGAGGCAGTGTATTCAAAAGCTACTGATTTAAGCTCTTGAGTACACAATTTACTAGTTACCCTCATGGAAGTATGGAACACTATTGTTGAAATACTACATTAATGACTATGGTTATATTTTGTTCACAGTATGGCCAGTGAATCAAGTGATGATGATTTGTTAAATATGGATGATTCGGAAGGAAATTTTGGAGATTTCATGATGCTTCGTTGCTTTGCTGCACACAAAGGAAGTACCATTGGTAGGATACCTTGTAGAACATCATTGCTTACGGGAAAAATGTACGTGCTCGAAATTTTGAATGGACATCTGGAAGTGTGTTATCGTAATTTTCGTATGCAGAAACACGTTTTTATGAATTTTTGTGATACTTTAAAAGAAAAAGGGTTGCTATATGATGGGAAAAAAGTGAGTGTTGAGGAGGGTGTTGCTATGTTTTTGATGATTGTAGGGCACACGACACGATACAGTATAATT
>NC_036243.1:26324647-26328194 GCF_002742605.1 Olea europaea var. sylvestris | reverse complement strand
ACGATCAAAAAATCAATTAACAAAATTCCTACCAAACATGCACAGTTTTGTCATACTTACCCAAACAAATAATGGAAAAATAAAATCCTAACAAAGATATTATCCCACTTGTTTAATAAATTATAAATGCACAGGAAAAATAAGGTCGGTCGCCTGGTTCCCTGACTCATAGACGTACTCGCAAGTCGCAAATTGTCTTTAAATTTTAAAATATCTATATTTAGTCCTTAAATTTTATATTATTTATGCCGTTGGTCCTTGAAAATCAATTTTATGATCCACACAAAAAAAAAATTAGATTGGTGGGGGTAGAAAGATTAAGGTAATCACACAAATTATATATCAACCTCTTGTTTGTTCCTCATTATTTTTAAAATACATTTTTCTTTATTTTCTTGTCAGTCACACATTTTTCAAAAACTTTTTCTTATTTTTTAATAACACATTCTCATTCAATCTACGATTCCAAAATGAATTCTTACAATAAAATGGGACTCAAACAAGCTCTATGTTCTAATCACTTGTATCATCATCATCATCATCATCATCATCAACAATACCTCATATTGCTCGCAAACAATATTTTGGTGTCTGGATTCAATTTGAGAATGACATCCACCAAATTTATTTGTAACTAGTAGAATGGTTGATCACGGTTCATCAAAGAAACTTGTGTTCGTTCAAATGCAAAATTCTTGTACTTGTTAAAAAAATTCTTACAATCGGGTCCAAAAAAGTCTTTTGTTTTTGTTAATTTTCAGATAATATATCAAAACTAACATTGAGACTGTTGGAATGTGGAAGTACAATTACCTAAAAAAAATAATAATAAGATCGTCTAGATGTTCACGTGTATATTATATAAAGAATAAAATATTTGAACTTTTATCTAAATTCGATTGTTACTTCATGAACTAATTTTAAATCAAGAACTTCCAATTTTTTAATCACAATCTTCAAACTTTTAATCTAAAGAATTTGATGCTCCAAATCTTCAAGTCTTCTATGATATTTTTCAACATTAATACTATATCGGTGGGCGGACACCTCATTTTAACTAAATTAAGAAACTATTTTTTGGACTGAATATGTGAATAACATAAGAAGAATAAATTCTCTCTCTCTCTCTCTCTCCAAATCTAACCACTATAAAACTATTGCATTCAACTTTTTTGTGTTCAATTAGATGTCTAGGTTCTATCTAATCTTTATTTAGAGAGATAACATAGTTCCAATCCATTAGATTAACCGTTAAAAAAAGAAGAAGTTAAAATTAGAAATAGGTAATTGCAGTTGCAGCACTTAAACTTTTCATTTTTTTGTAAATTATATTCAAACTTTTTATTTGTGTCACGTACAATCTCAAACCTTTAAATTTTTATTTTCATAATGTTTTAAAGGTTGAGATTGTCAATGGTGCATGTAAAATTTTTTGAATATAATTATTAAAATCAAAAGTCAAAATGTATGTTATCTCATCATCTGTTAAACTAATAGTACATTTAACATAAGTGGCCTTGCAAAATAGGCCTAGCAGGTGACTCTTAGCTACCTAAACTACATTAAGGGTCTATTTGATAGGCCTTTTTTAAGAAACTTGGAAATGAAATTTCATTTTCCATGTTTTGAGTGTTTGATTTGCCAAATTTTCCAAGTAATTGGTTTTCTAGCTTTGCCTTCACGTGATCGGCTTTTCTTTGGTTTTGAGGAATTCACTTTCTCATAGAATTGGTGGAAATTGATTTTCCATACAACTTTTTTTTTTTTTTTCAATGAAAACAAATTTTATGAATAATTGTAAAAGAGAATATCCTTTAAATTGACAATTTTATATAAAACAAAGTCAAACGAATACCAAAATATAGATGATTTTTGAATTTTATATTTTTTTCTTTATTTATTTATTTTTTGCAATGGAAATAAATTGTAGGAACAATTGTAGAAGTGACCCTTAAATTGACAATTTTTATGAAAAACAAAGTTAAACGAACACCAAAAGATACTTTTATTTCAACATTTTTCAGGTGAAAAATTATACAAATCAAACACTTTTAGTTGACAATTCTCAGTAAAACAATTTTTAGACAAGTCAATTCCCTAGAATTCATTTTCTTTCCACTCAAATTTCATCTTTGCAATCATCCGGACCCTAACTAAAAAGGAGAGACCACTAGAGAGACATAAATGTAAGCAGGACAGTTTAAAGACATCGGAGCATTAACTATTGTCAATACACATCCCTTTACAATAGAGAGAGAGAGAGAGAGAGAGAGAGAGAGAGAGAGAACACGCAGAATAAGCAGAAATAATGAAGCAACCCTCATATAGCACCCAAATGTTTCTTCTTAACACTTCCAACATCGTCAAAGCAAATCCCACGTATTTTCTTTAACATCACAAATCAGACTTTAACATCAACGCGTTGGTCTCGTCCGTGTATTTTCTTTTCATTTGAATGCGTATCGAACTTTGATCATATTTTCCGATTGCCTTCAATTTTCAAATCTCTTATACTTTTTAAGGAGGTAATCAAGTGATGAATTGGCCATCTAATTTGATAAATTTGGTGATCATTTGAAATTTTTTTAAAAAAATTTTGATGATAAATTGAATAACGATTTGATAAGTTTGATGATCATTTGAAAAACTTCTAAAGTTTTATGGTCAATAAATAATAATTTGATAAGTTCAGTAATCTTTCGAAACTCTTAAAAGTTTAAAATCAATGAAAAACTTTATGTAATATTCAATGTCCAATTAGTTTTTTTTTTTTTTTTTTTTTTTTTTTTTAACTCTAAAACTTCCTTCACTAACAATCATATTGTTAAACACCCTTTTTCTCTTAAAAAGGAGGTCTTAGTTGGTTTTTCCCAAAATTTATCGTTCCTTGAAGAAAATTGAAAACACTAGTACTTGTATTAGTTGAGTAGACTATGTTTAAATTCAATCGTGCTTGAGGGTAATGCTTTTGTACACGGAGGTTACCCACTAAGAACATGGGGGCAGTGGAAGAGGTTACGTGGAACACGTGGCACCATAACCATCCGGCCTTCACATGACTCCAATCGCCTATAAATACTCCAAAAGACGAAACAAGTAAAAATCTTGGAAAAACTTTAGTTATTGGAATATCTCCTTTTATTCTAACTCTCCATATTTCGATACTAATTCTCACATCAGAGGTACAACGGGGAAGAAAGCCCCGACCTCACTTTTGCAGATAACAATTGGTCATCGGAACGTCGGAAGCACCCCACACCGTCAGGAGGGCATGTAAATAATATTCCTTCTTTTTCAACCACTTTTTTCAAAAAAACATTATTTCACCCATTTTCAACTATACAAAATGGGGCCCAAACGGGGGATTATAGATACGATTAGCGTATAATCGTTGAAAATTTTGTAAAGTTAGTTTGTTATCGAAAATCTAGAAATATTAGTTTCGAACGAACTATTTTGTTACGTCGTAACATTTGCTACGATTGGTCATTTCGCACACCATTAACGACATGAAATATTAGACCATGAGTACTTCAAAATAATATTA
>NC_036243.1:26321807-26324547 GCF_002742605.1 Olea europaea var. sylvestris | reverse complement strand
ATTGTCAAAATAATTTTGTCGTATGTCAAAATATTCTTATACTTATGAATTTAAAGATTGATGTTACATGTTCGCACACTTTGACAACCCACCAAGGCTCACAGTGAACCACGTGGCCCACAAATCGAGGTCCACAGATTCTGAAGCCCATAGGCCCTTTGAAAGCGGACAAGACCTTGTTTGCCGAAGCTCCTTAGCTGAGGTGACAGCATCCGAAGCACCAAGCAACATCTTCCATAGACACCTCTCCCAAAAGATCTTCTGCACAAAGATTTTACTTGAATGATTGATACGACGTTTGTCATAAGTGTAAATGTTAAGTCTTCTCACTAGCAAAGGCGGCTCTGCCAATCAATAAATGTATAACAGGCTAGGTGCGACTGATCAGCTTACAATTTGACATGTAAACTAACCGGATGAGGCCACGTGTACCCCGAACCAAAGGTCACGATCTAACTTGTGACACTATAAATACTCCTCCATGTACCTCATACAAGGGCGAATGCAAGAATCAATACAAGAAATCATATTTTACTCAACTCTCTCTTGCTTATTATTTTGCAGCACAAACGAGTCCATACATATTTAAATATACATTTTCAAACATCGATTGATAATTATTGTACAATCGATCTACGATCATATCGCCGGATTCCGAACGTTCTCGTCCCACGTCGTTGAGCTACTCTCACGCTCTTGATCTGTCCTTTTTAGACCGTCCACGTGTCTTGGTGTGTTGGACCTTCGCTTACGTGTGCTCGGGTGGGTCCAGTATTTGTTGGTAACGTTTATTGGGGTCAACAGATTGGCGCCGTCTATGGGAAACCATACCATAATTACGAACAACTTTGTAGTAAAAGTTTATCAAAGAGGAACATTTGGGCATCCCCTTGAAAAAGAATAAGAGGAAGCCCCACGACTTATCAAAAATTTGAAGGGTAAGATACAAGGAAAATGAGTTCAAACGAAGATATACCCCCCAGGAGGGTAAGAGAAAATGCTAATGTGCCCCCTCAAGCAGCATCCCCAACAGCTCGGCATAGACCCCATCATAATCACCGAAGAGGTGGAATGCATGCGACGACCCGGTTGTCAAGAGAAATGGCCGCTACGACAGCTAATATAAGGGACATTGCTAGCCAAAACATGGCTATGAGGGAACTTATGGCCCAAATGCAAGGCTAGGGAGGCTTTCATATTCCTCCATACGCCCTTTAAGGGCAATACCAGCAAGAAGATGAAGTTCAAAGCCATAGGGCTACCTTACTAGACTATAGCCGAGGTGTAACCCATTCGAAAGGGAAGTAGAAGTTGGCGTTTCCTCCAACTACGCTTCTGGCCAACCTACTGAGGCCCCTTTTCACCATGATAACTTCCTACCTCCGTACGAGCAAGAGCAAAGACATAGGAGGTTAGGCAGTGTATTTGACAGAATCAGCCCCGCTGAACCGAGGCTCAGACAACAGCAGCATCACGAGCCTTGGACGAGGCCACCGCCTCCACCTCCAATGCATTAACAGCTGGAGGAAAGGCATGAAAATGCCCCCGGTGTTGTTCCGCCTAGAAATAGGCGCCAAAAGAGGGAGGAAGAGGCTAGGAATCGTCGCGGAACCTCTCATCAACAACCGAGGTATGAGGCTGAAGAAAACGATTCTGATGAGCAGCAGAGGTCCTGTGACTTGAACGATGATGATGAAAACTTGCCATTCTCAAGGGAACTAACGAGCGCCCAGGACCCGAACCACTATGTTATGCCAAAAATACCAAAATATGATGGAAGAGACGACCCAGAGAAGCACCTGAATGCTTACAAAACTCACATGAGCCTAAGAGGTGCCACCCCAGCTGTGAAATGCAGAGCTTTCCACTTAACACTTAGCGAAGCAGCTGAAATTTGGTATAGTAGGTTACTAATTGGGAGCATAAGAAGTTGGCCCGAATTCAAGAGGACCTTCTTGAAGAGGTTTGCTTGAGCAAAGAGGGAGAGGCCCCCATCCAACGCTTCCAAGATATGAGACAGACACATGGGGAGTCCCTAAAGAGCTTTCTATCACGTTTCATCGATGAGATGACATATTGTGTGCAAGTCATCGACCGTGAGGCGTTATCTGCATTGAGAGAAGGTTTGAACATGAACACGCTATTCTAGAGGGACGTGTAAAATCAAGATCTCACCACCTATGATGCCCTACTCGAGATGATGAGACGGGAAATCATCAATGAAGAATTGATTGAGCATAAGAACAGAGTGAATAGAGGCCTCCCACCTCCTCAAAGGCAACGTGCAAGAGGACCGACCTCCTATTTAATGGACTACTAGATGAACTAAGCCGGTAATGAGAGTTCTGGGCAAGCACTGGCCACCACCACTCTTATCACCGTTCCTACACTGGCATATGAGGATATCAACCCAGTAGATGGGAACTCCGCAAGGATCCTGTAGAGGTAGAGGACGAGGCCGAGGTTCAGGACCTAGAAATAGGTCGAATCAAAACCCATCTGGATACTGTGTATACCACCGGTCCTATGGACATGACACAGCAGATTGTCGAGACTACGTTCACCACTCCTGACAAGAACCCCCAAGGGATAGAAATGCATCACCCCAGGCGAATAGGTCCCCGCCAAGGTACGATAACCGACTTGGGCGTGAAGAAGCCGCTCCACGTCAAAGGAATATCTCTCTACGACGAAGGGAACGTGATGCGGAGAGGTCCAGGGAAGGGTGCGGACATCAAAG
>NC_036243.1:26316211-26318412 GCF_002742605.1 Olea europaea var. sylvestris | reverse complement strand
GAGATAACAAACGACGAGCTTCGCAGGTGTGACCTCGACTTCATTGATGAAAGGAGAGATGACGCCCAGCTGAAGCTCGGCACATATCAAAGAAAGATGATGAAGTACTTCAACTCGAAGGTGAAGAAGAGGTCATTTCGAATCAACGACTTAGTCCTTAGGAGAGTCTTTCTCTTTTCGAAGGAACCTGGCACCGGTTCTCTGGGCCCGAATTGGAAAGGTCCATATAAAATCAGGGAAGAAATCTGACCCGAGACCTACTGGATTGAAGACATGAATGGCAAGGCACAACTCCGTCCATGGAACATTGAGAACCTCATAATCTATTATCAATGAATGCACTACCTCACTGGACGATCTTTCCCAACCTATGTAACACTTCCATGATTCAATCAAATTATTCATAATTAAATTCAAGTCGCATTACATCGTCACCTCAAAGGAGAGGCCAACGTCCCACATTTGGGCCACCTCTTTCGACTCCGAGGTGCATGCACATGCCTCCCTTTGGCGAGACTGAATGCCACTGGGAGAAGCCTCAGCATGGCTGAACTATCCACCATATTGGGAAGCGTCATCACCTTGGAAGAGAGGCCAGCGTCCCACATTTGGGCCACCTCGTTCAACTCCGAGGCACATGCAAATGCCTCCCTTTGGCGAGGCTAAACGCCACTGGGAGAAGTCTCAGCATGGCTGAACCATCCACCATATTGGGAAGCGTCATCACTTCGAAAGAGAGGCCATCGTCCCACATTTGGGCCACCTCATTCAACTCCGAGGTACATGCACATGCCTCCCTTTGGCGAGACTGAACGCCACTGGGAGAAGCCTCAGCATGGCTGAACCATCTACCATGTTGGGAAGCGTTATCACCTCGAAAGAGAGGCCAGCGTCTCACATTTGGGCCACCTCATTCGACTCCGAGGCGCATGCACATGCGTCCTTTTGGCGAGGCTGAATGTCACTGGGAGAAGCCTCAGCATGGCTGAACCATCCACTATGTTGGGAAGCATCATCACCTCGAAAGAGAGGCCAACGTCCCACATTTGGGCCATCTCGTTCGACTTCGAGGCGTATACACATTATGCACAAGGCTCAACTACTAGCTTCATGCAACTACTTTTAGAATTAGACAACAATATTCCCAGTTCGGATGAAACACGGTGCAGTCAGGATCCATTCAGGTTACAATTATTAAGCTTAAGTACAATTCATTTGCTTGAGTCCAACTGTTCATGGCTCATGAGGCTTGCTTACAATTTACTTGTTCAAGTTATTGGAGTTAGGATACCAAGTTAAAGTTATTTAGTCCTTCAAACAACATTAAGTTCAATTGCTTGACAAGGCCAATGTACTTTGGAGAAAACAACATTGAATGAAAAAGGATATTATATTGATTTACAATCAAGATTACAACTGGGGGGCCCAAGGCCAGTACATCAGAAATAACTGAAAAGAAAATTATCCTAAGCTTGCAATGACGGTGGAGGTGCCTCAACAGCCGAGGCCTCCGTAGCTTGAGCATTAGAACTTCCTTCTTCTGCCTCCGCCACTTCATCTCCAATGCTTCATCAGCCGGGGTTTGAGGCACTTCATCCACAAACTCCGACCTCAGCTGTGACAGGTCTTGGTTTGGGTAAAGCTCCTCAACCCTCTCCATCATCTCAGCATAAGCAAAATTTCTCCAGTAAGTGCTGAAGTTCTTGTACTCCTCAGTATTGTGGAAGTTGGCGATGTAGTCTTTCATCCCCTCCTCCCTTGCATTATGGGCCTCCTCTCTAGCCTTGGTTGCATCATCAACATACCACTTAATTTGGCCCTCAATGAACTTGTAAGCATCTTGGGCCCCTGCCAGCTCCATATTTGCTTTCTCCAAGGCTTCAGCAGTCACCTTTTGGTGGTCATTGGAGATTTCCACTTTCTTAGTCAAGGAGGCCACCTCGCACTGGGACTCATATACCTCCTCCTTCAGCACCTCGATTTGAGCCAAGGCAGACTCCAACTTGGCCGTATCTTCAAGTTTCTAAGCCCTCGCTTCATTCGCCTCGACTCTAGCCCCCTTCAGCTCTTTTGCAAGGGAAGTCGCCTTTTTCTCCGAGGACAAGGTCCTCATTTGAAAGTTAGTGAGGGTCTTCCTACACTCCAGTGCGAGGCTAAAAGTCCTCACACTTTGACTCGCGAGGGCCCTCGTCAAGTCTGTG
>NC_036243.1:26305981-26313669 GCF_002742605.1 Olea europaea var. sylvestris | reverse complement strand
TTTCGTTAATTTGAAACAAATACACTCGTAATTGAAAACAACACTCTCTGAGGGATCGACTGGAACTTAAAATGTCCATTATATTACTTGATCGCGACCCGTGCACTTGCGGCGTGCCATTTAATATCGATCAGTGACCAATTCCCTACCCGAGGTGGATTCCATTTCAGAAAACGACTAAGAACACAATACAAGTGATGTTCTGTAAAAAATACCTAAGGGATTACCATGCCGACGAAATGTTGCCGAAAAATCAAGGAACAAAGAGCTTCGATGCCCAAAAACTTTAAATTTGTAAGAGAAAATTGGATTGCAAAGGGTAGAAAATCTAAGACAATGAGGGTCTCTTGCCTTTCATAAAGGGCCAGGACGAACCCCAACCGTCTGATCAAAGCCCATCCAATCTGAACCCTTCATTCCTAATCAAATCCGAGGCGTAGAATTCAAACGGTTTTTCAAACCTACGCCTCAGATTAAAGCGTGTCCCCCACACTCCTCCTCGAACGCGTTTGATCTAGAAGCTCCAGCTGTTCTCATGATTACGGTTTTAATTCGACGGCAGCAGGCGCCTTGGAAGTTGTAATGGTTCAGCCATTTTTCCTCAAAAATATACGCAAAATATCAAATCATTGGCACAACGGTCGAGGAACAATTATTGTCAATGAGCCTCAGAATTTAGCCATCAAGCCTCGTAGGTTCGATTCCTCAACCACCTCGACTTCCTCACCAGAATTCAGCCAACAAGCCTCGTAGGTTCGGTTTCTTAACCACCTCGACTTCCTCATCAGAATTCAGCCATCAAGCCTCGTAGGTTCGATTTTTCAACCATCTCGGCTTCCTCATCAGAATTCAGCCATCAAGCCTCGTAGGTTCGGTTCCTCAACCACCTCGGCTTCCTCATCAGAATTCAGCCATCAAGTTTCGTAGATTTGGTTCCTCAACCACCTCGACTTCTACATCAGAAATCAGCTATCAAGCCTCGCAGGTTCAGTTACCCAGGCTTCATCATTCTCATCACTTCTTAGACAACAGCAAATCTCTAACTCCAACCATGATATTAATATCTATATTTGGACTTGGGGGACTATTATTTGGAGTATACAAATTTTAAAAAAATTTCTTTCAACTAGCTGGCTGGCCTCACTTCATCAAAGTCCTCGCATTACATAAATGACTATATTTGGACTTGGGGGACTATTGTTACGTGTTCGCACACTTGAGCAACCCACCAGGGCCCATAGCGAACCACGTGGCCCACAAACCGAGGTCCACAGATTCCGAAGCCCTCAAATCGAGGCCCATTTATCCTTGCCTCATGAGGAACTCTGAAGCCCATATGCCGAGGCCCTTTGAAGGTGGACAAGGCCCTGTTTGCCGAAGCTCCTTAGCCGAGGTGACAACATCTATAGCACAAAGCAACATCTTCCATAGACATCTCTCCCAAGAGATCTTCTGCACAAAGATCTTACTTGAATGATTGATAGGACGTTTGCCATGAGTGTAAATGTTAAGTCTTGTCACTAGTAGAGGCGGCTCTGCCAATCAATAATGTATAACAGGCTAGGTGCGACTGATCAGCCTACAATTTGACATGTAAACTAACCGGATAAGGTCACGTGTACCCCGAACCAAAGGTCACGATCTAACTTGTGACACTATAAATACTCCCCCATGTACCCCATACAAGGGCGAATGCAAGAATCAATATAAGAAACCATATTTTATTCAACTCTCTCTTGCTTATTATTTTGCAACACAAATGAGTCCATACATATTTAGATATACATTTTCAAATATCGATTGGTAATTATTATACAATCGCTCTACGATCATATCGCCGGATTCTGAACGTTTTCGTCCCGCATCATGGAGCTACTCCTACGCCCTTGATCTATCTTTTGTAGACCGTCCACGTGTCTTAGTGTGTTGGACCTTCGCTCACGTGTGCGCGGGTGGGCCCGGTATCTGTTGACAACGTTTATTGGGGTCAACAATTGAAATATTTATTTATCTACAAATATAATTTCAAATCTTAAATTATTTCGCATGGATTATGATTCGGTTTCCTCCACTATTAACAAAACAAGACAATAAGCTAAGGTCAAAAAGTGTTTATCAAAAAAAAGAAGAAGAAAAAGACGAATAGAAAAGGAGTGACAGGACTAGATGAGTAATAGAAAGAAGTCTCAAGGGCATTTGAGTCTTTTGAAAGAAATTCCGTCGGCCTCTTACTGTAGTTAAACTTCAATCGTGTCTCGGGTTAAGGAAAGCGTCGGTGACTCAGTGAACGTTGTGAGTCAGCTCAATCTACTAAACATTTGGATACGTACAGAATATATTTGTCCGAAGAAAAAAGTGTCGAGAGAAAGAGAGTAGACTGGATTGGTATATAAGCTATAGATGCCAAATCCAATGCGTCTCGAATATCCGGGCGAGAGTTTTAGTGAGAGAAAGTGGAGAGAGAGAGAGAGAGGTACCGACCAATGGGGGACTCCAGCGACTATGTTTCCGTCGATGTGGAGTGCACTTATCTTCCCGGAAAGGTCAAACTTACTCACATTATACATGCATTTTTATGCATATATACACTGTGTATGTGCTTATATTTGTGTGCAAAGTTATTTTATGAACTTCAATTTAATGTAGAAGTTTTGAATTTATGCTGATAAACGAGGTGAAAAATTAACTTTTTATGAATTTATCGAAGAGGTTTTATTGTATTCTTTTCTTTTTTGGGTTCCACGAAAAATAGTTCATTATACCATTGTTTTGATTGCATTTGATTGTAGATTGAGCTGCGATCATAGTTGGATTATACATAGATGACATTTCCCCCTAAATTTGTTACTCTTGCTTAATGTGAGTCTTTATATCAACATAAAAAGATGATATATAGTAATATATGTCACCGACTTGGCTCTTGCGCGTTCTTGGTTCAAGCGTGTCTTCAAATGTATTGTGGCCGGAGTGTGATTGTGGATAATTTTGGAAGTTTTTGAAAATTATGAAAACTATATCTTACTTCGCAAATTTTTTCTAGATTATAATTGGTTTGCAACTTATTCAGATTATTGAAGTTATGAAGAATTAAGTATATTCTTTCTTCTTCTGTTTTGCTTGTTCACATGTGCTCTGATTCTTAGTTAATGCAATGAAGTTAAAAAAAAAAAAAAAAAAAAGTTGCCCTTTCAATCCTCTCCGAAAGTGTACTGATGAACTAACTGTACTTTTTCACAAGGGACCACTGCAAATGGGAAATCCTGTTAGGAAACCAGATATACCTAGCGTTAGCTTTTATGAAAAATTATTCCTTTTTACAGCATAAGGCACAAGAAATTTTTATCAAATTGAAATAGCTAGTGGAAGATTGGTTTTATTTGTTGTTTTTGTCGTATTTTGTAAAGGATTTTGGCTAACTATGGTTTTGCCTAATTGTTTACAGAAGCATACTGTTAAGACAAGCCACGGTTATGTCTCTGTTACTGTTTTTGGAGACCTGGACAAGCCGGCTTTAATCACTTATCCTGATCTAGCTTTAAATTGTAAGCATACTAATTTGTCATGAAGTGCTGTCTTGAACTTTGATTAATCATATTACATCTCTAGTCTGCATTACCTATCTCGATGTAACATTTTTTTAACTGAGCTATATATTGGCTAACATTTGGGGGGAATGGAAGTGTCTTAGCAAATTTTTCTCATTATTTAGTTGTTTTTGGTTTGAATTCACTAAAGTAATTTTTGTTGTTAAAATTGTAATATTTTCAAGCTCGAAACGATGAGCCGTATGCTTGAGACTGAGCACGTGAAGTATTTCTTAATTATTAGGTTGATATTCCTACATAAATTTTGTAGTTACCCATCTTATGCATGTTCCGCTTTTGGCTTCCCTGCTTCCCATGCATCTTTTTTTCCATTTCATTGATTTGAAGGAAGATTGAATTTTTTAGGAATGGTGTTGACATCTAAATCCTTGTTTGTCTGCATCACTGAACAGATGTGTCTTGTTTCCAAGGACTTTTTTTTTGTCCAGAAGCATTTTCTCTGCTTATCCACAACTTCTGTATTTACCATCTCAGCCCTCCCGGACACGAGGTCTGTACACCGATTGCTTGATTCCTGATGTTGTTTATGCAGGAAAAAATTATTTTGACATGAGCCTTTTTGCGGAATGCTTCTATTCACATCAATTTATATCTGAAACTTATCCAAGAGTATTGCAGTTAGAAGCTGCTGCCATCAGCCCAGATGAACCTGTTTTATCCGTTGATGGTTTAACTGATCAGATTGCTGAGATTCTTGACTATTTTGGGTAATTTCAGTGTTATTACTTCTTAAACCCTCCTTGAATTTTAGTTATTTAAACCCTTTATCTCTTTGATGGTTTTTTGCCTTCATATTCTTTGACATTCAACGATTTTTTGACAATTCTTTTCCTGGAGCGATATATTTTCTGTTTTCCTTTAGACTTGATGCCGTGATGTGCATGGGGGTGACAGCCGGAGCTTATATTCTTACCCTGTTTGCTGTAAGTTTCCCTAGTTCCAGCAGCTGAATGATTGTATTTTGATTCCATACGATAGTTTTTGCTGAAGTTATACTCCACTTCAACACAGATGAAATATACTCGTCGTGTTATGGGTTTGATTCTTGTTTCCCCTCTATGCAAAGCACCGTCTTGGACAGAATGGTTATGCAATAAGGTTAATTTTCTCAACTCATTCCTCCACCAATCTCTTTGGTGCATTTGTGGACTTGGTAATTAATTGTTTGTACATCTTTGGGGGAGGAGAAGGTGAAATAAATTTTTTTCCTGTGTCGCGGTAAACCCTTTGCAGGTGATGTCAAATTTACTGTATATTTGTGGCATGTGCGGTTTGGTGAAGGAGCTTTTGCTGATGCGATACTTTAGCAAGGTGTTCTTTTGGAGTGCATTTCGTTTTTTTCATTCAAATCATTGTATATGGTAAATGTTTTCATCACATTTACAATGATACAACAGGAAGTTCGTGGCAGCACAGATGTACCAGATTCGGATGTTGTTCAAGCATGCAGAAGAGTCAGTGCCTTCTTTTGTTATTTTCTTTATTTTTGGATGCGAGATGGATTGCAAGGGTTGGATTGATATGAGAATTTCACTGAAATTGTTTTGCTTGCAGTTGTTGGGAGAAAGACAAACCCCAAATGTGCTGCGGTTTCTTGAAGCAATTAATGGGTATATTCTTTCTCCTGATGTTTTTATTATAAATGACGAGACTTTGCAGGCATTTTTAAGATGAACATATTGATCATTTGAAAGTCTAATTTGTTGTTGCTACAAAGGTAAAAAGATTTTTGTTAAACATGGACTAGGATATTTTTTTCCAAATACGTGATGCATAATCAATCATAAGCTGCATTGGATTAACTATCGCCTACACTCCAAGGGCATGTTTAATGCACGGAATTAAACAACGCTACACAGTACAGCATTCTTGATTTTAGCTTGCTTTTTTTCTTTTTTTTTTTCTTTTTTCTTTTTCTTTATTTTGGTACGTTGCTGTCAAATGCGGCATGCAAAACAAGCTAAAAAGATTTAATGGTAATAATCTGTTGTTTCACAGGAGACCGGACATTAGCGAGGGCTTGAAGAGACTACAGTGTCGATCTTTGATATTCGTTGGAGAAAACTCTCCTTTCCACTTTGAGGCCCTCCATATGACTTCAAAGCTAGATAGAAGATTCAGTGCCTTAGTCGAGGTATGCTTTAACTGTTTCATCACTCTCTTGTTCACTTTGACAGGGAACAAACATTACTTAAACGTACCCTCTCCTGTTATTCAGGTTCAATCATGTGGGTCAGTGGTCACAGAAGAACAACCAGACGCCATGTTAATACCATTGGAATATTTTCTCATGGGTTATGGTTTCTACAAGCAATCTCAATACAGTGTCAGCCCTAGAAGTCCCTCAAGTCCTACTAGCATCTCACCCGAGCTTTTTTCACCGGAAAGCATGGGATTGAAGTTAAAACCAATCAAAACTAGAATTCCTGCATAAGTCTTGGGTGAAGATGGTAAGCAAGTTCTTGTAATCATATGTAGCAGAGGATGAATATACATGTTATTGGAAGAACGTCGTGTGCCAAGAAAACTCCGGGACGATTGTAGATAACAGAAGAAAGAAAAGACAATTTTTTCTCATTTGTAATCACGAGTATTAGTTGAGAATTAGCGAGTGATCTGTAAATTATTTGAATAATAATTGTTTATGACAATAAAGCAGGCAAGAATAATAAAAGGTGGGAGAAGTTTTCATAACTGTTGTGTTGAATTCTCACTTGGTTTTCTTTCCACTAAAAAAAATGTTCACTTTTGTTCTTTCCAATGGATCCAAGTTATCTTTCTCGACACCCATTGTTTCTTGTCCATGTTTATGCACTACAATAAAGTTAATCTCCACGTGAGAAGCCATACTTTGGAAATTTACAAAAAAAAAAATAAATAATAATAATAAAAATAAAAAATAAAAAATATTTATAGTTGTTTAGCATTTTCACTCAACGAATTAATACAATTACACTTATAAAAGTAAGTTTTAGAATAAACAACTATTTTTCACCGATGAAGTTTACATTATTTACTTTTTGCCTGAAAAATTAAAAATGTTCAAAAAGAGTAACTTTTACTTAAAAGATAATAATAAAATTTTAATCCAAACATATTTTGGGGATTAGGCTTTGCCAAACATGCTCTAAAAAATTACAACATATTCATCATTATATAGCTGATTCAGTTACACTGAACAGATTTTTACCGTCGTAACTTGACTAGATTCAGCAAATAATAATACTTCCATGTATTACAGAATATCTTTTTCTTATGTTAATTCATTTTAAACCTTGTATTCTCAAAGAACATATGATTTCTACAGTTGCTGTCATTTCCTTCATTGTTCCGGCGACCTGTCCGCCTGTTCATCTCCGTGTACATTTCCTCTATCATCGGCTTCCACAGACGAACACGAGCATTTATAAACCAATTGGATACCTGATCATAACCATTGCTCGTAGAAATTAGATATCACCAAAAAAAAGGAAAAAAGAAAAAAGGGGATAGCTTACAAGGAAATATACTACTTTAAAGACAATTTATACACAAAGAATCGAAAAATCATTCAAGCAAGTACATGTTCTTGTATTACAACAGCAAGAACAAGAAAAGATATTCTTAATGCATCATTCGTATTAAATCTGCTTATGTTCTTCTCCTGGTAGGTCCTAAATTTTGATAAAGGAGGGTGCAGCAAAACTGAAAACAAACGAGTAATATGACTAAAACAAAAATGTCAAGCATGCTCTGGTGTAATTTATAGTTTATGGGAATCCAAAGTGAGATTGTGCATTAACCATGGATAAAGTGAGGAGACGGAACGTGTTTTTATAAACACATGAAAGGGTGTGGCACAATGATAAAGTAGCGTGAGTTGATCAGCTGACTTTTAATTGCTGTTTTTGAACGTGTTAGCTGGTCCCTTAAAAAAACGCACCTTTAATTTGCAAAATCGTGTTTCTCCTTTGGACCCTCATGATGATGCCATGTTTCAACCCCATGTTCATTGGATGATTGACCATTTGGTGACTCATATAAAAGAG
Organism: Olea europaea var. sylvestris; assembly: GCF_002742605.1. Taxonomy (NCBI): domain Eukaryota; kingdom Viridiplantae; phylum Streptophyta; class Magnoliopsida; order Lamiales; family Oleaceae; genus Olea; species Olea europaea. The sequence continues at coordinate 26,306,036 of NC_036243.1, read as the reverse complement.
AGTCCTAGGGTTTGAGACTCATGAATTTTCATTCTTCTAGACTCTTCATTTTGCT
>NC_036243.1:26281397-26303694 GCF_002742605.1 Olea europaea var. sylvestris | reverse complement strand
AGCCATCAAGCCTCGTAGGTTCGGTTCCTCAACCACCTCGGCTTCCTCATCAGAATTCAGCCATCAAGCCTCGTAGGTTCGGTTCCTCAACCACCTCGGCTTCCTCATCAGAATTCAGCCATCAAGCCTCGTAGGTTCGGTTCCTCAACCACCTCGGCTTCCTCATCAGAATTCAGCCATCAAGTTTCGTAGATTTGGTTCCTCAACCACCTCGACTTCTACATCAGAAATCAGCTATCAAGCCTCGCAGGTTCAGTTACCCAGGCTTCATCATTCTCATCACTTCTTAGACAACAGCAAATCTCTAACTCCAACCATGATATTAATATCTATATTTGGACTTGGGGGACTATTATTTGGAGTATACAAATTTTAAAAAAATTTCTTTCAACTAGCTGGCTGGCCTCACTTCATCAAAGTCCTCGCATTACATAAATGACTATATTTGGACTTGGGGGACTATTGTTACGTGTTCGCACACTTGAGCAACCCACCAGGGCCCATAGCGAACCACGTGGCCCACAAACCGAGGTCCACAGATTCCGAAGCCCTCAAATCGAGGCCCATTTATCCTTGCCTCATGAGGAACTCTGAAGCCCATATGCCGAGGCCCTTTGAAGGTGGACAAGGCCCTGTTTGCCGAAGCTCCTTAGCCGAGGTGACAACATCTATAGCACAAAGCAACATCTTCCATAGACATCTCTCCCAAGAGATCTTCTGCACAAAGATCTTACTTGAATGATTGATAGGACGTTTGTCATGAGTGTAAATGTTAAGTCTTGTCACTAGTAGAGGCGGCTCTGCCAATCAATAATGTATAACAGGTTAGGTGCGACTGATCAGCCTACAATTTGACATGTAAACTAACCGGATAAGGTCACGTGTACCCCGAACCAAAGGTCACGATCTAACTTGTGACACTATAAATACTCCCCCATGTACCCCATACAAGGGCGAATGCAAGAATCAATATAAGAAACCATATTTTATTCAACTCTCTCTTGCTTATTATTTTGCAACACAAATGAGTCCATACATATTTAGATATACATTTTCAAATATCGATTGGTAATTATTATACAATCGCTCTACGATCATATCGCCGGATTCTGAACGTTTTCGTCCCGCATCATGGAGCTACTCCTACGCCCTTGATCTATCTTTTGTAGACCGTCCACGTGTCTTAGTGTGTTGGACCTTCGCTCACGTGTGCGCGGGTGGGCCCGGTATCTGTTGACAACGTTTATTGGGGTCAACAATTGAAATATTTATTTATCTACAAATATAATTTCAAATCTTAAATTATTTCGCATGGATTATGATTCGGTTTCCTCCACTATTAACAAAACAAGACAATAAGCTAAGGTCAAAAAGTGTTTATCAAAAAAAAGAAGAAGAAAAAGACGAATAGAAAAGGAGTGACAGGACTAGATGAGTAATAGAAAGAAGTCTCAAGGGCATTTGAGTCTTTTGAAAGAAATTCCGTCGGCCTCTTACTGTAGTTAAACTTCAATCGTGTCTCGGGTTAAGGAAAGCGTCGGTGACTCAGTGAACGTTGTGAGTCAGCTCAACCTACTAAACATTTGGATACGTACAGAATATATTTGTCCGAAGAAAAAAGTGTCGAGAGAAAGAGAGTAGACTGGATTGGTATATAAGCTATAGATGCCAAATCCAATGCGTCTCGAATATCCGGGCGAGAGTTTTAGTGAGAGAAAGTGGAGAGAGAGAGAGAGAGGTACCGACCAATGGGGGACTCCAGCGACTATGTTTCCGTCGATGTGGAGTGCACTTATCTTCCCGGAAAGGTCAAACTTACTCACATTATACATGCATTTTTATGCATATATACACTATGTATGTGCTTATATTTGTGTGCAAAGTTATTTTATGAACTTCAATTTAATGTAGAAGTTTTGAATTTATGCTGATAAACGAGGTGAAAAATTAACTTTTTATGAATTTATCGAAGAGGTTTTATTGTATTCTTTTCTTTTTTGGGTTCCACGAAAAATAGTTCATTATACCATTGTTTTGATTGCATTTGATTGTAGATTGAGCTGCGATCATAGTTGGATTATACATAGATGACATTTCCCCCTAAATTTGTTACTCTTGCTTAATGTGAGTCTTTATATCAACATAAAAAGATGATATATAGTAATATATGTCACCGACTTGGCTCTTGCGCGTTCTTGGTTCAAGCGTGTCTTCAAATGTATTGTGGCCGGAGTGTGATTGTGGATAATTTTGGAAGTTTTTGAAAATTATGAAAACTATATCTTACTTCGCAAATTTTTTCTAGATTATAATTGGTTTGCAACTTATTCAGATTATTGAAGTTATGAAGAATTAAGTATATTCTTTCTTCTTCTGTTTTGCTTATTCACATGTGCTCTGATTCTTAGTTAATGCAATGAAGTTAAAAAAAAAAAAAAAAAAAAGTTGCCCTTTCAATCCTCTCCGAAAGTGTACTGATGAACTAACTGTACTTTTTCACAAGGGACCACTGCAAATGGGAAATCCTGTTAGGAAACCAGATATACCTAGCGTTAGCTTTTATGAAAAATTATTCCTTTTTACAGCATAAGGCACAAGAAATTTTTATCAAATTGAAATAGCTAGTGGAAGATTGGTTTTATTTGTTGTTTTTGTCGTATTTTGTAAAGGATTTTGGCTAACTATGGTTTTGCCTAATTGTTTACAGAAGCATACTGTTAAGACAAGCCACGGTTATGTCTCTGTTACTGTTTTTGGAGACCTGGACAAGCCGGCTTTAATCACTTATCCTGATCTAGCTTTAAATTGTAAGCATACTAATTTGTCATGAAGTGCTGTCTTGAACTTTGATTAATCATATTACATCTCTAGTCTGCATTACCTATCTCGATGTAACATTTTTTTAACTGAGCTATATATTGGCTAACATTTGGGGGGAATGGAAGTGTCTTAGCAAATTTTTCTCATTATTTAGTTGTTTTTGGTTTGAATTCACTAAAGTAATTTTTGTTGTTAAAATTGTAATATTTTCAAGCTCGAAACGATGAGCCGTATGCTTGAGACTGAGCACGTGAAGTATTTCTTAATTATTAGGTTGATATTCCTACATAAATTTTGTAGTTACCCATCTTATGCATGTTCCGCTTTTGGCTTCCCTGCTTCCCATGCATCTTTTTTTCCATTTCATTGATTTGAAGGAAGATTGAATTTTTTAGGAATGGTGTTGACATCTAAATCCTTGTTTGTCTGCATCACTGAACAGATGTGTCTTGTTTCCAAGGACTTTTTTTTTGTCCAGAAGCATTTTCTCTGCTTATCCACAACTTCTGTATTTACCATCTCAGCCCTCCCGGACACGAGGTCTGTACACCGATTGCTTGATTCCTGATGTTGTTTATGCAGGAAAAAATTATTTTGACATGAGCCTTTTTGCGGAATGCTTCTATTCACATCAATTTATATCTGAAACTTATCCAAGAGTATTGCAGTTAGAAGCTGCTGCCATCAGCCCAGATGAACCTGTTTTATCCGTTGATGGTTTAACTGATCAGATTGCTGAGATTCTTGACTATTTTGGGTAATTTCAGTGTTATTACTTCTTAAACCCTCCTTGAATTTTAGTTATTTAAACCCTTTATCTCTTTGATGGTTTTTTGCCTTCATATTCTTTGACATTCAACGATTTTTTGACAATTCTTTTCCTGGAGCGATATATTTTCTGTTTTCCTTTAGACTTGATGCCGTGATGTGCATGGGGGTGACAGCCGGAGCTTATATTCTTACCCTGTTTGCTGTAAGTTTCCCTAGTTCCAGCAGCTGAATGATTGTATTTTGATTCCATACGATAGTTTTTGCTGAAGTTATACTCCACTTCAACACAGATGAAATATACTCGTCGTGTTATGGGTTTGATTCTTGTTTCCCCTCTATGCAAAGCACCGTCTTGGACAGAATGGTTATGCAATAAGGTTAATTTTCTCAACTCATTCCTCCACCAATCTCTTTGGTGCGTTTGTGGACTTGGTAATTAATTGTTTGTACATCTTTGGGGGAGGAGAAGGTGAAATAAATTTTTTTCCTGTGTCGCGGTAAACCCTTTGCAGGTGATGTCAAATTTACTGTATATTTGTGGCATGTGCGGTTTGGTGAAGGAGCTTTTGCTGATGCGATACTTTAGCAAGGTGTTCTTTTGGAGTGCATTTCGTTTTTTTCATTCAAATCATTGTATATGGTAAATGTTTTCATCACATTTACAATGATACAACAGGAAGTTCGTGGCAGCACAGATGTACCAGATTCGGATGTTGTTCAAGCATGCAGAAGAGTCAGTGCCTTCTTTTGTTATTTTCTTTATTTTTGGATGCGAGATGGATTGCAAGGGTTGGATTGATATGAGAATTTCACTGAAATTGTTTTGCTTGCAGTTGTTGGGAGAAAGACAAACCCCAAATGTGCTGCGGTTTCTTGAAGCAATTAATGGGTATATTCTTTCTCCTGATGTTTTTATTATAAATGACGAGACTTTGCAGGCATTTTTAAGATGAACATATTGATCATTTGAAAGTCTAATTTGTTGTTGCTACAAAGGTAAAAAGATTTTTGTTAAACATGGACTAGGATATTTTTTTCCAAATACGTGATGCATAATCAATCATAAGCTGCATTGGATTAACTATCGCCTACACTCCAAGGGCATGTTTAATGCACGGAATTAAACAACGCTACACAGTACAGCATTCTTGATTTTAGCTTGCTTTTTTTCTTTTTTTTTTTCTTTTTTCTTTTTCTTTTATTTTGTACGTTGCTGTCAAATGCGGCATGCAAAACAAGCTAAAAAGATTTAATGGTAATAATCTGTTGTTTCACAGGAGACCGGACATTAGCGAGGGCTTGAAGAGACTACAGTGTCGATCTTTGATATTCGTTGGAGAAAACTCTCCTTTCCACTTTGAGGCCCTCCATATGACTTCAAAGCTAGATAGAAGATTCAGTGCCTTAGTCGAGGTATGCTTTAACTGTTTCATCACTCTCTTGTTCACTTTGACAGGGAACAAACATTACTTAAACGTACCCTCTCCTGTTATTCAGGTTCAATCATGTGGGTCAGTGGTCACAGAAGAACAACCAGACGCCATGTTAATACCATTGGAATATTTTCTCATGGGTTATGGTTTCTACAAGCCATCTCAATACAGTGTCAGCCCTAGAAGTCCCTCAAGTCCTACTAGCATCTCACCCGAGCTTTTTTCACCGGAAAGCATGGGATTGAAGTTAAAACCAATCAAAACTAGAATTCCTGCATAAGTCTTGGGTGAAGATGGTAAGCAAGTTCTTGTAATCATATGTAGCAGGGGATGAATATACATGTTATTGGAAGAACGTCGTGTGCCAAGAAAACTCCGGGACGATTGTAGATAACAGAAGAAAGAAAAGACAATTTTTTCTCATTTGTAATCACGAGTATTAGTTGAGAATTAGCGAGTGATCTGTAAATTATTTGAATAATAATTGTTTATGACAATAAAGCAGGCAAGAATAATAAAAGGTGGGATAAGTTTTCATAACTGTTGTGTTGAATTCTCACTTTGTTTTCTTTCCACTAAAAAAAATGTTCACTTCTGTTCTTTCCAGTGGATCCAAGTTATCTTTCTCGACACCCATTGTTTCTTGTCCATGTTTATGCACTACAATAAAGTTAATCTCCACGTCAGAAGCCATACTTTGGAAATTTACAAAAAAAAAAATAAATAATAATAATAAAAATAAAAAATATTTATAGTTGTTTAGCATTTTCACTCAACGAATTAATACAATTACACTTATAAAAGTAAGTTTTAGAATAAACTATTTTTCACCGATGAAGTTTACATTATTTACTTTTTGCCTGAAAAATTAAAAATGTTCAAAAAGAGTAACTTTTACTTAAAAGATAATAATAAAATTTTAATCCAAACATATTTTGGGGATTAGGCTTTGCCAAACATGCTCTAAAAAATTACAACATATTCATCATTATATAGCTGATTCAGTTACACTGAACAGATTTTTACCGTCGTAACTTGACTAGATTCAGCAAATAATAATACTTCCATGTATTACAGAATATCTTTTTCTTATGTTAATTCATTTTAAACCTTGTATTCTCAAAGAACATATGATTTCTACAGTTGCTGTCATTTCCTTCATTGTTCCGGCGACCTGTCCGCCTGTTCATCTCCGTGTACATTTCCTCTATCATCGGCTTCCACAGACGAACACGAGCATTTATAAACCAATTGGATACCTGATCATAACCATTGCTCGTAGAAATTAGATATCACCAAAAAAAAGGAAAAAAGAAAAAAGGGGATAGCTTACAAGGAAATATACTACTTTAAAGACAATTTATACACAAAGAATCGAAAAATCATTCAAGCAAGTACATGTTCTTGTATTACAACAGCAAGAACAAGAAAAGATATTCTTAATGCATCATTCGTATTAAATCTGCTTATGTTCTTTTCCTGGTAGGTCCTAAATTTTGATAAAGGAGGGTGCAGCAAAACTGAAAACAAACAAGTAATATGACTAAAACACAAATGTCAAGCATGCTCTGGTGTAATTCATAGTTTATGGGAATCCAAAGTGAGATTGTGCATTAACCATGGATAAAGTGAGGAGACGGAACGTGTTTTTATAAACACATGAAAGGGTGTGGCACAATGATAAAGTAGCGTGAGTTGATCAGCTGACTTTTAATTGCTGTTTTTGAACGTGTTAGCTGGTCCCTTAAAAAAACGCACCTTTAATTTGCAAAATCGTGTTTCTCCTTTGGACCCTCATGATGATGCCATGTTTCAACCCCATGTTCATTGGATGATTGACCATTTGGTGACTCATATAAAAGAGAGTCCTAGGGTTTGAGACTCATGAATTTTCATTCTTCTAGACTCTTCATTTTGCTCTGACCGTTCGAGTTCATCTTCTTCTTCCTCTCTGAAAATCATAGATCATCTTGTCACTTCACAAATCGGTTCACCTAAGAACACAGTACACTTCTCAATGATAATCACTCAAGATTACAAAAAACAGTTTTGAGCAAGTGTTGAAAATCAAAGGAGATCTATGATTTTCAAAGAGGAAGAAGAAGATGATCTTTGGTCTGAGTGCGAAAACATCCTAGTTTCTAAGCCTTGGTGTGTGATTAACACTCGCAGTTGTTTGCTTGATGGAAGGAGCATCTTATTCATTGGCCGAATCTTCATCTTGTTACTGCCTTAGGGCACCTTTAATAAGATCTCCGATTTTGTGTTTTAATACATTCATTACTGTATTTTCATTGTTGATTAAATCTAATATTGTGGAACCTCCTCTTTACAGTGGTATCAGAGCTTTCAGACGGAGGTTCTTGACTCTAACTCGTGTAGATCTGAAATTGTGACACTTGCTTTAGCTAACCTTCGTTATTTCTTGAAATCCTATTGAAGGGATCTGGTGAGATTGTTCTAGTTTTCGATTACTACTGCAAATTAATTGTATAAATTTTTGAGCTGCTGCTACTGTGATTTAATCTTGTAATCTGCGACTGCCTTGGTAATTCCTTGGTCCAGAAACCCTAAGAGTTCTCTGGAATCTAAGGGTTACCTTGACATAAGTCAAAGGTCTTGATATTAATACACTGCTGTGATACTGATTAGCATATAATCTTGGTTCTTGCTGCTCAAATGTGATTTGTGTTGTGATAAACACACTGTGACTCTTAGACTTTGAACAACTCTTGTGAAATAACTGAAGTTCTTTACAGCATATGATTACTGTATATTCATGTCTCTTGAGTGGTGATACTTGAATTGATTTTGAGTTGTAAATAACTGTGAAGTGTCTATTTGATCTGTACATTCTGGAACTACTTTCTAAAATGACAAATACAAAATTTAAATTGGATGTTTTTAATGGCAAAGGAGACTTCAGTCTCTGGCGCCAGAAAATGAGGGCAATTTTGTTACAACAAAAGTGTGCTAAAGCTATTGATGAAACATGGCCTGATGATTTAAAAGAAACCAAGAAAATTGAACTTGATGAAACTGCCTGGAGTTCAATTTTTCTGCATTTATCTGATAATGTATTACGAGAAATTGGCGAGACTAATATTGCTGTTGAGTTGTGGAAAAAGTTGGAAGATACATACTTGACTAAATCTATGCCAAATAAGGTGTATCTTCTGAAACAGTTTTTCGATTTTAAACTTGACTCATCTCTTGACCTTGAGGCTAATATTGATAGATTTAATAGACTATCCCGTGACCTAGCCGACTGTAATGAGAAACTCTCAAAAGATCAGTTGGCTGTGGTCTTGTTAAATTCAATTAGTGATAAGTATAAAGATGTTAAAAATGCAATTGAATATGGGAGGGAAACTCTAACCACTGATGTGATTATTAATGCTTTAAGAAATAAGGAATTAGAGTTAAAGTCTGATAGGAAAGAATCTATCAATGGGAGAACTTGATGGCCAAGACTAGATCTAATCCTAAGACTATGAACTTTATCAAAAAACCTGGACACAAGAAAAAGACAAATCCTAAGGATAAAATGAAAATGAAGACTAAAGGAAAGAAGCATTTCTATTGTCTAAATGAGGGTCATTTTATCAAAAACTGTCCCAAAAGAATTAGTGATTTCAAAAACCAATCTAAAGATGATGGTGGTGCAGCCTTAGCCTACAATAATGAGACCTTAATTGATGAAGTCTATGTGGCTGTAAGCAGTTCACCTTGTCAAGAGTGGATTCTTGACTCTGGCTGCACCTACCATATGTGTCCAATCAAGAGTGGATTCTTGACTCTGGCTGCATCTACCATATGTGTCCAAACAAATAATGGTTTACAGAGTTTGAAAATGTAAAGGGTGGTAAGGTTTTAATGGGTAATCATATGACATGTCAGGTTAAAGGAATAGGAACAATTACATTGTAAGTAAAAGGAAATAATAACATGGTTTTGGAAAAGACTAGATATGTTCCTGATTTGCAAAGAAATCTTATTTCCTTAGGGGTTCTAGATTACCTAAACTATGACATATTGATTAACAAGGAATACATTAAAATCTTGAGGGGTTCACAAATAATTATTGGAGCCCTAAAGAGACATGTCCTGTACATTTTACAAACTGAAAATTTTTTGGAGTCCACATCAGCAGCAATCTCAGTCTAAAATGATAAGTCACATATATGGCATAAAAGACTGGGCCATATTAGTGACAAAGGGCTACAGATTTTGAATAAACAGGGTGCCTTTGGAAAGGATAACATAGAAAAACTCAGTTTTTGTGACTATTGCATTCTTGGAAAACATAATAGATTACCTCTCTTACCTGGAATGCATAAATATGTGTCTATACTTGAATATTTGCATGCTGATCTTTGGGGACCAGCTTCTGTAACAACTCATACTGGTTTTAAATATTTTTTGTCAATTATTGATGATTTTTCTAGAAAAAATTGGACTTCTCTTTTAAAATCAAAATCTGATACTTTTGGTATGTTCAAGAACTGGAAAACTTTGATTGAAAACCAAACTGACAAAAATATTAAGGTATTAAGAGCTGATAATGGTTTGGAATTCTGCAATTTTGAATTTGATGAGTTGTGCAAACTTTCTGGTATATTAAGACATCGTACAGTAGCACACACCCCACAACAAAATGGTTTGGTCGAAAGAATGAATAGAACAATTCTTGATAAAGTGAGATGTATGCTCTTGAGTTCAGGTCTGCCTAAGATTTTTTTGGGGGAAGCTATTAAAACTGCTAGTTATCTGATTAATAGAAGCCCTTCTAGTGCCATACACTTTAAAACCCCTGAAGAGATGTGGAGTGGAAAACCAGTTGACTTCAATAACTTGAGGGTATTTGGTTGTGCAGCCTTTACACACCAATCTGAAGGAAAGTTAGAACCTAGGGCCCTTAAATGTGTATTTTTGGGCTATGGTGAAGGGGTAAAGGGATATAGGTTATGGGTAAGGGAGAACATAGGCTATAAGATCATAATCAGTAGAAATGTGGTGTTTAATGATGATGATCTGCCTTGCCATAAATTTGAAAATAAAATAGGGCCTTTGAATCACGATGAAAATGTGGAAAAGGGGGTTGAAATTGAGGTGGAACAATCTGATGATGAAAATCATCAGAATACTGCACAACCTGATGAGAGAAATGAGGAGATACCTGGTGATGGTGTTCCTAATGACGAATCTGAAGTTGAATTGGAAACTAATCAGCCTTTAGACAATTACCAACTTGCTTGCGATAGACAAAGAAGACATATAAGACCTCCTACTAGGTTTGATGAAGATGTATCTTTGCTATCTTATCAAAGTATGATTGAAAATGAACCCGAGTCCTTTGAGGAAGCCATTAATAGTAAAGACTCTGAGGAATGGTTTGCAGCAATGCAAGATGAAATGCAATCACTTAAAAAGAATAAAACTTGAGTTTTGGTAAAAAGACCATATGGAAAAAGGGTTGTTGACTGTAAATGTATTTTCAAAATTAAAAGAGGTGAACAAAGTGAAAATGATATAAGATACAAAACTAGACTTGTGGCTAAGGGTTTTACCCAAAAGAAAGGAGTAGATTTCAATGAAATCTTCTCACCTGTTGTAAAATTCACTATTGTTAGAGTGATTCTGGCCTTAGCCACACAGTTTAACTGGGAACTAGATCAATTAGATGTGAAAACAGTTTTTTTAAATGGTGATCTAGATGAAACAATTTGCATAAAACAACTCAAAGGATTTGAGATAAATCAGAAGTGTGACTTAGTTTGCCTTCTTAAAAAATCCCTATATGGCTTAAAACAAGCTCCAAGACAATGGTATAAAAAATTTGATAATTTTATACTTGGACTTGGTTTTAAGAGAAGTAACTTTGATACCTGCCTATATTGTAAAGGAAATGGTGGAGAAAATTTCCTTTATCTACGCCTTTATGTGGATGACATGCTATTGGCAAGTCATGACATAAAAGAGATAGAAGATATCAAAAATAAACTAAAATCAGAATTTGAAATGAAGGACTTAGGTCCCGTGAGAATGATTTTAGGTATTGAAGTTAAAAGAAATAGGAGAGAAGGCACACTAAGTCTCAGTTAAAAGTCATACATGCTGAAATTGCTAAATAAATTCTCTTTGTCTGATTCCAAAAGTATGAGTTTGCCAAGAAAGTGTGAGTTTGCCCTTGGCAAATCATTTTAAACTCTCAAATGAACAATGTCCTAAATCTAAAGAAGAATTTGAAAGAATGGCAAGAGTGCCATATTCTAATGCAGTTGGGTCTGTCATGTAACTCATGGTTTGTTCTAGGCCAGATTTAGCATACTCTCTAAGTGTTTTAAGTATATATATGTCAAATCCTGGTGAAGCTCATTGGGAAGCTATGTAATAGCTTCTTAAATACATTAAAGGTACATCAGATCTGGGTATTCAGTTTAGAAAACAAACTGAAGGTGTTATTTTGAGAGGATACACTGATTCAGACTATGCTGGTGATAGGGACAATAGGAAGTCTACTTCAGCCTATGTGTATACTTTATGTAATTCTTGCATTAGCTGGAAATCACAGCTTCAAAAGATTGTTGCATTATCTACTGAAGCTGAATATATTGCTGCAACAGATGCTATAAAAGAAGGAATATGGCCGAAAGGGTTATTAAATGAATTTGGTTTTGTTAAAGAAGTAGTTCTTTATTCTGATAGTCAGTCAGCCATTCATTTAAGTAGAAATCCAGTTTTACATAATAGATCTAAACAAGTTGATGTTAGATTTCACTTTATAAGGGATATAATTTCACAAGGAATTGTGAAACTTGAAAAGATTTCTACTAATTTTAACCCCGCTGATGTAGGTACAAAGGTGCTACCCCTTAACAAGTTCTTGGACTGCTTGAACATGTTGAACATCACTGCATGCTGATTTGAGTATCTGACATGAGTGCAATTGATGTTCAAAACTGGGAGCAACCCCACTGTTGAGTGTATGTGAATCATTGTACCAAGGTGGAGATTGAAAGGGTGTGGCACAATGGTGAAGTAGCGTGAGTTGATCAGCTGATTTTTAATTGCTGTTTTTGAACGTGTTAGCTGGTCCTTTAAAAAAACGCACTTTTAATTTGCAAAATCGTGTTTCTCCTTTGGACCCTCATGATGATGCCATGTGTCAACCCCATGTCCATTGGATGATTGACCATTTGGTGACTCATATAAAAGAGAGTCCAAGGGTTTGAGACTCGTGAATTTTCATTCTTCTAGACTCTTCATTTTGCTCTGGCCGTTCGAGTTCATCTCCTTCTTCCTCTCTGAAAATCATAGATCTCCTTTGATTTTCAACACTTGCTCAAAACTGTTTTTTATAATCTTGAGTGATTATCACTGAGAAGTGTACCGTGTTCTTGGGTGAACTGATTTGTGAAGTGAGAAGATTGTATCTTCTATGATCTTGGCTGATCTTTGGTCTGAGTGCGAAAACATCCTAATTTCTAAGCCTTGGTGTGTGATTAACACTCGCAGTGGTCTGCTTGGTGGAAGGAGCATCTTATTCATTGGCCGAATCTTCATCTTGTTACTGCCTTAGGGCACCTTTAATGAGATCTCCGATTTTGTGTTTTAATACATTCATTACTGTATTTTCATTGTTGACTAAATCTAATATTGTGGAACCTCCTCTTTACAACACAAAATGCTTATCTTGTTTTATGGAAGGCTCTGCGTACCTGTCTTCTTGTCAATCCACTTTTTAATGCAAGCAAATGCTTCTCTGAGTCCTTGGGATACCTGAATAAACGGCATATTCTGAACATTAGTTTCTTATTAAACAAGTTGTATAGAACACACAAACTGCCCCCTTTTTTATTGGTATAAATTACACGTGGGCATCCTCAGGATCAAACTCAATGTCTATGCATTTTCACAGGAAAAGAGGATGTCATAAACTAGTCGCAACCAAAAGGATGATGAGAGGAAAGAAACAAGGTTAAATCATCGAAAGGCAAGTTTGTGGATATTAAGAAAACACCCTTGATTCTCTGATGTTTTGCAGGAATTGAGCTTACAAGAAAAGTAAGGACAGTAGTACATGAATCAAAGACAGAATGCCAGAGGAAAAGTACGAGGCCATTAACATGCTTATGACATGCTTGGCAGAAAAGAAAAATGCTAAAATTCTGTTTATCGTAACATTTAGTATGGAGGATATTATTTTGAAGTTTCTATAACAAACAATTAAAAAAATGCAGCATAATAGCTCACGGGTGAATAAAATTCTGAAACATCCATGCCCTCAAGATGGAGACAGATCTTTCGGGCAATCCTCGTTGGGGCCTCCATAATGGATGATCTCTCTTTCTTAGCTGCTGAAGCGCCCACTGTTTTTGGATGAAGGATGCCTCAAATGAATTCTCTTCTATTACCCCTCTTTCACTAAAATTAGCTCCCATTTCAAGAATGTGGCAGCTAATTCTCTCCCGTAGGTTTTTATACATGAAAGAGATTGTTGGAAGAGCAAATCGAGCGTGTATATCAGATTCCAACTCAGTTACAGCATGAAATGCAGTTACAATTGTATGGATCTCATCTAAGCATTGGTTGAAGCTATCATCAACCTGAATTAAAGTTGAAATTAAATAAGTTACTTAGTTTGACACTAACGTTAGATTTACTTTCAAAATAACTTATTTCTTTTTAAATCTCAGCAAAATATGCACATAGCTGCTTCACCAGATTATTACGAGTCAAATACAACTTCATTGTTTCGTACATAGATAAACGATTCTCTAAGTAAAGTTTAAAATAATTAGCAAGGTGTACATACCACTTGCAACAAAGCCAGCAGATGCCTTTTCTTTGTTTCAACTTCCCCGTCTTGAAAAAGGCGATTTCCTTGATCCTTGATTCCAAGTTCCCGATTGGGATAATCAGAAGGATTCAATGCTGAATAGCTTGTTTGATCAAAACTTTCAAATGCAAAGCCAGCAATTTCAGCAAGTATTTCTTGCATCACCCGGAAATATCTGGATCCCAATAAAAACTGTGAAATTTCAACCGGCTTGGAAGAATTAGAGCTCAATGAAACGTTATTACTTTTGCAAGATGTTTGTTCTGACCCAATGTGCCTTTGAAACAAACAATAGCTAGTTAAACCAGACGAGCTCATCTCTAGACATGGTTCTTGAACCGAAGTCCCGTGCATAACAAAAGCTCGAGATGTAGCAAGACTAAGGGACAGATGGTTACTAAATAGGGACGACCCTGGGCTACTAGAGGTCAAGCTGCCACGTTCTGGTAATATCTTCGAAGTGGAATTTCCCGTTGGCTGGGGTATAACCGTCCCTACAAGTTCTGGAGAAGTTAAGGATTTGCTGAAGTCCCATCTACTGCTCGTATCAAAAGGTAAATCATTGCATACATACTTCATGGTTCCACACGAAGAATTCATCATATTAGTGTAGTCACTTGGGACAATGTTTTTTGGGCATTCCAGGTGATAATCAAAAGTATCAGAAGTTGAAACGTTGTCGGGATTCTCGATAGTACCATATCTTACAGCCGGAAGGGTATTAATGGATAACCCGGGAAGGGGAATCCCCTCAACAAATTGAGAAAGAACTGGATTCCTACAGACAGGAAATGACGTGGCAGTCGAGAAATCTCTAATGGTATCCTTCCCCGGTTGAATGTTCTGAAATTCATCAGCATCAGAAGCATAACTGTCAATAGCTTCTCCTTGCATCACTAAAGGTATGGAAAACCCAGACATGGCCTGATTTTTGTTTTGCTTGTCAGTAGATTAAGAGTAACCGAGACAAATTAAGGTTGTCTAAAATGAGCTCCAGTCTGAAACGGCAGAATCTTATCCTGCTACATATGTTAATGTTCTCAGGCTATATGCGTTAACACATTGGAAACGCCACCTTCTGAAAATCCAAAGAAAAAAAACTGAAATCAAGGAACTATGTACGACAAGCTTCTAAATCATGACATATTTGTCCTAAGATGTGGTATCCCAATTTGTGATCTTTATCTTAGATCAGTTTAGAGCACGTTATGCTGTACTCGATCTGAAAGAATCTAAGGAAGTTCTGAGCCACACTACATAAGTTAAATGCAGCAAATGGAAAATTACAATGCAAGGAATATCGACTGGACATGTAGAAATCTTAATAACAAATGGAGGAAAATACAACATGGCAAATTTCCTACTTTTATAGTTTACAAATTACTCGGATAGGTGAACCATATAGATGTTTATTAATGAATACAATGTTGATTCATACCAAAGCCCCTATTTCAAACTATAAAGCGAGAGAGGAGGGGGGAGTACAGAGCTTGAATTTCTCAATTTGAGGAGTGCAACCAAATTTAAAACCTCAAAGCCCTGCAAGGGATGTGAATGAAGCCAAATTCCACAACGATAATGGTGTTCTTGGCAAGTAAACCCTACTTTTCGCTGAATGCGATTAATGGAAATTCTTTACTCAGTTCTAAAAAATTCAAGGAGGAGAAAAATTAGCTAAAATATATTGATTCTACTGTCCTAATAGAAATAAGCATGAAGCAGAAGTAGAACATTGACATTAGAATTCTGCAAAAAAGAACTCTCAAGCACATTAAACATAATATTTAGGCTATTAAAAACTAAATGATGTTTAGTATGCAGTACTCGATAAAGAATTGTCAGTACTATCGAATCATCCCTTTCGTATATGCCATATCGAAATGATAACAACCCACAATTCTACGCATTGTGGGGGTAAAAATTACCACCGAACGAATGCACATATCAAACTCTGGCCAGTGGGCAGAGTGGACAATACAATGAACAGGTTTTAGTTTCTTGTCTTTTCCATAATAGTATCAATTCCTCCATAGGAAACAAGCCATAAAAGAATGATCATAAGACCAACCTTTTTAAGCATTGTCGGGGAAAATGTTACTGATGAACGTATAAACCTCTGGCAAATGGAGCGGTCCATTGAAGACTTAATGAGAATATGTATTGTTTAAAAGGACAGTGCTTTCAAGAACAGATGGTGGTTGTTAATGACATGCCAAAAAGCTTGATCCTTCTATAAGTGATATCTTCAGGAGAAAATAATTGCTTTTCCTATGGCTATTTCCCTAGTGTCCAAATAAAAACCCAATAAACAACATTAAAGTTGCTACCTTTTTTCCTGTTTGTTAAAAGAAGTATAAGAAAGTAAAAAGGCTAACATGAAATAAGCCCTTATGCACTAACCAGCAGTAGCCCACTTGTCCTCTCGCAGCATGTTTGGCAAACTTAAGAAGTTTACATACAAGTAAATAAGTTTTAGACAGCCAGAACAAAAGACCCCAATAGAATCATAATGCTAAAATGTGAGATGTTTTACTTGTGTGATGAAGAAAAGAAAAGTGGGACTTCATTCAAGAAATCCAAATTCCAAGAAACTGAGAATTCAGAGCCCCAAAAACCCATCAAGAATCATGACTTTTTTAAAAGACTCTTCTTTAAATGATACATTAACCAGAGGGCTTTTAACTCAATGGTCATAAATTTACTGGACATTCATTATACAACACCCATTGAAAGCAAGAAAGCAAGAGTGGGTTAAAAAGCCAAAAAAATGGGAAGCAGCTAGAGATTTGTAGAGGATGAATTAAACGGACCCATTAATAAAAGATAGATATAGAGAAAGAGAGGAGCCACACGAGAGTTAACACCAAGGATATAAAGATAGAGATCATAGATTTAGAGAGAGAAAGAGGAGTGAGAAAAGCATTATACATTACTCTTTGGTGCTGCAATTCCACTCATTTCTCTTGCAGCCTTTAAAGGGCCCATCCATCTTACCCGCTCTCATATTTCTCATGATCAGCTTCATCAACACAGCCAAAATAATCTGGATTCTCTCTGTTCAAACTTCTGTGCATGGGAGGTCCTCATAGCACTATTTTTCAGAGAAAAAAAAGAGACTTTACTTTTTAACTATATTGAGAAAAGCAAAGATAATTTGATGAGAAGGAAGAGTCAAGAGAGTAAGAAAACCAATATTCTAAAAATGACCCGGAAAAGCAAAAAAAAGGTGAAGGGTCAAATGGTCAAACCCGGTCCATCCCAGGTCAAATTGGATATCAAAATTAAATAAATAAATACTCCAACAAACTCTAAAATATTATAACAATAACAAAATTTTAAATTGTAGTATTATTAATTTAAAGTAAATATAAATTGTTAATTAGATTTAATGATTTATTATCCTATAATTTATTTTAAAATATCAAAAACTAACAATTGTTGTGTCTAAAATAAATTGCTTTGTTAAAATTGAAATTATTTGTGCTTTTGCGACCAAAATTTGTTTAATAGAAAGAAAAAAAAGTGAACAATTATCAAATATATAAATTGCAAAGGATTTTACAATTTATCCCACATTAGAAGTTGAAGAAAACAATGCATGTCTCTTCTCTTTAAAAATAACACTTGTACTTATCTCACATTGAAAGTTAAGGAAAATATTGTATATCTCTTCTCTTTTAAAAACAACACTTGTATTGGAAAGAATGTAACATTGGACTTGTCAATGCTTGAGCCCATTTATCAAAGTAATTGTAATTGTAATTTTATTATTATTTTTATTTTTTAAAAAATGGGTAAAAACTTTGATCGAATTTTCGGTTTCTGGCTAAAATGGTTGGTTAGACAGGTTATTTATCGATTTTTTAATTTTCGATTAATTTATTAGTATCGGACAGAATTTGAGGCCGGTTCCCAATTGAACCGATCGATTCGATCCGATTTTCAAAACATTGAAGAAAACAACATACTTTTATTACTTGAATCTAACAACTAAAGCGCAATGGCAAGTAATAAATAAAGAGGTAAGAGTGGGGTTGGGGGAACTGTTGCACCAGCAGTGGACTTTCAGTCATTGGAGAGAGATATAGAGAGAGAAAGAGGGGGAAGAGCAATGATGATGATGCAAGCAATATTGGAAGGTTTTTGAAGAAGATCGGATTGGGAGATCTTTGACAGGATTTATTCATGCAATTACATCGAATTAATTGTTTCAATATTCACTAAATTTAGGACCATATTTTTAATTTATTACTAAAATTTAAAATGTCGAATTTTGATCATTGAATTTAGGTCCGTATCTTCGATTGCTCACCAAAATTTAAAATATCGAGTTTTAGTCATTGAACTTTGAAAAATATAGTACGTTAATCACTATCATAACTACTGAACTTTGAAAATTATCGAGTTTACAGTGAGTAATGTACAACATTTTTCAAAGTTCAAAGATTAAGACTCAACATTTTAAACTTCATTGAGCAATTAAAGACATTGACCTAAATTTAGTGATCAAAACTCGATATTTTAAACTTCAATGATCAATTAAAGATATGAACCTAAATTCAGTGACCATTTGAAAATTAACTCAATTACAACACCTATTTAGCCCAACTTGTCACCCTTTATTTTACATTTTTCACAATTTTTTTTACAGTACTCATTTTTAATCACACGTGTTTCATTAAAATAATATTATATACAAATAAAAAACTTTTCATTCATTTTTAATCACACATTCTTCATCAGTCACTATTTCATAATACATTTATTCAAATTAATGGGGGCTTAAACAAGGCTTACATATTTTATTTTGATTACATTTTAATATTATTTTTGTCCTAATTAAATTATGAATTGAATTCTTATTGTTGATTTTTATTTTTTGTATAGAATATGATTTGAGTTGTTTTCCGATGATCTCATCTACCTACTGGTATTGTGAATTCTCGCAATCTTATGGCAAAGGTGTGTCATTTTGCCCAACATTAGTACTCCAAGGTTTACGTTTTGTTCTCCTCACTATAGTTCATTTCCGACCTACAGGATGATCAAGTGTGATTTCCCAATCGACCTGTAAGTCTTGAGGGAGTGCATGATCATGCCTCCTCTTGAATTTGGTGTTGATCGAGCATGAACGATCTCCTACTTCGAGTAAACTTGCACCTAGCCTTACATTTATCTAAAGACCTAAAGTCCTGCAAGGAAAGAATTTTCTAGGTACTTCGATCGAGCCAAAGCCTTCATGCATCCTACTTCTGCTTGGTATCCTATTACCTAAGCATTATTATAAATACAGGCACCTTAACGTCATAAATAAGAACACATTGTTATTGCTTTACTCTCTGCTCAAGGCTTTACGCATACTTTTTTTCTTATTATTATTATATTTGCTGACTTAAGCATCCAATGGGCTACAAGGTCACACCTCTTAACCTTTATTTCAGAAGTTAAGGATCACTTTTCATGGTCACCTCAACTTTGGATCCCTAGCTTGGCTCTTGCCTAACCTATCTTCATCTTAGATACGACTTTTGGTAGCATCGGATGAAGCAAAAAAAATAAAAAAAAATAATAATAATAAATTCAAATTTTGGAGATCATATTAGAATAAAATTAAGTTTGTTCACTAACTAGAAATTTGTTATTAGTTGAGTGAATAACAATGTTCATAATTTTGCAACTGATGTCTAGTATAGAGGAAACTTTGTTCGATTTCTAGTCTCATACGTGAAAAAGTGACTATTGAATTTTTTTTAGATAATTGTTTTTTGAACTTAACAAGGAATCATCATAATTGGATGCTCAGTTTGCAATATAAAACGAGGTTCTCAACTACAATTGGGTAACAATTCACTTACTCGACAACGATCAAAGTACTTTTGTCTATAATTTTTTCTTTCTCTGGACTAAGATCGAATATCTAACTAGTAACTCACGAGAGTTGAAGAAGTGACTTATTTTGTGCCAGTTCTTGATATTATTTTATTTTGTCCACTATAGACTATTCTTACTTGACAATGATAGATATCTGTTTTTCATTTTTTATTTAACTCTGCGTCAAGTCATCTAAAATAAATTATACTACAATATTTCCAATTTAGTCTTTGAAAGTAATTATGTACCAGAAAATCACATATTCTTTTACTATTTTATTTTTTTAACGTTAGGAGTTAAAACTATATGAGTAAATCTTCTAGATCTATATACAATACTAGTCATTGTCACGTGCGTTGCACAAATGTTGTATTTATTGTGTTTTTTTATTAATGTAGAAATTGTAGATGTTAAAAAAAAATATTGAAGATTTATTGAATTATTCAAGAGTCTTGGGAGCATATTATTGCTTCGTTAATAAAATTCCCCATGCATACACTTATGGTTGCAGTTAGTTAAAGAAATATAAAGTGAAGAATGCTCATACTGTCTCAAAAATCACTATCATCTAAATCAAAAATTAAAAACTATCTAGTGTATGTGTTTGATTAGTTTAGGCAAATATGTGAGAAAAGTTGAATCTATCAGTAATGTCATTGTGTTTGAACTACACGAGTAGTATATAATTCTTAAGATATTGACAAAAAAATATTGGACGCCTGCATACATTGTTTTGTTCAATTAAATAATTTATCCTCTACGATTCATCAAATTTCTAAATAATGACCCATTTTCTCTATTAAACTTTCATCAGATGCATCACAAAAGAAATTCTGAACAATAGGATCATCAACTGCACACTGAATATAGGGATATTAATTCCAGTTAAGCATTAATTGGTTCAATGATTTTTAGAAAAATTGACGAAAAGTTCAAACTCAATCGATCAAAAACTACAGCTTGCAAGAAATCATCACAACCATCAAACTTAAAAATGAAACAAGTGGTCTAATATAATTTTTACTCAATTGCAAGTTAGTGGCGTAGGGATGAATCCAAGGATATATGAAAAAACCTTTGGTGGATTAGTTTTCAATTGCAAGTTAGTTGCATGGAAGCATGTATTGTTGGGAATTCACTTAAACATGCACAACGAAAATAAACAATTTCAATTCCCACCAAAATTCAGTTTTGTATTTAGATAAGAACTGTGATGAAAAATATACATTTTCCTTGATTTTGTTATCCTTTTCCAGCAACTTGAATCTGCCTTCCACAGTTGTCCAATTGTCTAACCTCCAGTGAAATCTACACAGAGATTAGACTGCAACTGCTAGGATTTTTCTTCTTGTGCCAACAAGAATAATGAAAACAATATGGATCTCAAACCCTAGCCATGTATTTATATAAACCCAAACGGGCTCGGCTCGGCCCGGTCCTGTCCAATATTTAATTAATCCATTTAATTAAATTCAGTCCGTGATTAATTAATCCAATTAATTAATTCGGGGATACAAATAACCAATCCAATTAATTAATTTTATCCAACGATTGGATGAATTAATTAATTGAGAATTTGCAATCTTCAAATTCTCTTTTGTATATGACCCATCAGGTTCCCGACCACGATACCTAATGACGTGAAATATTATTTTGATATAATCAAAACTGATAAATTAAACACCCTCTTAATTTATTACAAATTCACACTCACCGGCCCAGATTGACATCTAGCAATGTATTAGGGCAACACATGTGACGGAAAATGTCACGTGGTATGACAAAACCAAAACTGTTCATTTACCATGAAATTATAATCTCTTCATCAATATGATCTGATCAACTACGAGATATGGAAGTGTGTCAATCTCGATTATCGATCATATCTTTCATTCTACTATTAAGCCAATATGAGTCGAAAACTCCTTTTCGACTTATATGTATACCTTGGCCAAAGATTTCGTTATTGACTTAATTGAATGAAATGCATATCACAATCTCTTACTATCTAAGAGTGATGAATCCTCTATTAGTCATTCACAACCTTTATACGATTCTTGACATATCCGAACAATGTCGTATTAGCGGCTCTTGGCAGAGAAACATCCAACACCGTCAAAGCATGACTGTCCTCATACAAGGCACTATGATGATCTCATGTCATAGGACCAATTCCACTACCGAATAATCGCTAACACTCAGATAGTTATCAATGTGGAATCTCTTAGCGGGTCTTCAATATTTTATTTTATAACAAAACATCCACGTGTTCATTTAAGTGTGACCACACTTTAACTCGTGAGATCAACTACTTACTTCAGAAGTAAGAAATGTCACACGTGATGGTCTATCTGTATTAACGATATTCGAATCTCGTTATTACTTACGACCACGATTTGGTCAAGATCCAATCATACGTAATTTGTATCTCACAATCATAACTCCTTGTGATTAAAAAATCATTTAAACTTGGATCTTCGAACTCTATTATTTAATATTATTTATCACAAAGTTAATTTAAATAAATAATAGATCTTGCCAAAATTAAATGCATTAAACA